>NW_004955565.1:612654-747972 GCF_000276665.1 Chinchilla lanigera
ATTTGTTTATGTTTGTGATACTGGTATGCTGCTACTGTTCTATTTCTTTGTTTGTTTGTTTCTCATTTACTACTCTCTTTAAAATAAAAAAAAATAACCAAGTGATTTCTTTATCCCAGGAATGCAATGTGACTTAACATGTAAAAATCAAATAATATAACACACTATATTAATAAAATGAAGAATAAAAATCACATGACCATCTCAATAACATTAGAGATAGTATTTGACAGACCTATTTATTAAAAAACTTTCAACAAACTAGAACTATCATCTCTGAAAAATCTATAAATAAATCACACTTAGCAGTAAGAGACTGAATGCTTTCTTCTGAACATTAGGAATAAAGCAAAGATGCTCACTCTTATCGGCTCTATTCAACATTTAATGAAATTCCTAGCTAGTGCAATAAGCCAAGAGGAATTTAGATTTAACAGGAGGAACTACAACTATCTTCATTCCTAGTTTTCTGAATTTATCCTACTTGGAAGGCATTGAGCTTATTGGATGTGT
The DNA here is from genome assembly GCF_000276665.1 of Chinchilla lanigera. Classification (NCBI taxonomy): domain Eukaryota; kingdom Metazoa; phylum Chordata; class Mammalia; order Rodentia; family Chinchillidae; genus Chinchilla; species Chinchilla lanigera. The sequence continues at coordinate 613,168 of NW_004955565.1, forward strand.
GGCTTAATGTTTTTCATTATTTCTTCAAATACTAATTCGTGTCTTTTTTTCTCTCTTATCCTTACTTGAGACCCATTATTATTTGTATACACAGGTCTCTGAGGTTCTGTTCCTTTTTCTTTCTTCTTTCTGTTCCTCAGACTAAATAATTCAATTTACCTATCTTCAAGATTTTGTATTTATTCTTATTCTTATTCTTATTCTCATATCATTCCCAAACATTTACACAGTTTCAGACTTGCATGTGGCCTTCTAGTTTCCCAGGAATATAATGAAGCTTTTCAGAGCCTTTATTCCCCAAGATATCTCAGCTTTTCCTCCCACACTTTTTGGTTAGTCTATTATTTGCCTCAACTGTTATGTAGTGCCTCAGACAGCAAGAAATAAGATATGTACCTACAAATGTTTCAGTAATTGCCTCCCAGGTAGTGACTTTAGGTCTAGGTAGATTTGGAGTTAGGCAAGATAAAGATACTTTCTAAGCTAATATTCCAGAGAGCTACCAGACATGGCTCAAAGAATGTACCAGTCAACTAAAGGTAATTCTTTGCAAATGAGAACTTCTGCTCCACGGTATTGTGAGTGCAGGTTGTTATTTTTAAAGCTATGACTGAGTTTGGGAGTGATGGGTGAAACTAGAGTACTTCAAATTGCCAAAAACCTCTGTTCTTGCCAATATTCATCCATTTTTCTTTAATAAATACTTGTGAGTTACTGCAAGCTTTGGTTAGATTCCAGAGTTCTGAAAAGTTGCTTCTGACAGTTTTTGCCATATTTTTATTGTTTTTATAGAAGGATAGTTTTCTAAACTTTCTTCACCACCATTTTCACTGATATCACTGCCTATTCACAGATGATCTCATATATGGAAAATCCCAAGAAATCCTTCTCTAAATCTATTGGCATGCATAAATTAGATTAACAAGACAACATGATACAAGACCAATAGACAAAAAAAGTCAATTTTATTTCTAAGTGCTAATAATGAACAATTGGAAAATGAAATTAAGAAACAGTTTAATTCGTTATAGCATCAAGAGTAATAAAATATGTAGGAATAGATGTAACAAAAGAAATATGATTTTTACACTTGAAAACTATAAAATACTGTGCCAAGAAATGAAATGAAATATGAATTGAATAAATGGAGAGATTTCATTTTCACAGATTGGAAAATTCACTGTCATTAAGATTGCAATTCTCCCCAAATTGGCCTATAGATTTAATGCAATTCCAATCAATATCCCAGCTGTGTTTAGTGCAGAAATTGAGAAATTGATCTTAAAATTTACATGGAGAGGAAAAGGACCCAGAATAGCAAAAATATCCTAGAAAAAGAAGAACATGGGAGGTTAATAAATGCTCTCTGATTTTAAAACTTACCACAAACTTACAATTTATAAATATGGCATCATACTGGCATAAGGGTAGGCATATAGATCAATACAACAGAATCAAAAGTATAGAAATAAATCCTTACACTTTCAGGCAATTGGCTGTTGACAAAAGCACTAATTTGATATACAAACAATAATCTTTTTAACAAATGTCACTGGGACAATTTTCAACATATGGCACATGCAAAAAAGATGAATTTAGACACTTTCCTCACACTATCCATAAAAAAACTCATAGTGCATCATAGGCCTAAATTTAAAAGCTGAAAGTATAAAACTTTCAGAAGAAAATATATTCCATAAGAAAATTCTTTTGACCTTGAGTTAGTCAAAGAGTTCTTAGACATCACATCAAAAATACAATCTGTAAGAGAAAAACATCAAAAATTAAATTTTATCAAAAACTAAAACTCTGTTCTTCAAAAAAACACATTTAAGGAAATGTAGAAACACTCTACAGACTGAAATCAAATATTTGCATATCATGTACTTAATAAAGGTTTTGCATTCAGAATATATTTACATGTCAATAAGAAGAAAATACACTTAATATTTTGGAAAAAAGACTTGAATACATATTTTACCAAAGAAAATAAATAATGACTAAAAATACATGAAAAGATCCTCAACATCATTATTTATTAGCAAAATTTAAATTATAACCACAAGGAGCTGCCACTGCACTCCCACTAGGATGGCCATCACACAAAAGATAAACAATAATAAGCACTGGCAAGAGCACATAAAAACTAAAATCCTTATGGTTTGCTGGTGGGAATATGAAATGACACAACTAGTTTCAAAGACTGTTTGCAATTTCTTTAAAAGTTTGAACACAATCTTAACATGTGACCTGCCAATTCCACTCCTATTATCCACCCAACAAAAATAAAAATATAATGCTCCCACAATGACTTGTATGTGAATTTTTATAGCACTACTTCTCATAATAGCCAAAAGGTATGAACAATCACATATTCACCAAAAGGAAATGGAGAAAGAAATGCGTATCCATACAATGGAATATTACCAAGCAATAAAAAGGAATGAAGTACTAATACATGTTACAGGGTGTACTATGTTAGTGTAGCTGAACTTCAGAAATGCTGTGCTAATTGAAAAAGACCACACATTTATAAAGCTACCTTGAGTAAATGTCCAGAAAAGGTAAATCTATAAAAATAGTAGCTTAGTAGCTGCTTGAGACTGAAGGCAGAATGGGTACAAATTGGCATATGGGATCATTCTTTTGGAGTGAAAGAAATGTTCTAAAACTCTATTGTGGTGTTGGGTTCTCCATTCTGTAAATTCACTGAGAATCATTGAACTGTACATTAAAAATGAGTGAACTCATAATGTGTTAATTATGCCTTAATAAAGCAGTTTAAAAATTAAACACAACCATGATAATAAAAAGGCCATTCCCAAATAAATCATTATTAATCGTGTTAAGCCACCCAGAATAGCACTGTGCAGATGAGTTTACCAGAAGCACAGCCTGAAGGAAGGAAATTAATTGCTAGAGGAAAAAGGCTGCCTTCAACCAATGGAGCGACCATACAGGGAGCAAGGGGGACACAGGCAGCCCTGTGTTTCCCATCTCAAGAGGCTTGGGGGGGTCACATCTCATGTGACCTTATCCCATTGCTGCATCCACTCTTTCTAGTCTTATGCCTTTCCAAAAGGGAAATAGATAGCAAATCGCAATTCATGCCATTCAGAAAATCCTAAGAATTCTGTGCTTATTAAGGGAGTCTTGATGTCCAAAAAACTGTTTTAAAATAAAGAATCAGATGTCCCACAAAGAAGACCAGTAGTGAATATTGATGCATAAGGGGCATTCACCACCACAACACCCATTTTCCTCACTGCAAAAAAGCCCACATGAGCCATTTTAATTATACTCCTCCTGCCACACATTCCCACAACGGATGAACAAGCAGTTTTCATAGATAATCATAATAGTTGCTGTTTGTTTCATACTTACTGTATGTTAGTATTGTAGTCAAGGCTTTAACCCTGTCAATGAGCAATTGTATGAGGCACAAGCTATCTTTATCCTTATTTTACACGGAGACCCAAAGAGATTATGAAACTCACCCAGGGTCAGGCAACTGATAATTAATGGAGTTGAGGTGCTTGTCTCTGAGGCTTCTAACTGCAGCATCTGCAGTCTCAACCCCCACACGCTATAGCAGTAGCTCTCAAGCTTTTAAAAAATAATAATCTGAAGTTTAAAAAAAATTACATCATCAATAGTTAACCCAGCACATCCAGGGATATCTATAAATGAATTTTCAAGAAACCACACTTCTCCTTACTCTGCACAACACATACTGATATTTTCTTCTATGTACCTTATTTCAATTTTTAATGTTATAGTCTATTTGTACCACTAAATCCATTTCATAACATATGAGTGGGTTGCAACTAACAATCTTAAAACACAACTACACAAAATGCTATACAGATGCTCCTCTACTTACGATGGGATTCTATCCCAATAAACCCGTCATAAGTCAAAAATATGGTAATCCAAAAATGCATTCATCACACCTAACCTGCCACGCACCCCAGTCTAGCAGCACAGCATACTCTACAGCACCGCTCAGTTGTCATGATGGCCGGGCAGACGGGGAGCTGCAGCTAACCAGCATTAAGAGAGAAGATAGGACTGCTTGTCCCTAGCCCGGGACAAGACCCACACTCAAAATTTCAAATACAGTTTCTACTGAATGCCTATAGCTTTCACGCCATCTGAAAGGCAAAAATAATTATAAGTCAGGGACTGTCTTCTGTGTACATCACAGTGATGAGTTCTCAAGACCACTTTAGATCTCATGCCAATCTCAAGTACCTGCCCATCTGGCCATTTATCCAATCTGCAGCCCTTCGAACCTCACAGGAAAGAAGAGAGAGCTGAAAGCCTGATCAAGAGCTGGGTATGGAGGTTCAGGCCCATAATCTTAGTACTCTGGGGGGCTGACGCAGAAGGACACCCAATTTGATCCCAGCCTTGGCAACTTAGCAAATTAAGGAGACCTTATCTCAAAATAAAAATAAAAATGAAATGGGGATGTAACTCAGTGAAAAGATCCTGGGATCAATCTGAAAAAAATAGTCTGATCAAGTAATCCAGTGCATAGACCCGACTCAAGGTACATTATGCCCACCCTGGCTTTCAAGAGGGAAGGAAAAGAGGAAAGTATCCAATTTGCCTGAAACGAGTTATACCATAGTAGAATTCTTAGCAACATTGTGAAAGACCGAGAAACTCTAAGAAAATCTCACATTTTCCTAGGATCAAAATAGGACTCTCCTATTAAATTGCTTTAACACCACCTCATGACACTTTATAGGGACCTGTGAGATCTCAAATCTGACTCTAGAGATCATATTTTTTACCCCCATCACTATCACAAAATTCAAATCCCCAAATCAGACACTTGAAGTTCTTTCATTCAATTTATAATTATAAACATAGACTTTTTATTTGAACAGCTTTACCAAACGAAAACATTTTTTCTTGTCTTTCTGAGACAGGGTCTCGCTATGCAGTTCAGGCTGGCCTTGAGCTCACTTTGTAACTCAGTCTGGCCTCAAACTCACAGTGATTCTCCTGCCTCAGCCTCCCGAGTGCTGGGATTACAGGCATGCACTACCACACCCAGTCAAAAACATTTTTAAATGATTTCTTGCCTCCATATTTCTACTTTATTGAAATGAAAATATAACCCTAGTTGTTTTCCCCTTGCGTTACTCTGGCATTTTATCTTGTGCTGAGTTAAGGGCAGTTCTTTTCTTTTGCATTAATCTTAGGAATCCTAGACTTCTTCACAATTCATTTCTCTACAGAGTTGCCTCTATTTGCTTAGATTTTCTGCCAATGTAAGTTATTGGACTGATCAAAAGGATGAAGAGAGGATTAGGGAAGCCCATACTGAAGGTCTTAAACACGTGTGTTCACAATTCTTTTCTTGATCAGGGAGATTACTTTGGGAGAGTTATCACCGTCTACTTAAGTAAGAAGCTGTAGGATTCTGTTACCAAAGGGTTGTTAAGGATTACCCCTTTTCTTCTCTCTTTAACCATTGCATTCCTCCGTGGACTCCTTCATGAAGCCCCTACTTCGAAGTAGGCCTCTGAGATATAGTTGTCTTCAAGGAAACTCAGATCTAATATTTCCCAATCAAAACTTTCAGCCACTGCCCCCACCCCAACTGCTTCTCCCCACCACCCACCCCATCTTCCCATTGTCAGAAAATTTCACCTCCTCCCTCCCAGTAGCTTCAACCTAAACCCCAGAAGCTAAGTTTCTTCTCTCTTTTTCATCAACCTCTATACACATTCCATTAGAAAATCTTATCACTATGCTTCCAAAATAGATCTCCAATCCACCTACTTTTCCCCATCTCCCTCCTCCTAAGGTATTGCCTTTCTCCACTGAAGTACTGCAGTAGTGCTCAAACTGGTAGCCTGATTCTGCTTTTGCCCCTTCCAATCCAGTGGAAATGCCCAATTCACTGCCTGGTAACTCGAGGCCTTGAGCAGCTGTATTAGGCATTGTAAACATGGAGTGATTACTCATCCCTTTTTTTATTTTGAGACAAGGTCTTTCTATGTGCTCTAGGCTGGCCTTGAACTCACTATGTAGCCCAGCATGGCCTCAAAGTCATGGTGATCCTCCTGTCTCAGCCTTCAGACTGCTGGGATTACAGGCCTATACCACTGTGTCCAACCCAAGGAGATGCTTTCTATCACTGTCTCATCTAATGCTCTGCAGCCACTCACCTACTATCATATTATTAAGTTTTATTTTTCTTGTGGAAATGCAGAAGTTCAGGAAATACCACCCACAAGTTGCTGTTCTGGTATGCTGATTGCTTCATACTTAGGGAACAGCAAAGACAGAAATGGGCTACCTCTGAATGTCCCTGTATCTGCCTAAAGACAGATCCTCCAACAGCAGTGCAATCTGCTGCCTGTGAGAGTCCCCCAGTCCCCAACCAGGAATCTCATCAACCTGAGAAGCTTAGCTCCTCCATGGGAGAAGAAACAGAAGGCTGACACCATGCCCAGATAGGCTATGCCTATTCTTCTGAGAGTTACTCCAAGAAGACATTTATCACCTCAGAGGCTTTTATCTGCATAAGAAAACAACTGTATTGGTTAGGATTCTCTAGAAGAACAGAACCAATAATTTTATATATATATATATATATATATATATATATATATATATATATGGGAATTTGTTAGCTAACCTGCTAACCTTACAGGATCAGAGGCTGGAAGGTCCACAATGGCCATCTGTGCACTGGACAGCCAGAGCACTCAGTAGCTGCTCAGTCCACAAACATGGAAGACACAGAACAAGAGGGATCAAGGAGGCCTCTCCTGTTGGAGAATGAAGGCCTGGAAGCTCCCGGGAGCTGAGTATGAGTCTGCTGCACTGGAAAGCTGAAGAAGTGGAATCTGACATCTACAGGTGATGACAGTAGCAAAAGTTGCCCCCACTCAAGCACAATGGAACTTCCCCCAAACAGCAGCCTTCTTTTTTCCCATTTCATTCCATTCAGGTTGCAAGCCTATTGGTTAACACTACCCACAGTCAGGGTGGCCCCCTCCCAGCTGGCAGACCTGTATGGCAATCATCTCTAGAAATACTCCAAAGACACACTCAGAAGTGTATTTTATTAATCTTCTAGGTACTTTCTTTTTTGGTACTAGGAATCAAACTCAGGACCTTGTGCTTTCCAGACAGGCACTTGTGTGGCTAAGCTAAATCCCCTGCCCCTGCTAGGCACTTCTTAACCAAGTCAAGTTAATAACTGATATGGCTTAGCCCTAGAATTTCTCCAAAAACCTCAGGTATTTGGAGGTAGATCTTTGAAAGGTGATTGACACATGGGGGGGGTCCTATATTCACCAGTGGATTAACTCACTGAAGGGTTCATAGCTAAATGTGCTATTAGGTAATCCATTCAGGACCCCTCCTGTCTCTCAGGAGCTATTCCCGTTCCCCATTCCTCATTCCTCTTCTCCAATAAATTTTCCTACTCTTAAAAAAATTAAAAAATAAATGTGCTGTTAGGAGGTACAGCCCAGTTAGAAGAGGCAGGTCACTGGGAGAATGACCTGGAAGGGTGTAGCTCCCTACCCAGTTCCTTCCTTCTCACTCTGCCTCCTGGCTGCCATGGACTGAGCACTTTTTCCTCTGCCATGCCCCTCTGTCGTCCTGTTTCTGCCTTAGAGCCAGCTGATCATGGACTGAAACTGTGAGTCCAAATGCAACGCTGCCCTTTAAGTTACAGGCATCAAGTATTGACACAATATTTGATGCCTGTAACTTGAGTGACTAAGATAACAATCATGATTAATGGTCATAACAACCCTTTCACCATACGGTTTTTCCCTTTACCATCCCATAATTTATGTCACCACACTCCCTCAAACCCAAGTGTGTGTTCTTTTCTGTAGCTTAAAATGATATATAAACTTCAATCATCTGACCCATCTTGAGATCCCATATTTTGTGGGGCTTCCATGCACACATATCTAATTAAAAGGTTTTTTGCCTGTTAATCTGCCTATTGTTGGTTTATTTTATAGACTCAACTATCAAACCTTCAGAAGGCAGAAGTTAAGCTTTGCCTCCTATATAGTCACCTCTTCAGAGACGTTTCCCATGACTGCCACCCACCCATTTATTATCAAAGCCATTTGTTTCATATTCTCCATAGCACTTATCAGTACGTGAAGCAGATTTGCTTACTTGTTTGCTGTGTGAACTCCACTGGAATGCAAGCTCTGTGGGAGCAGGAACCATTGCATCTCTTTTTCATCATTATTTGGCATCACCAAGAGGAAGGAGGTTGGCGCCAAGAGGGCACTCCACTAACAATCAATGAATGACTTGGTATGCCACATTATTTCTCACTTCCTTTTGTACATCCACTAATGTACAAATAATATAAGCTATCAGTCAAATGTTCTATGTAAGCTCTTTTCCAATGGCCTCCTTAATGACATCGAGGACATTAGAACTATGAAACTCTAACCCTGAAGAACTAATTCTGCCCTCATCTACCCTGGCTTTGATCATAATTCATTAACTACGAAAAGTTACCAAGTATTTAGCAAAAGCCAGACACTGTGCTAACCACAGTAGGTCATCCAATTGCAAACTTCAGTTTTTACCTTTGTTAGCAACTGATGAAAATGTGAACACAATGCAGTCAAACACTAATTGCCATTATATATTAAAGAGACATCAACTTTCATTTAATATTAGACAATCAACCAGAGGTCTGGTGATAATTTCTTGTTACTTAGAGCTTTACACCAAATAGAAAGATTGGGGTTTTATTCTATATTGTATTAAGAAAACTAAATAAAAATAACATGGGAAATGTTGTACTATTCAAATATAGAATTTAACTATGGAGAGATGAGCAGCTGATTTTTTTCTTCAAACATAAAAAAGGAGGGAAAAGGAGGTTAGAATCTTTGAAATCCACAGCACACAATTACTGCATGAAAATGCAAGCAGCCAGTTCTTGGATCCAGAACAGCACCATTAGGGCATCTGTTTCAATTACAAACCAGTTTGGGTTCAGCCATGAGCATATGGGAAATTATTAAAATGGCACAGAACCATGGAATGTTGGAGCTAGAAAGACAGTTGACGCTCATGTTGTCTATTTCCTTCAATTTATACATAAGGTCACAGAAGTCTAGACCATGTCAAGTTGCTTATCCAACGCTTCACAATAAGTTAAGTGGCCAAGTTAGAATTTACAGTCATATGTCTTGGCCCATTGGCTCAACAGACACAGTTTGTTGCCTGTCCAATTGCCCATCCAACTGCCCTTTCTCGTTCCCTACTTCCTTGCTAATAAAATGCTGATTTGCTCAAAACATGGGGAGAAAGTCTGTGATTTTAGAAAAGAAAACTTCCCTTCCCCAGCCTCAGGGGATAAGTCATTATCGGATTAAATGGTCATTTCACGTCCTTTGGCCAGTATTGGCCTACCATGGGCCTGTGACCTATTTCTGGCTAATGAGATCTGAAAGACAATCTTCTGGTAATATGTCCAATGTGTCACTTCTCCTCCCTCCCAATAAAAAGGACAGAAGGGGAGAAATCCCCTTCAATTTTTTTTTCTCCTTTGAACTCAGATGTGATGCTAAATATGGTGCAGCAATTTTGTAACCATAAAACAAGTCAATAGAGCAAGCACAGAAGAAATAGAAAAAGAGTCTTTGTTGCTGAACAGTAGCAGCCACCCACTTTCAGGAAAGTAAGAAAAAGTAATTCCCAGCTTCTTTAAGTCACAGTTGTCAGATTTTCTATTGCTTCTAGCAGGACACCTTCCTTGTACTATGTCTCAGAGTCTTCTAAACTGTGATCCTACGAGCTATCCAAGATGTGTTGTCTTTTTCTCAGGGGTCAAGAAAAGTAGAGGCAGGGGGTTTGAAGAGAAGTAGAGAAAAGAATCTACAATTGCAAATCTCTACCTCCAATTTGTAGCTAAGCAGACTTTTTCCCTCTGAGTCACATATTGAGCTTTCACGAAAGCTTTTATTGAAACAAAATATCCACGGTCTAGAATCATTTTGAGAACTGTTACAGCGTGCCATGCAGGACTACGCTTTCAATAAATGAACTCACAAATAAAATTCCCAGGGGAGCTCGATAGGCAAATTAGTTCCCTGGAGATGCCTTTTGTGAAGAGATGAGCCATCCTTCTTTTCTATAGAGATATAGATTTCATACATAGGTTCAGTTAGAATAGAGCAAATTTATCATCTCTCTCACTAGGGGCCTTGAAATTGGCCTGTAGGACCACAGTGATCTCCCTCCTTTCACATACACCATTGGTTTGTTTCCTGATATTTTCTAGGAGATAATATTATAAACATTGTTGGCTAAGGTCAGTGTCAACTCCCATTTCAGGATTAGAGAGTAGAGCCAGGTTATTAGTCTGCCACTGTGGAGAATAGCTTTTCCTCTCCACTGGAGAGTTGGGAGCGGGAGCAGGAACACAGTTTGAGGGATACAGAGACTTCTCAGTAACTGTTTTCTCCTTTTAAGATAAAGACATGGTCCTTGCTAGGGCTGTTTGTTCACAAACCAGGGAAGTGATCTTTGCGAGCATTTTTCTAATCAGCAGTGCAGAGATGATTAATGTAAGCACTTCTAGAATGGAAATGTGAAGCTTCAGGAGAAAAAGACAGTTGTATAAGTAGAATTTGATTATTTTTCCAACTCAGATAGGACCTACGTGGGGAGAGTGTTCCTGGCAGCTGTAAGCCCAGTGGGGAGTCCAGAAGGAAAGAATAGAAACAAGCTATGCATACTGTATCTACTTATGCTACTGTAGCCCTTTGCTTTAAAACCTGTATCTTTGTTTTAGTTAATTAGGAAGTTCAAGTATGTGTGCATGCATATCAGGTACTTCTTTTGACCATCTCACATCCTCCCAGCCCACTTGTTACCCCATCTGTTCCTATGGCAACCAGTTTCATGCATATGTAATTTGATGGCACCCTGATTCAGCTCACTGTGTGTCTGCTTGTCTGAACTAGGATCTTTTTGATACTACAGTATGGGCTATCATCAAAATTCATGTATGAGTAAAGCTGGAAGCAGAGGCCAGCATCTCATGTTGCAGCCCCAGACCAGCGGGGGACTGGAGCTGGTAAGTTTATCTTCTGTTCTCCAGAAAGACAGCCCTGAGGTGCAACTACATATCTCCTAGGAAGCTTCGGCAGGGCTGAGCCTCAGCAATCCATAGTAGTAACCAAATTTACAGTGCACCCTTGGAGCAGCTCTCTCCGTCCTTCCCTGTTTCACTGATTGCTATGGTTTGGATATGGATTGACCGTGTTCCCCAAAGTTTTATGTTCTAGAAATTTGGTCCTCAATGTGAGAACCTTTAAGAAGTGAGGCCTAGTGGTGCATAATTCAGTCATTGGAGGAATCATCCTGAGAAGAGGTTGATGTAGTTTGCTCAGGACTCTGCTTAGTTGTTGTGAGGATGGGTTGTTATAAGGGAGCTTGGCAGCTGTCTTGACTCCCTCTTCCACACATACTTCTTGCTTCTCTAGTATGCACTACTGCCATGATGCCAGCCACTGAACTGTGATGTAGACAGAAAGTCCTCATCAGAGGCTAAACAGATGGGGCCACCTGATCTTGGACTTTCAGGCTCCAAAACTGTGAGGTAAATATTTGATCCTACCCAATGTCAGATATTGTGTTGTATCAATTCAAAACTGACTAAAAACAGCAGTCCTCCACTCCTGTTCCTGGGGATCACTTCCCAAAAGAAACTACTGGCATCTAGGTCCTGGTTTCAGGATCTGCTCACTATAGGTAAGGGAAACCATCCTACCAATTTTTATACTACATGGAGCACTACAACCTGTACCCCTTCAAGAAACACTAAACCAGGGGAGGGCAAGTCTTTCTAGTATCCATACATCTGATCTGTCATAAAAGAAGCATACCCTTTGGCTGCATGGCCTTGATTGGTGATCTTAAAACATAGTTATTTGACTGCCCCCCACCTACAGTTCTACTGTGCCCTTGAATGTGGGCAGATTCATGCCGACATCAACCAACAAAATATGGCATAAATTGTACAAGATGACTTCAAGGCTGAAATTGTACAAGCTCATGAAGTCTATACCTTGTTTGTGAGATCACTCCATCCTGGACTTCCAGCTGCTGTGTAAGAAATTTGTCTATTTTGAGGCCACCATGCTGGAGAGACTAGATTTAGGTGCCCTAGTCCCCAGTCTCAACTGAGTCTAGGCTTCTAACCATCTGATTATGATACTAGATATGTGCTATGGCCTTAATGTGTGTGTTCCTGTCAAAATTGGTATGTAGAAACCTAACCCCCAAGGTAATGGTGTCAGAATAGGGAGCCTTTGGAGGGTGATTAGGTCAAGAGAGCAGAACCCTCATGAACAAGGTCAGTGTTCTTATAAAAGAGTTCCCATAGAACCAGCAAGCCCCTTTCTCTCTTTGAGGATACAGTGAAAAAGTATCCTCTGTGAAACAGAAAACAAGCCTTCACCAGGCACCAAGTCTATTGGCATTTTGGTCTTTGAATTCCCAACTTGGAGATTTGTGGAAAAATAAATTGCTGTAGTCACGTGTGGTAGCAGATACCTGTAATCCCAGAACTTGGGAGCCTGAGTCAGGATGATCATGAGAAGTTTGAGGCCAGCCTGAACTACATAGTGAGACTCTGTCTCAAAAAAAAAAAAAAAAAAACCAAAAAAAAAAAAACCAAAAAAAGCCAACTAACCCATACATTAATTAATTAATATTTCTGTATAAACCACCTAGTTGGTAGCATTTTGTTATAGCAAAATGACTGATTTAAGAGACTCCTGGAGAGGTGATTGGATTGTGAAGGCACTAGTGTCATCTATGGGTTAACCCATGGATAAGTCCATAGCTGAATGGGCTACTACCAGGTGGAGCCTAGTTAGAAGAGGTGGCTCTTGGCAGCATGACCTTGGAAACTATCTTTGGTCCTTGGTCCCTTCCTCTCTGGCTCTTTCCAACCCATCCTGCTTCCTGGATACCAGAAGTTGAGTAGCTTTCCTCCATCATGTCCTTCTATCAAAGATGTCTTTGCCTTGGAGCCAGCTGACCATAGACTGAAACCTCTGAAACTGTGAGCCAAAAAAGGACTCTTCTTTAAGTGGCAAATATCAGGTATTTTCTCCACGCAGTGGGAAAGTTGAGCAATACACAGCCTGAAGAGACTAAGATACCATGTGAGTGAAGCTGCCTTTGACCTCTCTGACTAGCTCATTCACCAGCTGCTCACCAGAGTGACCTCTACCACCACTACATGGAGCAGAAAAATCATGCAATCTTTAAAATACATACCAAGAAAATCATAAACTATAAGAACATGCTTGTTGTTTTATGCTATTACATGTGGAAATCTTTTGCTCTGCAGCAAATAAATTACTAAAACACCATGAAAATGCAGACCAAGCCTGTTTATGGGATGGAACTAGTCTTTAAAATTGGGGAAGACAAAAATTCCTCCCTCCTTGGAAAATATTTCTCAAGGATTTCCACCTCAACTCTAACTTTATACTATCCTTTAGGACTACTCTGCCCCTATAGTCTGTGTCTCCTATCCTTTCTACGTGATTAAACATTGAAACCCCTAAAGCTGTTGCCTTGTTCCGCATTTAAATAAAACTCCAAGGCCTGATATCAAAGTGGCATCGCTGTGCCTTTTTCTCAGCCCTCTTAGAAGTTTATGTCTACAAAAAGAAAAGGTTTGAGAGTATCTGTTGGGGGAAAGAAAAGCATCGTGCCATCACATGGATAATGTTTAATGCATTCTAATCTCAGGGTGTACACAAGGGGAGGAAAAAAGATCTGTTCAAAGGCTGTCACAGGATGAAAATGCAATAATTGGGAACTAGCAGGGATTCTGAGACATAAAACGGTTGTTACTGCCTTTTATGCTTCTGTTTGTCACATTTAATAGGAATATTTTACACTTGTATAATGCCTTACAGTTTAAAGAGCACTTTTATATATATTAGCTCATATTCTACAATCCTTCCATGTGTGATCTCACCTACACATTGACTCCACAGAGATAATTCCCAAATTGCCAAACCAATCTCTGTGTCTTTCTCTGTCTGCCTCTCGCTCTCTCTCTTTCTCTCACTCACTCTCTCTCTCTCACACACACACACACACACACAATTTCTAACTACTACCTTCTCCAAATAAAGTTTTGAAGGCATCTCAAATTTATTACTGTAATAACCAGTCCATTTTCTATACAGCCATCAACAGACACACACACACAAACACACAAACACACACACACACACACACACACAGAGTCTGTGCCACCTTTCTTCCTACCACAGATAATGGTGCCACTGTCCTCCCCAGACTAGAAAATCTGACATCATCTTTTTCATCTACTTCCCTCTGAAGCCAACTAGTTATCAGGCCTTGTGAGTTCTGCTTCCATAATGTCTCTTAGATTTGTCCCATCCTTTCTATTCTCCCAGATGCCACTGTCAATTCAAGCACTCCTCACCTGTCTCGATCAGAATTGACAAAGTGTAATCCCTGGGACAAATCCAGCCTGTCATCTGTGTTTGTAAATAGTGTACTGTGAAGTGACTCTGCTCATTCATTTCTGTATTGACTATGGCCGGCTTCACACTACAGCAAGTAGAGTTGAGTAATTGCAACAGAGACCACATAGCCCACAAAGCCTCAAATCTGCTCCTTTCCAGAAACAGTTTGCCAAACATGAATAAAGGTGTAAAAGTAGAGACACTTTCTAATTTTACTTGCTTACAGATTCTTTTATGCCACAGCAGTGGCGTCACAAGATCCTGATGACTGAGTCAAGACTCCCAGCTGAGTGTGGCTGGAGTTGGAGGAACTGGCCAGGCCATGTTATACACTGTGGTTTCCTTATTGCTGTTGAATTTCAATGATTTCTTTTGTATTCTTCGACATTCTGAAGTTTTTAGGCTTTAGTCCTAACTTAATTAAATTGATGGGTTGTGGAATAAATAGAAACAACGATTTTTATTTCCACCTTTCCTTGCTCCGAAAGGTAATATTGACAATTCCTGCATGATTCCAATACAACTAGTTGAAAAGATAAATTATTTCTGTATTCATATTTCTACTGCTGTATAAATTACCACAGACTCAGTGGATTAAAGCAATACACATTCATTATCTCACAGTTCTGTAATTTAGTGTCTAAGCATAATGTGCCTGGATTTTCTGCTCAGTATCTCCCTAGGATGACAACAAAGTGTCATCAGAGGCTGCAGTTCTTATCTAAAGGTTGAGGTCCTCTTCTCCAATTGATTGCAGAATATTGTTCCATGTAATTCTCAATCTCAGGTCCTCATTTGCTTACTAACTACATGCTGGGGCCTTCTCTTAGCTTTTGAAAGCTGCCCAAGAGCAATTCATATAGATACTTGCTTTCTTCTGGGTCAGCCACAGTGTGTCTCCCTGACATTCTCTTGGAAAACTCTCTGCTTCTAATGGGCTCACATGATTTGGTCAAGCCCACCTGGACAATCTTAAAGTCAACTGATTTGGGACCTTAATGACATCTACAAAATCCCTTCACAGCATCACCTAAATTAGTAGTTAAGTGATGAACTACGAGAAAATGTATAAATATCGAGGGAGTGGAAACCTCGGAATTCTGCCTCTTGGATTTCTTTCCCTACAATGCTAAGTAGCTAGTTTCATTAACTGCTTGATGACTTTAACTGTATTTATAGAAACTTTTTCGCTCTGGCAGAGATATAGAGATAGTAAATTATGAGGAAATTTTAGAAGTCGTCAAAACTTCTTCCTTGTCTTCCTTTTCAATGAAACCTAAGTTTAGAGATGCCTTGTGTTTTTGTTTTTTCTATTTTCTGTGGTGGGATCACCAGATACACATGACACTAACTTTTCAAATGTCCCTTATGAAAACCACTTCCTACAAACCAAAAAAGCCACAGATATGTTTAGTTTTATTATAGGAAAAAAGTCTCTCAGTATTTTCGATGATATTGAATTTCATCCTTAACTCCTTTTGGTTTTTTTTTTTTTTCCTGTTTGGGGAGTGTTACATAGAATGGAAGAACAGAGTAGAAAATATCTGGAAAATTAATATAAACTTCTTTCCTGGCTCTAAATTTTTAATACTTTCTTAGCCAAGAAACATATTTTTAGTTTCACCAATGTCTTTCTGTATAGTTCTCTTTATTATTGGCTAAACATACTTCTAAGACTTTTCTTATCCTTTAACTTTCTTTCATGATTTCCCCCTTATTTGTTCTCTTACAAGGAACTTAACTTTGAAAATCCTCATGCAATCACCTAAAATGCATTCTTCCAATTTTATTTATCCTTGCAAACTCCAGTGTTATCTCATTATTTCTATTTTAACATTACTTAAATAGTCACAATGGTAAAACTAAAAATAAACTCCTTATGCTTATCACTCTTCTGCGACTATAAAGCTAAAATCAATTTATAAATAAATGCAAATAAAAGTACAGGGACAATAAAAGTCAAATAATCAGTGTTATTTTAATATGATGAATTACATTGCTTTGCTAAAACCAAATCACCATTGTTGAGTTTATTCGTGGAAAGGTGTAGTCTTAGTTTCAGTTCTATACTAAATCTGCTTATGTATTTTGACTTCTGTACAGAGGATGTCTGTTTACATAAGAGCATTGTGCAAAAATAATCAATAAGTTTATGGCTTTGTAAGTTCAACATACTTAGAATATATATGTAAATAAAGCCTTTCCAGTAAGCAACCTTCAAATGCGAATTTTTTGTGGGGATTTGCCCATAATCAAACTCAGGACCTCACACTTGCCAGGCAGGTGCTATGCCCCTGAGCTACATGCCTGGCCCCTGAATGCCAAGTTTAATTAGACACAATGACACCTATATGGGCTTGACTCCCAGAGAAAAGGAGGAGCAAGTGCACAGGTCCTGAGATGGAAGCCTGCATAGGGAGGGAGCTCAAGGGACAGCAAGTAGCTGCTGCAGAGAGACAATGGAGATGAACAGTAGTGGAAGATGAACGGAGAGAGTACCATAGGAACCTAGCATTTAGGGCCTTGTAGGTAAAAGTAAAAACTTTCATTTTTTTCCTGAGATGGGAAATCATTACATTTTGAGCAAACGTAAGACATAATCTGACAGATTCTTAAAGTTTCATTGTAGCTTCTCTTGGGAGAAGGAGCAATAGTAAAAGCAGAGAACCAGTAGGGAATCAATAGCTCAGGCACTCTATTGGAGGCTTGAGGCAGATGGTAGTGGTAAAGGAGTTGACCACTGTGTAGGTCTGGGATGTGTTCTGAAACTAGAACCAAGAGGATCTGCCGCTGGATTGGATGTGGGTTTTAAAATAGAGTTAGGATTACTTTGAAGTTCGGGACTTGAACAACTGGATGAAAGGTGTTGGCATTCACTCGGGGGGCAAATATTGAGGGAGGAGCCAGCCCCCAGATTTAGTTTCTGCTTTGGAGCCAGCACATTCTGGGATAAGTCTTGAAACTGTAAGCCAAAAATTAACCTCTTCTCTTTCAAGTTCTGTAAATCAAGTAGTTAGTCCTACCGATGAACACCTGACTAATACAGGGTCTTAAAACAAAATCTGGCATATAAAAAACATTCAGTCTGGTTTGGATAGTATTGCCCAGGTAGAGCTATTAAAGAGGACTTGGATATACAAGTCTTGGGTCCGGAAGAAAATTTTGGTAATAAAAAGCCTTTAGAGGATGAGATTATTTTAGAATTATTCGTAGAAAGATGAAAATAAGTTATAAGACTCAGCCCTGAATCTATCCAAAATTTGAAGGTTGGGAAGATTAGGAAGATCCCAAGCAGATGGTTGAAAAGGGACAGCCAGAAAGATAAGATAAAAATCAGGAAATGAAGCCATCCACAGGACCAAGTGAGGAAAATCTAACAAGGAAAGAGTGGTCAGCCAGGTCCACTGTGGCAGAGGGGTCAAGGAAGGTAACGTGACAATAGTAAAGACCTTGACAAATGCACTATCAGTGAAGTAGCTGTAGTTATAGGAGAAGATTTAAGAAACAATGAGGAAAAAATGCAGCTATGCAGAAAAGGGAATCAGGGAATATAGACAGCTCTATCAATACGTTTTTATGAAAGTGGAGCAGAAAAGCAGTGGTAGCTAAAGAGCAAATTTGGTGAAAGGAGGATACTTTTAAGATGGAAAATATTGCCCATATGTTTTTATAAATGCCGGTGGGAATGATCCAGTGGAAAGAGAGAAAATGACAGTGCAAGAGAGAAAAGGGAAAATATTTTTAAAAGAAGCCCCTGAGTAAGATGGGGATGCAGTGCAAGGTGAACTTTTGGAAACATCAACAATTCACTATCAACACTAAAGCCAAGGTTTGTATGTAAATTACTGTATCGACAGAAGAAAAATAGGGAAGTTCCCAGACACTCATTCTACCAACTGCCAGGGCTCTTGGAGGTGCCAACAGCTCTCAACTGAACAACTGTCTAAAACTGCCTTTTACTGGAGATAGCTGTCTTACATCCACTTCCTAGAGCATCCCTCATTTAATGACTAGTCAATGAAAGTACTGAAAAAGCCCAGTCCGCATCACCTATACTTGAGATGATTCTCAAGGGTCATCACAGCACTTCAGAATACAACATATCAGGTGGTATCTCTGCATTGTATAATCTGATATAACTTCATCTAGTTCAACTTCTCTGTCTGCCTGATCATGCTCTCTCATCCTCCAACACGTGGATCACCAAAGCACTACCCCACAAACCTCTTGCCTGTAGATCTGAATCTGTTTCCTAGAGAACCTGACCTCAGAAACTACAGTTTGATTTGACAAAGATATTGTGATGGAGGAAGAAAGAGGTAAGGGAGTTGAAGCCTTGAGCAAAGGGAAGATTATAACAATGTAACATGGATTCTCATGGAGGCTTATGAGGATATATTAGGAGATGCAAAAAGAATATAGTCAATACAGTAGAGGTCTTAATAGGATCAAAGCATTATTCAAGTGTCTGTATTTGAAGAAGTAAGTTAAAAACCTAGAAGCTAGTAGTCAAAGAGTGAGATTGCTTGACAATGAGAATTTGAAGGGGATGAAGAAGCCATTGAGCATTACCATGACAAAAGATGACTGTGATGGGGTGGAGGGCATAATAAAAGAATTATGGGATCACTGCTTTGAAGAGAATCCTATATTTTCTTTAGTCTAACCTATATATAGATTACAACCTCATATTTTATATAGGTCTAATCTTATTGTGTATAGTCTAATCTTACATTTGATCTAGTCATTATTCTATGAAGGAGAAAAGTGAAACCCATCCATAAATATTCCAGGGTTATGACCATAAGTGCCCTGTCCCCTCACTTTAAGCAATATGGGGTATATTTCTCACCCCATAATTAACAAAATGTAATAACAGCTACATATTGTTTTCCCAAAAACAAAATGACAATTTTTTCATTATATTTTAAAATTTTTATTCCTCATTCTCATCTTTAGAACAGTCCCAGAGCAAGGGTTGAGGAAATGATAGTTTAATAAAAAGATTGTCTCTTTCATGTCTCTCCCTATGCAACTCAAACATAACACCCCAGAATGCATTGAAAATACCTGAATCTATGTCTACAATTATCTTTTAACAAAGCATTTCAATAATACTATTTTTAAAATAACAAATTAAGTCTTTAGTAAATATTTGACATGATATAATTCTTTTTTTTTTTTTTTTTTTTTGTTTTTTCTCCAGTACCGGGAACCGAACTCACGACCTTGCGCTTGCCAAGCAGGCGCTTTTGCCGCTGAGCTAAATCCCGAGCCCCGACATGATACAATTCTATTTGTTGCTCATACTCATTTATTTTTTATTTCTGTGTAGTGATTTGCTATTCCATTATTGTCAGGAAAAACACTGAGTAACATAAGTTCAACTTGCTTCCAAATAACTAAAATATAATTCTTTAATAAACGCAGCTTTGATGGGAATATTTCTAAGTGCACAATAATTTTCTCTTTGAAAAGAGATAATGAACAGAATTTTTTATGACTGAAAGCTACCAACAGCAACATTAGTGATCACACAAAACCAATATAGTGATACCATCATTACTAAATGATTATATTGATCACCTTTCCATTACTGTGACAAAATAAGACAATCAAATAAATGGAAGGCAGATTTATTTTAGCTTACAGTTTCAGAGGGTTGAGTCCATGGTTACTTGGTTCTGTTGCTCTGAGCCTGTGGTGACACAGTATATCATGGCAAGTGTGCATGACAGAGGAGGCCTATTCATCTTGCGGTGCCTGGGAAGCAAAGAGAAAGAGAGGAAGAGTCTGGGGCCTCATTACTGACTTCAAGAGCCTACCACAGGGACCTAAATTCTTCCCACTAGGCCTCAACCTCTTAAATAGTCTGCCACCTCCCAATAACACCATAGGCTGGCAGCTAAGCCTTCAATACATAGGCTTTTGGGAAGCAGCCAAGATTCAAACTATAGCAATGGTCCTGTCCTACTGGTAATTGGGCCTGCTTCTACACTTTCCTCCACATGCCTGGAAGTTAGCAATCTTTCTATTACCAGGTACCAAGGTGCAGCCCCTTATTTTGCCAGTAGCTGATATCACTTCATAGTTGGTTGCTTCTAATGTTTCACATGCAAGAAAGCTACATTACCAAGTGTGCTAAAAAGTAAAATGGGCTCAACCGTATTGACATTGTGAAAACTATTGTAATCATGTGAGTACATACTTAATAAAATTCTAATGTGAAAGCTGAAATGAAAAAGATAGGAATGGAACCTAGGGAAGGGGATGGAGAGGGGATTGAGATGGGGTGGGGAAAATAAATAAAAATGATCAAGATTTGATAAGTATATGTACAAATTCTTCAAGTTGAATTCAATTATTATGCATTGCAAACATATACTAATAATAAAAATGAGAGTGTAGCCATAACAAATAAAATGGAAAGAAAGTCTCTCAATTCAAAATTTACAACACTTTACTATACAATCAGTCAAATATCATGCTTAACCTGTAGCAAAGTGAGTCCATAGATGACTATATGATAACTAGCAAGGTTATCACTGAAAGACATTCAGTATATCAGTGGGAGATCATTAAATCTACTCAATTAAAATTTTTTGCTTAATTAATTAGACTCTCAATATCTACAGCTTAATAGTAAAGATCTTTCTAAATTTTTCTTTTTATCTTGATAATTCCAGCAAAAACTGCCTAAGTGAAAATCCATTCTGTTCCAGTTGCCACATTTGATCTATCAGAGATTTAAGAAACCTTAAGTTGTATCTATTTCAACTCTTCCATTTTAAAACTCAGGAAATTAAAACCCAGACCAATGTGATAGCCTTATGCTCGGTCTCACAACAACGTGCCACAAATAAGTCTGAAACAGAGTCTGGATCAACCTCCATATTGTTTCCATTGCTTATGCATTTGACCTCTCATTTCTTGAATCACATAGCTAAAAACAGTATTTCTCAAACTTTAGAGTGAACGAGAATTATCTGGAAGGTTTGTTAAACACTGATTGCTGGGCTTCACTCCCAAAGGTCCTAATTCTGTAGGTCTTAGGCATGGCCCAAGGATCTGCATTTCTAGCAAGTTTCCGATGTTGATAATACTAGTTAAGGTACCACAGCTGGAAAATGCTCTGTTAGGAGACAGTGACCTATGTAAAGTTTTAGTTTTTTTCAAAAATGTGACAACCAGAACAAAAGAAATTTTTGCTCAGACACTGTGTCCTGGAATTACCAACACAAAATTCCTAAAATGCTCTTTAACTTTAAGACATAGTATTTGAGGTAATTATCTCAGTTAGTATCTAATTCTTTGTACTTATTCAGAAGTTTGACAATAAATCATGATTCTCGTTGGAGACAAAGATAAGAATTAAAGATAGTACTTGTTAATGTTGGTGAGCCTTTTACTTTACCAAATAGAAAACTGAAGTACAATTTCCAGCTTACCTAAATAAAATAGTTTGATTATTGAGTACTAAAAGTAACCTCAAACCAAATGGTCCTTTACTGGACCAAGTAATAGATGCAATAATTATGGGATATAATTGTTTAAATCTTAGGGTAAAAATGTTTTATGAGGCATAATTGTATGTATTGGCTTTTGAGAAATATATCATACAAATCTTTTAAGAAATTCTCCCTTCCACTTAATCTTGTTTTATTTTAGACTGAAATAAACATTTCTGAAACTTCAGAATGCATTCAGATCACCTGGGATTTTTCACAAAATGCAGGATCTAATTCACTGGGCCTCGGATGGAACCCAAGAGTGTGTATTTCTAAGAAGCTTCCAGATGAGGGCTAACCTGCAGGTCTATAGACTTAACTTTGAGTACAATGGGTCTACACAATTCTGATATCACAGGCCACCAAGGCTTGCTCTGTAGTCACATTTTCCAGAACTCACTCTTTCATCTGTGCTTTCATCTACTATATCTGAACCACTACACACCAAGCACACCAGGAAAGTGAAAGCCACTGTGATTCACTTAGAGAATAGTGCAGGGATTCCTAGTACAGTACCAAGGAACAAGGCTTAGAGCAGCACACAGTGCTTCTCCAGGTGTGCCTGGTTTGGCATCCCTTAGAGCTCCTTTTTTGCCTCTCTTGGGTTTGGCCCTAGCCAGCTGTTTATTAGCCTCTATTAAGTCATTCCCATGTGATAACTTGTTCTACTTCTATCTGAAGATATCCCCAGTTTATTTGCTCTCAGACAATAGGCCATCTGTTCATACATTCCTTCTCTGGGTTCTCACACTCTTTCGCAAAATCATGACTCATGGCTTTGTTTAACAAGACAACAGCCTAGGGAGCCAGGTGCTTTCTGTTGGTCTAGCATGGGTGCTTGATCATGCTGGTGATGGTTCCAATGCCTCCTGGAGTTCACTGGGGATGCCAACAACCTCACACCCCTCCCACCTCAACCCTTCAGTGGTTGCCATTTCTCATTTCCTTCTCTTCGTCTATGTACCCATTCCCCATATAGTTGCTTCTCTGCAGAAGTCATTATCATATCCAGAAATAATTATGGTTAACATGATTGGGCAAAAAACATATGCCAAATGCTTTATAAGTATTGTCTCAGGTCTTCACAAATAACACACAAAATTATCAAGGAGAAGGTAATTGAGTCTTACATATTAACAGACTTGTCCAAGGTCACACAAATGAAAATGGCAGAGCTATCAAGCCCTAGTAATCAGAACCATCCCTGTCTTTTTTCCAAAGGTGATATACCACATTGCTTTCCTTAAGAACTTTGAAGAAACATTTTCTCCAATCTAAATCCAGAGACATTTGTCAGGCTCTGGAGAGCCTGAACTAGTGCAGTGTACATCATTATCATCCTGACCATTTAGACATTCAGTAGCCTCCTTTCTAGACAATCACTACAAAGTACTTCTTTACAGTTTGCAGCAAGAAAAGAATGGCCCAGACTCCATAAACCCAGTACTGCCTTAGTTACTTTTCTCTCATTGCTGGGACAAAATACCTGACACCCAAAGTTAAAGGGGGAAAGGTTTATTTTGCTCACAGTTTGTAGAGGTTTCAGTCTTTAGTTGGCTGGATCGAAGGCAGAGTGGCACATGGCAGAGAGGCAAGAGTTCTTGGTGACTAGGGCAGCAGAAGAAAACAAAAGCAGCAAGAGCAAAAGGGTGAAGTAAACCTCATTCAGTCCCTTTTATCTTATCCAGACTGCTGGGATTAGGGTGGTGCTGATCCAATCAGTGGACTGATCCAGCAATCACCCAGCCAAAATCCCAGCACCCTTAAGCCCAGCATTGCTAGATGAATCAGTCACAAACTCTAGATTCAGCTACCTCCAAGAAAGCTCCCACTAAAAGTGCATGAGGTTTGGGGTGACATCTAGACACAAACCGTAACAAGTACCCACCCACTCATGTCCATCAAGATAGAGTCCACAAAGGTAAACTCGGTAGAGGAACAAGTTAATATGTAGGGCATAAGAAAATAATTTGAAATTTGTTAATTTTAAAACTCATGTCATACAGAAGTGTAAAATTTAGTTGATAAAAAGCCTGTAAGTAAATCAACAAACATATACTTAAAATTATTATTAAAAAAATATAACACGGTAGTTTGACAACCTAGAGGTAGAGAAATCCCTAACACCTGAAAAGCAAAAGCAATAAGAGAAAAAAATCAATATATCTGACTTACAGCACTCAAAGCTTCTATATGATAAAAGATACCATAAACAATCTTAAGAGACAACAAAGAGACTGGAAGAAAGGATTTGTAATAGATAAAACAGTCAAATATTAATACCCAGTGTAAAAAAAAACCTTCAAATTAACCAGAACAAGACAAACAATGCTGGAGGAAGAAAAATGAAGAAAGGATTAAAAAAAGGTCATTTATTTGAAGATGAAATATTTAAAAATCAATAAGCATGTAAAAATATGCTCATCCTTGCCAATAATCAGGAAAAACTAATTTCTTATGAGATGCAATTTTACAACCATCAGATTGGCCAAGTTAAAGTTAGACAACATTGAGTGTTGATTGGGTTGTAGGGAAAGAAACACTCTCATCCTGTGCTTGAGGGAGCGTGTTGGCTCAGTCACTTTGGAAAGCACTCATTCTGCCAGGATCTACTAAAACTGAAGATCTGAGTCTACAATGCAGCAGCAGTTCAATTCCAGGCATCTCCTTTTATGAGACACCTATACACAACCACAAAAAATAGGGATGCAACATTGCTTGTAGTATCAGAAAATGGGGGAGGAGGCAAATACTTATCATTGAATACATGGAGTCAGTAAAAAATGGTCTATACGTATGATGAAATACTAGAAAGCACAAAATTTTAGGTATGCATCCACAAGGGGACAGAAAGAAAGAGAGCTCAGAAATTCATTGTTGAGTGGAAAATGTAGAACAATGTTAGAAAAACAATTCATAAATTTAAGCCAAAATGAGTCATAGACCTAAATGTAAAATGCAAAATTACAAAAGTCTTTAGCGATGGTTAATCCTGATTGTTGACTTGATAAATTAGCTTGAGAATCACCTAGGAGGTAAGTAAAGCACACACTTTTGGGTGTCTAGGGGTGAGTCATGGAAGCCTGTGGTTGGGAAATATATCTGGTCCTGGTGCCTTCCTCACTGGCGTTCTTCCTGTGCTTCACTTCCTGCCTGCTATGAGTTAAACAGCTTTCCTCTGCCACATCGTTCTGTCATGTCTTCCTGGCTTGCAGCCAGCTAATCATGGGCTGAAACCTCTCAAACTGTGAGCCACATAAACCTCCCATCCTTCAAGTTGGAGGAATGAGAGATTTTTCTCCCAGTAATGGAAAAGCTGGACCTATCCAAGACATGAGAGAAATCTTAGATGATCTTGGGTATGTGCGATGGCAATAAGTTTTTAGAGACCACAAACTGGACTTCATTAACATTAAAAATTTCAGCTCTTCAAAAAGATATATCAAGAGAATTAACAGACAACCACAACTAGGAGAAAATATTTGTAAAAGATATAGCTGATAAAGGATTTACCTACAACATACAAAGAACTCTTAAGGACCAACAGTAAGAGGCCTCCTCCATTCCCTCTGTGGGTCAGCAGGGCCTGCGAACAGGGTGAATCAAAACCTGGAGAGCCCTCCATTCCCTCAGTGAGACAGCGGGGCCTGTGGGCAGTGTGAGTTTATGCTCTGCACTTCATCCATTGTCTCGGGGACAACGGGGTCTTTGAGAGGAGTGTAAGGACACATGCATCTGTTGAGTAGACTGAGAGGAACCACAAGACCTGAGACCTAGGACAACAGCCAGGTCCCAGGTGCATGAGTGCACACATGCCCTTGGAGGGCAGAGTAATTGGCAAGACCAATAGCTTGGAAGTGTCTATCGCAGGAGTGAGGAGCCAGCAGTTGAACCCCAGAGAACTCCACAAGCAGAATTCCAGTCCCAGGCCCCACATCCATACCCAACATATTTCTGGGACTAAATATGGACACTGTCATGGAACTGTAAGCACCAGAGGCATTTTGCTACTTTCCTTCTCCCTTGTTTGTCTGATTGGATATCCTTCTCCTCTCTGCTTGGATGTCATCTTTTCTTCTGAATTTGGTAGTTATTTTTGTATTTGGGGTTTTAATTTTCTCTTTTTCCATTTTTCTCTATCTCCTTTTTCTTTCTGTTTTTCTTTGGTTCATTTTCATGCTTTCTCTTTTCCCCTTCTTTTTTCAGTGTTTAGCTTTCTTATCTTTTTTACAATTCTCTTCCATAGACTTACTTTCTCTCTTTCTTCGACTACTTCTTGAATTTAAACTTTCAAGTGAGTAAACATTATCTCTGCTCTTTCTGACTACTAATTTGTATTCTATTTTTTTCTTTCCCTCCTGTGTCCTCCAGTTTCCCAAAACTTGGGTGATCATCCTTTAATTTCCAGCCCTGACTTTACTGTGTATGACCTCACTCATCACTTTAGCCTATCCACTGACCATCGTAACCCCCCTGCTCCTGAAAGAAGAGTAGAATCACCTGAGTAAGGGGAAAATCACTGCATACAAGTGCACAGTATATGTTTGATTTTGTTACATAATTTTAGAGTTTACTTCCATGGTCAGAGGTAACAGGTTAATTATCAGTAGTTAAGCTACACTTGAAACTATTGTTATTACTAACTGTACTACTTTAGCCAGGATATCATACATGTTGTAAACAGATTTTCTCCCCTGTATGATAACACAGAGGCTGCATGAGGTCATAATCACCACTACAGCCCAGTACCAAAAGATTAGGAGCTGAGTCAAATAGTAATCTTGCATCCTTTGCAAATTGGGAAACTAGGGCCTTGAGATAGGTACAAGAAACCACCTACATCTAGAAGACATCCCTGAAGAACAGACATTCTCTAGGGAAACCTAAATACTAGTAATAAAGCTATATATCATAAGAAACTGGCAATTATCAACGTAGAAAATAAAATAAAAAAGAGAAAATAGAAAATGACAAGACACAGAAGCAAAATGCAACCCCAGACCCTTAGTCCATGCAGGACAAGCCCAGAATGCAAGGAGATGGATGAAATTGGAAATCAAACACTGGAACTTTCTGAAATGATAGCAGAAGTGAAAAAACAAGAAGAATAGTCTATGAAGAAAATAATCTCTCAGGTACAGAAAGAAATGATGCTTAAAATCAAAGATTTCAGAGAAGACACAGATAAAAGAATATACGAGCTCAGAAAAATGATGGAAACAAATAACGCCCAGTGTAGGAAAGAAATGGAATCCATGAAACAGATCCAAACTGAAATCCAAGAGATTGAAACCTCCATTGAAAGTATATGCAACAGGTTGAATGAAGGAGAGGATAAGATTTCAGATCTTGAAGACAGAATTACAGACAGTTATAATGAAAACAAAGATATCTTAAAATTAACAAGAGACTATGAAAAATCAATCCAACAGCTACAAGATGAAACAAAGAATAACATAAGATTGATTGCGGTCAATGAGAAAGATGGAGACAGCACAAATGGCATAAAAAAAACTTTTTACATAAATAATAGGAGAAAACTTCCCAAGTGTGGATGAAGAATTTGACATACAAATAAATGAAACATTTAGAACTGCAAACATTCCTCACCAAAATGAAACTACACCAAGACATATAATAATCAAGATCGCAGAAATTCAGCACAAGAACAAAATATTAAAAGCTGTTAGAGAAAAGAAACAGACCACTTATAAAGGAAAGCATATCAGAACCATGGCAGACTTCTCAACACAGACCCTCAATTCAAGAAGAGCTTGGAGTGAAGTATTTTAAGTTCTGAAAGAAAACATCTTCCAAACCAGACTGATGTGCACTGCAAAACTATTTTTCAAACTTAAAAACAGAAATAAGATACATCCATAACAAAAAACAACTGAAGAGATTTATGAACACCAAACCAGTGCTACAAAGAGTACTAAAAGATATTGTAGACAGAGATAAAAATGACCACAATTCCAAGAACAACAATAGAAAGAAAGCACCAGGTCAGGTAATAGAAAGAAAGCACCAGGTAGGGCAAACAATTAAAGAAGGGAAAAGCAGGGAGTCAACAGCAGGAAAATACCACTACCAAGATAAGCCAATACATGTCAGTTATAACCATCAGTGTAAATGGCCTCAATTCACCAATAAAAGAAACAGACTGGCAGAGTGGATCAAGAAACAAGATCCAGTAATATACTATATACAAGAAATACATTCAGTGCAAAAAGAAATTCAAAGACTGAAAATCAAAGGATGGAAAACAATCTTCCATGCACCAGAAAACCAGAAACAAGCAAGAATAGCTGATTTTTGTAGACAATGTCAACTTCAAACCAAGAATGATCAAAAGGGATAAAGAAGGTCACTACATACTTATTAGGGGGAAACTTCAAGACAAAGAAATAACAATCATAAATATATATGCACCAATTACAGCAGCACCCAACTATATAAAATAGTTATTAATAGACATGGAAAATCAAATAAACAATAACACAATTGTAACAGGAGATCTTGATTGTCACAAAAAGGTCAATTAGACAAAAAAAAATTGTCAGTGCATTGTCACAAAGAGGTAGATCAAATAGACAAAAAATCAGCAAAGATATAACAGAACTGAACCAAACCTGTGAACAAATGGACTTAGTAGGTGTTTTTAGACTGTCCCACCTGACATCAGCAGAATACATATTTTTCTCAGCTGTACATGAGACATTCTCTAAAATAGACCATATGTTAGACCACAGAACATAATTAAGTAAATGCAAAGGAACTGAAATTATCCTAAGCATGATATCTGACCACAGTGCAATGAAATTAGAAATTAATGGCAAAAGAAACTGCAAAAACTCCATAAACACATGGAAATTAAATAATACTCTCCTAAACAACCAATGGGTTACAGACAAAATAAAGGAAGAAATTAAACAATATCTACAACTAAATGAGAATGCCAGCACAACATACCAGAACCTATGTGATGCAATGAAAGTAGTCTTAAGAGGGAAATTTATAGTAGTGAATTCTCATATCAGGAAACAATGAGAACAAATAAATAATCTAATGCTACACCTCAAGCTTCTAGAAAAAGAAGAGCAAGAAATATCCAAAGCCCATAGAAGGAAGAAAATTATAAAGGTCAGACCAGAAATTAACACAATGTAAACCAAGAAACAACAATACAAAGAATTAATGAATCAAAGAGTTGATTCTTTCAGAAAATGAATAAAATTGATAAACCTTTAGCCAACCTTAACAAGAAAAGGAACAAAAAGACTCAAATTGATACACTGAGGAATGATAAGGGTGAAGGCACTACAGATCCTATTGAAATTCAGATCATCAAAATCTACTTTGAATATCTTTACTCTCATAGGATGGAAAAAAACAGAAGAAATGGACAGATGCCTAGATACATATAAATTACCAAAGCTGAATCAAGAAGATAAAAAAATTCTGAATAACCCAATATCAGTTAATGAGATTGAAAATGTAATTAAAAACTTACCAACAAAGAAAAGCCCAGATCCTGATGGATTTACTGCTGAATTCTACAAGAAATTTAAAGATCTAATGCCAATACTCTTATAACTCTTTAATGAAATTAAAAGGGAAGCAATACTCCCTAACATTTTCCTGGAGGCAAGTATTATCCTGATAACAAAAGCAGAGAAAGATACAACCAAAAAAGAGAAATGCAGGCCAATCTCCCTAATGAACATAGATGCAAAAATCATCAATAAGATAATAGCAAACAGAATTCAACAAATGATCAAGAAATTATACACCATGACCAAGTGGGATTTATTGTAGGAAAGCACAGATGATTCAACATATGAAAATCAATAAATGTACTACACCATATCAACAGAGCCAGAGACAAAAATCACATAATCATCTAGATAGATGCAGAAAAAGCTTTTGGTAAACTTCAGTGCTCATTAATGATAAAAGCTCTACAGATAATTGTAATAGATGATCTTAACCTCAATCTGATAAAAACCATCTATGAAAAACCAATAGCCAACATCATATTAATGGACAAAAACTGACAGCTTTCATTCTAAAATCAGGAACAAGACAAGGATGTACACTATCACCACTCCTTTTCAACATAGTTCTGGAAATATGAACCAGAGCAATTAGACAAAAGAGAGAAATAAAAGAATAAGGATAGGGAAGGAAGAAGTTAAATTATCATCATTATTCACAGATGACATGATATTGTACATAGAAAACCCCAAAAACTCCACCAAAAGACCACTAGAGTTAATAACCAAATTCAATTGCATGGCTGGATACAAAGTCAATACTCAAAAATCAATGGAATTCTTGTACACAAACAACAAACTTATTGAGAGAGAAATTAAGGAAACCACACCCTTCACAATAGCATCCAAAAAAATGAAATACTTAGGAATCACTCTAAAAGGGAAGTAAAATACTTATATATTGAAAATTACAGTACGCTGTAAAAGGAGATTGAAGAGGATGTCAGAAAATGGAAAGATATCCCTTGCTTATGAATAGGAAGAACCAACATAGTGAAAATGGCCATACTTCCAAAATTGTTGTACAGATTAATGCAATCCTAACCAAAATACCATTAGCATACCTCACAAAAATAGAGACAATACTCCTAAAATTCATCTGGAATCAGAAGAGACCTAGAATAGCAAAGGCAATCCTGGGCAACAAGTCAGGAGGCATTACAATCCCTGACTTGAATTATATTACAAGTTTACTGTGATAAAATCAGCATGATACTGGCAAAAAAATAGACCTGAAGACCAGTAGAACAGATTAGAAGAGGTGAACACAACTGCAAACACACTCAGCCACCGTCATCTTTGACACAGGGGCCAAACATGTTCACCAGAAGAAAGATAGTCTATTTAATAAATGGTGCTGGAAAAATTGGCTCTCTACATGCCACAGACTAAAACTAGACCCATGTCTATCACCATGCACTAAACTAAAGCAAAATTGATCACAGATTTAAATATTAAAGCAGAAACACTAAATCTACTGGAAGAGAAAGTAGGTTGAAATCTTGAAGACATAGGGGTAGGCACAGTCTTCATGAAGAAAACCCAAACTGCATGGAAAATACTTCAAAGAATCAACAACGGGGATCTCATCCTACTAAAAAGCCTTTGTACTCCAAAAGAAATCACCTATAGAGTGAAAAGACAACCCACAGAGTGGGAAAACATTTTGGTTAACTGCCCCTCAGACAAAGGCCTTATATCTAGAACATATAAAGAATAAAAAACTCAGACCTCCCAAATTCAAAGACCCAATCCAAAAGTGGGCATCAGAGATGAATATACACTCTCAGATGAAGAAGTACAAATGACAAATAAATACATGAAAAAATGTTCAGCATCATTGGTCATTCAAGAAATGCAAATAAAAACAACACTGAGATTTCATCTCACCCCAGTAAGAATGGCTACCATCAAGAAATCAACCAGGGGCTGGGGATTTAGCTCAGCGGCAAAAGCGCCTGCCTGGCAAGCGCAAGGTCGTGAGTCCAGTTCCCGGTACCGGAGAAAAAAACCAAAAAAAAAAAAAAAGAGAAAAAAAAGAAATCAACCAATAACAAATGCTGGAGGGGCTCTGGGGGAAAGGAACTCTTCTCCACTGTTGGTGGCAATGTAGACTGGTGCATCCACTTTAGAAGTCATTCTGGGCATTCCTCAAAAAATTAGGATTAGAAGTCCAATTTAACTGAGCCATTCCTTTTCTGGGTATTTTCCCAGAAGAATTAAAAACATCATATTGCAGCAATATATGTGCACCCATGTTTGTAGCAGCATAATTTGTCACAGCAAAATTTTGGAAACAACCCAAATGCCCATCAACAGAGGAGCAGATAAGAAAAATGTGGTATTTTTGTACAGTGGAATATTACTCAACTTTAAAGAAAGATAAACTCCAGGCTTTTATAGGTAAATGGATGCAACTAGAGACCATACTCATAAGGGAAATAAATCAGACCTGCATGTGTAAACACCATATTGTCTCCCTACTGTAATAATCTGAAAGAATGAATAAAACTGAAATGTACAATAGATATTGTGAAAGGGAAAGACACTGCTTAATGGGAAACAACAACTGGGATGAGGGAAAGAAAGAAGGAAGGGAAATATACATATATGCACAGACAAGACAGCTAAGATCTTGTACTACTAATTTCTATTGGTTTATTGTAAGGAGCAGTTAATCATATCACATCAATATATGTGCACCTACGTTCATAGCAGCACAATTTGTAATTACTAAATTGTGGAAGCAACCCAAATATCCATGCACCGAGGATTGGATAAGAAAATTGTGGTACTTTTATATAATGGAATATTACTCAGCTATAAAGAAAGATAAACTCGAGATTTTTATAGGTAGATGGTCACAACTAGAGACCATACTCATAAGTGAAATAAATCAGACCTGCATGCGCAAGCACAACATTGTCTCACTAGTGTAAAACCTGAAATAGTTAATAAAAACTCAGACGTATGATAGACATTGTGAAATGATAGGAAAACGCTCAAGGGTAAAGGGCAACTGGGATATGGGAAAAGAGAAGGGAAAGGAGAAATTTTGTATGTATATATATATATACACTATAGTTAACATAGTTGATCTACTGTCTTCTATTTCTTTGCTGAAAGAAACTGTTAATGAGTCCTTGATTGATCAATATTGCATGTCTCTATTTGTTTTCCTGAGAACCCACTTTGAAGATATCAATATGTAATACAACAAGCATTGTTAATTTCCTACCACTTGTTTGTAACTCTGTATTGTTTGTAACTCTGTATTGTTTGTACTGTTCTTTTGCTATTTTGTCAAAGGTTGTCTGTCTGTTAATGTTTTCCTCCTTTTATTTTTAAAATAAAAAAAAGAAAGGAACAGTTAATGTTTAACTGTTTGATCGATCTTGTATACCTATTCTGGTAATCTGAGCAACTACTTTGAAGATAACAATAAGTAATACAACAACCATTGTTGATTTCCTATCATTTTGTTTTGAAATTCTGTATTGTTTTTACAGTTTTCATGTTGTTCTCTCTTTGTTTTTGTTAGTTGTTTTTGTTATTTCTCTTTAAAATAAAAATCAAAATATAAAAATAAATTTAGCACATGAGCCTAGTATTGCCTTGGCCCTACCATAACCCTGGCCCTGCTGAAGCCACAGGGATGTGACTAGTAGAGGAGGTAGTGTGGGGGACTCTATTTGTAATGTTCTACTCTTGGGATAATATGTTCATATATTACTCAAGTGGTCTTTAAATATATACATAGATAAAAGACAGGACTCAAATGTCTAAAAATGTCACAAGAGTTCATTCTAGGTAAAAGGAATAGGAGGGACGGTGCTTGGTATCAATGTATTTTCTGGTATAGCAGTAGCTTGCATTGCCTCACCTGAACCTCCCCTCAAGACAAGGCCCTTGCTCTTTGGGCCTTGATCTCCAAAGGGAGCATCATCCAAGGTTACCCGTCTTCCCTGGAGATGGTCTTCATGCAATCACTATTCAATATTGATTTTTCCCATTTTTTCTTATTTAAGATATTCTTTATGGCCAATCCAGCTCTGGAACTTCTTATGGCATCATCTGTGGCCACCGTTGCAACTACAGTAGTCCAACTCTTAATCACAGTTTTGCTTTCCATGGTTTCAGTTACCCAAGGTCAACTTTAGTCCCAAAAGAACATTCCATAAATAAGCCCTTCTCCAGTTTTAAATAACAGGTCATTCTGAGTAGCATCAGGAAACCTCCTGTGTCCCATTCTGTCCCTCCTAGAACATGAATCAACCTTTTGTTCAGTGTATCCACACTATAGACTACCTGCCTACTAGTCACTTGGTAGCCATCTTCGACATTGGATCAACTACTGAATTATCATAGTGATTGTGTTCAAGTCAACTTTTTTTCTTAATAATGGCCCCAAAGCACAAAAGTAGGGATGCTGGAATTTGGATATGCCAAAGAGAAGTCTTAAAACAGTTTCTGTAAGTGAAAAGGTGTAAGTACTACCCTTCAGGAATTTTAAAAAGAATTTTAGGCTAAGGTTGCTAATATTTCTAGTAAAAATGAATCTTCTATCCATGAAATTGTAAAGAAGGAAAAGGAAATTCCTTTTAGTTTTGCTGTTGCACTTCAAACTGCAAAAGTTACCTGGGCATGGAGGCATAAACCTGTAACCCCAGCACTCTGGGAGGCTGAGGCAGAAGAGGCATGAGTTCAAGGCCAGCTCAGGCAACTTAGCAAATTAGCAAGACCTTATCTCAAAATAAAAAATAAAAATGGCTGAGGACATAGCTCTGTGTGAAGGCCCTGTATGCAATCCCCAGTACTGCAGGAAAAAAAGGCAGGCCACAGGGTGTGATAAATACTCAGAGAAGATGGAGAAGGCATTGAATGTGTTTCTATTTGAAATATCACACATCAAAGAGGGGTCTTGGAACACCTCCCTCGTTGATGAGGGAAGCTTCTCTACATTGCCACATATCTTGCCTTTCTCCCTAATGCTGGTTCCTTCACTCCTTCACATTGCCTAATGAGCCCTGCATGCAAATCTCCATCTCAGAATCTGGCTCAGGGAGCCCACTTAAGACACATATTTCCCAAAAATTCCCCAAATTAAAAAATGTAAGGCAACTCATGCCCTCCAAACATGAGTGACTGTAATTTTTGACACTAGGAGTAAAAATTTTCAAAAGGATTTTAGATGGTATTAAGACTAAGAGGCCAGCGATGATATCTCACTCAGCGAGTACAAAGGTGAAAACAGAGTTAAAAGACAAGACCTGCAGTGAGTGGTCCATTCCCATAGAGGGCAGCTGGGGACCCCATTCAGTGTGACCAGGAAACAAGGGCCAGTCTTTGAGTTTAGTGTTTGCAGGAGGAAAATTGTCATTCGCCTACAATTATGAGAAAGGAGTTGGAAAGGGGTCAGCACTGCTCTACTCAATTTGAGAGACAGATTATCTTTAGCAGGAACAGCTGCCAATGTTAATTTTCAGTTAAATTAGATAGCCCGCCTCAGTTGACCATCTGTCAAAGAGAACCTCACAACTATTTAGAGGCTGCAATCGAGAGCAAACCATGATACAACATATTCTCTGTATACTGAAAAGATTTCCAAGTTCCAGCTTACATAGTTCAAATGATACTTGATATCAATTTCAACACAATCTACAGATCTGAAGTTCATTGTCATGAGCTTTATCCATACTATTTTATTCTTTCATAAAGTGCTTTTGATTCAAGGATCTCTAAGAGCTTTACCAGGCTTAATTAATTAAACCTCACATACCCCTATAAAATTATCGTTGTCTTAATTTAAGGGTATGTAATTATCAGGTAGAAAGGTGAAGTGACTTATTGTAGCAGAAAATGCGCTCCCTACCCCCCAGTCAGTATACTTCAGTTTGTTAGTTGCCCAGGTAAGAGTTCCTCTTGCAGTTCTGGTCACTCCTGTCCCTTAGAAATGGCTGGTCACTGTGATGCATAGCTGGTCACTATGATGCACATTATATGCACCAAACCCCAGTTGACAAGCCATTCTGCCTCTGTACTTCCTGCTTGCTTATCCCATATAAACCCTAGACCACCTGAGATCAGGGCCCAATATTCTGGGAATGATCCTGGTCAGTGCCCGTTGACATAAATAAACTTGCCTCCAAATCCTGGGTGTCATTTTGGTATTTCTGTTTGCCTTTGCAGTATGGCTCAGCAGTAAGTCAAAGCTTAAAACGAAACTTGAGAAAGAAGATCCAGACATAACACAAAAAACACTAGGTTTGGGAAAAACAAATCATTAAACATAATTTTAGATGTTATTCCATCTCACTGATTTTTATACCATTCCTCTCCATAGCCTCCGTTATTTTACTACATTTCATTAGAGTAGAGATGGAGGTTGGAGGGCACAGGATAGGCAGAAGAGTAGTAAACACAGAACATGTGTTTTCCCTTCCTGGAATTCCCCCCTCTTCTTCAAAGTGAGAGAATCATTCCTTGTGGCCTCATGGCCTCCAGAGGGCAAGTGCCTCAGATTGGATCAGAGAGTCCCTTCCACTTCCCATAGTGCAATGGGGGCTGGGCACAGGTATTCAGTCAGGAAGAATGGCATTGTCTCTGCTGCTGTGCTGCCGGAGCAATGAGGTGAAGGTGTTCTTTATGCTGAAGCTGCCTGACTGGTAGGACGGAAGCTTTGGGCTAGTAGTGGTCACTCAGTAAGCCTCCCACACAAAGCAGCCTGTCCGAAGATGGGAAGGGTGCTGGGGTGAACCTAATGACTTCTGTTCAGGCTCTGTTGCTTCAGTCTTCCCTACACCTAAACTCATTACTGGTTTTAAATACACGATAGATAGACCAACCCACCGGTGGCATGAAGATTATTTTAAACTGAAGACATCTGAACAAACAGCAGCTGCAGAAAGAAACCTTATCTAAACTTAAACAGAGCCTCCTGAAAACCCAGCTGCTGTAACCTCCTCCAAAAGAGTTTCCGATTCAGAAGATTACTGACCCTTAGCACCAGGAGGTGTGAATTCAGATGCCATAAATCCACTCCCTCACTGCAGTGGGTGGGGGAAGCTTCCATCTGGAAAGAGACTGCCCATTAGCAATGGGATTGAAAAAGCCCAACAGTCTTCCCTGTACTGTTTTATAGAAGCCCTAAAATCCCCCCTTTTGTTAAGCTGATCCATAAACTATTACCTTTGGCCATTCAGCAGGCCAACTCTTACTGAGTGTTCCCATATGAATGTAAAATAAACTTTTCTCCTGTTAAGATATCTGTTGTCAATTAATTCACAGTCCTTTACCACTTGAACTTCAGCTGGCAGATAAGTGTTCCTCCCAATAATAGATAGCAAGCAATCCCTTTATATATATATATTCTGTCCCTTTCCGTCTCTTTCTTTCTCCACAGACACACACACACACACACACACACACACACACACACGTCATGTGTTGCTTAAAAATAGGGACATATTCTAAGAAAGGTATCATCAGGCTGTTCCATCATTGTGTAAACATAATAGGAAACACTTAAACTGAGATGGCTAGATTTCTAGGTGATAAAATCTTGGAGATCTCCATTATATATGTAATCTATCATTCACCAAAACATCATTCTGTAGCATATGACTGCATACTATGTCTATGTATGATATTTAAGAGAGAGAGAGATACAATGCTAGTTAAATTCAGCTTATGTCTCTTATAACTAATGATAGTGAGTAGGCTGCTAGGTTAATAGCACATTGTCAGCCCCTTTAGATATACTGGATTAGAGTGAAAGTAAAGATAGGTTCCTTTCCTCACAATTTGCCTTCCTTCCTCTGGCAGCCAATTCTGTCACACCATTCAAATCCACGGAGACAATCATATTATTCACCAATATAGTTTAACATCTTCAGCTTCCAAAGAGTGGACACATGCACCAGTCATGTTATTTAGAAACCAGAAGATTATTAAATTAAGAGAATGTCATGGTTTGGGGTTATTTGAGGCATTGAGACATTCTGCAATCTTCTTTCACTTCTAAACATAATGGGAAAGTCAGATTCCTACTGTGGTCCACTCGCACACATTCCAACAAAATTCAGTACTTATTCACATGTTGAAACACTGCACAATTCACCAAACCTGTCAAATTCTTTAGTAGGGTGGCTTTTATGAAAATAAGGAACCACAGTTTAGAATTCAACAGTACCAAGGAAAATCCTAAATATAGGATTGTAAGAAACTTGAATTTCACTGCAATAAACACAATTTAGTGCAAGCCATAGAAACCTGTAAAAATATTTTCCAGTCACTGTCTTTTTATTGTAATGGAATTTAACATCTATTAACTATGTGTATCGAGCAGCTTTTGCTATATCATGTTGCAAATCTCAGTAGTTTAAAATGACAAAGGTTATTTCTCACTCACGACTTTATGTTTGCCACGGGTTGGCTCAGCTTTCCATTTTCTTTTTTCATTTCATTTTGTTTTGTTTTGTTTTGTTTTGTTTCTTTGAGATGGAGCCTCACTATGTAGCTTAGGTTGGGTCAAACTTGTGATCCTCCTTCCTCAGCCTCCCAAATGCTGGGATTACAGGCATGCACCACCACACCCAGTTTTCCATTTTCATTTTAGGACCAGACATGAAGAAGCAGCCCCTATCCAGGACAGAGTATGAAGACTAAGAGGCCTGACAAGTGCACTTACAGCTTCTGCAGACTAACAATAGAATGGGGAAATGTAGTCTTCATCCAGGAGTCATGGTGAGTTTATAGGCAACAGGCGAGGATTTACGATTCTCCTATAGGCAGAATTAGATCATTGGGAACAATGATATAGTTATCCATAATGAATAAAAACAAAGCCTATTTAGCAAAAATTGTTTATATCCCCATTCAACTGAAACAAGCACAATAATATGGTGAAAGGAATCACATCCCTCTAGGACAAATGAAAACGTGATCAAAGAAGG
This sequence comes from Chinchilla lanigera, assembly GCF_000276665.1. NCBI lineage: Eukaryota > Metazoa > Chordata > Mammalia > Rodentia > Chinchillidae > Chinchilla > Chinchilla lanigera. Next base: position 651,732 of record NW_004955565.1, read on the forward strand.
AGGAAAACAAGAGGCAGAAAAATCAGAGAAGGAGGAGGAAGAAGAGAAGGATGAAGAGGGAGGAGAGGAGACAACCACTAGAGCTACTATATGCCAGCTCCTGTGTGATAAGTTCTCTGTAAATAGTTTCTCTGTGAAATAGAAAACAATTAAACCTCCTAAACTGGGGAGCAGTGGCACATACTTATAAACCCAGCACTTTGGAAGCCTGAGGCAAGAGGATTACAAGTTTGAGCCCAGATAGGGCAACTTAGAGACTTAGAGAGACCTTGTCTCAAAATTTAAAAATAAAAGGGCTTGGGGATGTAGCTCCATGTTGCTCAGTGTGAAGGCCCTGGGTTCAATCCCCAGTACCACACACACACACACACACACACACACACACACACTCACACACAGTTAAACTTCCTTCCAGGATGAAGCCTATAGAACTTTGATCATGCCTATACTCCCAGTCTTAAGTACACAGTTTATACTGTAGATATTTTTGCTTCATAAATCATAAAGTAATAAAGCTATAGCATATTCTAGATGATCATTTATTAAACCTTTAATGCTTCTTCCTTTAGTGAGAAGAACAGTGAACCATTCAAGACAGGTCTTTCAATAGAAAAAAGAACAGACATCTTTTACTTCAATAATTATTCAAGTAAAATAGCAAACCCTTCCACATTTCAATGTTTTAGAACCAAAAATTTCTTTTTTATATAAATCCAAATAAAACTTGTTCTAAGAATATTCAACCATTGAAATTTCCCCCGGCAGCATTGTTTTGACTGCTCTGATTACAGTCGTGGACTATCTGCAGTCAGTCACTCTTTTTTTTTTTTTTTTTTTTTTTTTTTTTTTTTTTGTCTTTTTGAGACAGGGTCTCACTATGCAGTTCAGGCTGGCCTTAAACTCACTTATGTAGCCCAGGCTGGTCTCAAGCTTGCAACAATCCTCCTGCCTCAGCCTCCCAAGTGTTGGTATTACAGGCATGTGCCACCACACCTGGCGTATAGTCAGTCACTCTTATATCTATCTAGATTAAAGTGAACTTTCTAAAATACACATATGACCCTGGCATTTTGGTACTTAAAACCCTTTAGTGACTCCCCACGCCTATTCTATTGGATAAAGACCTAGTTACTTCATGAGGTCTACAAGCCCTCGCCCACCAAAATAAAAGTTCCTTGAGAACTAATCCAGTCTACCTCATCAGTGCTATAACCAAAATGCTTACAACACTTCTTACCACCTTGCAGACACTCAAGTGTCTGTTGAATAAATGAGGGAATAAACAAATGCATGAATGAATATAAGACCCTCTATGAGCAGTCCCTAAACTCATCTCTCACCCTCTAGTAAAACTGAAAGTCCAAGGGCTATGATTTGAATATGGTTTGTTCCCTCTGAAACTCATGAATTTTAATGTCCATTTTTAGGTATTACAACAGTGGAAACTTATCCCAACTACATTGTTTTAAAGTGGTGTCGTTGGGGCATCATTGATCCCATTGTTCCTAATTACTCAGTTCTGCCTTCCTTTTAAGAGAAGTATATATCTTTAGGACTGGATGAGGTCATCAGTGTAGAACCCCCATGATTTAATACTGATGACTTTGTAAGAAGAGGGAGAGAGGCCAGAACACGCACAGGCAAACATGCACATCCTTGTCTCTGTGTGATACCCAGTGCCATCTCAAGACTCTGCCAACAAGAAGGCCCTCACTACGTGCAGCCCCTCAATCTTGGACCTCCAGAACCATGAGCCAAAGTAAACCTCTTTTCTTTATAAGTTACTCTGTGGGATGGTGTTATTAGCAACAGAAGATAGACTAAAACACTGGTATATCCCTATGCAAAAGCTTCTGTGTGTTTGCTCACAACAGTTCCTATCCATACTGGCTTTCCCCCCTTTCTGGGCCTGGCTAACTTTAGCACATCCTTCAAGAGCTACTTCAGGCTGTCCTCTCCTCCATGAAGCCTTCCCTTAACCTTTAAGCTGAGCCAACTTCCCCTTTTCAGTGTTTGTATAGCATTGTATGTTCACCTCCATCACAATTCCTAGGCCTATAAACAGGTAAAAATGCTTAACATTTCCAAATCACTTGCTATCTTCTCTACTTTTTTCTACTACTCAAAAACATTTATAACCAATGAAGAGGCATAAGTGTGGTTGTTATCGATTATCCTTTCCGTTAAAAGATATTGGATTTGTTTCGGATATGCAATGCCTGTGTTCTGCATTTGGCCCATGATCCCACTGGAATGGGTGCAATACCCTGTACAGTAGGTGCATGGTGAGCTTTTGAGATTGTCAGAGATACTGAAAATTAAACAATTAACAGGTCAAAAGTCCTTACTGCATGTGAAAGCTAGTTGCCAAAACATAGCTTATAAATTGTCACTATCCCTTCTGACCCCTTTTACTACCATCCTAGGTATATCAAAACCCTCACTTCTCTGGCACCAGGGGGCTAAGAAAGACCTGACCATGGTGGCCTACTATACTTTTCATTTTTACTGTAGTCACTACATATTTAGAGCATTCCTACTATGTCCCAGGCACTGACCTATCTATTATTCTTACTTATTTACATTGCCTATTTTTCCTTATGTCCGTTTTCGTAGTTTGTATAAAACACATGTTTCTTGACAGCAGAAAAGGATCGTTTAAGTATCCAGGGGCCCTTTATTTACAGTTTTGGTAACTGTTGGGAGTTAAGGGGCTACAATGGATGGCCAGATGGATTCGATTATAGGAATGGATTTATAAACAGGAGACAGCTCTGTTGAATCAAAAGAACTTAAAGGAGCCAGATTCGCTTAATCATTTTTATAGACAACTGTGAGGTGACTGAAAAGAAAATATGATGCTTATAAAGTTATCTATTTAAAGGCTAGCAAGAGGCCGGTACGAACATTGAAAAATTGTCTGCCTGAGTGCAAGAGAAGCCCTGGTGTGAGATTGGAAGAGGAGCACCGCCATTAATCAGACACAGGAGAAAATGGTTGAGCTGGTATCAACAAAGGACCTAACTGTATTCAAACAGACAATGAAACAATCCTGAGCTTTCCTTTTTCAGCAAAGCCAAGCTTTCTCTGCTGTATTTCACAGGGTGGTTATTTCCATTGTCTAGATAGGCCTTTCTTATTTAAAGGGAGTTTGCAAATTACACAGAACTTCCTACAAAGTGGAAATACAAGTTACACTCTTAAAATGGTGGCCCCAAGTTCAGATTGTACAGCTTGACAATATTTCAGGGTTAAAAAGCTTCCTTTGACCTAGATTTTTTTAGCACGTTTGAATGAGAGGCTCTTTTTCTATGTTTAATGAGGTGTTTACCAATATCCCGAAGGCCTCAACAAGGATTAAAGCCAGAAAGGCACACAGACAACCGGGAAAGGGAAGGATGATTCTCCTCCCCAGCCAACACAGGCACCCCAATTTTGGCACAGTTATCCTCACACCCAGAGATCACAATGGCTCCTAGTATTTTTCAACGCTGCTCAGACACCTCCTGCTACTCCTCAGATACGAATTGGAAAATAATTGTTTTAATACTTCTGGCAAACGCTACTAGAGAATAATTTATGGAGAAGAAGTCATGGATGAACTTTGTAGTGTTTCAAGTTAATGAGAAAAACCGTATCTAAATTTTCCTCTTGGGCACTGTAGAAATGGGATTTAAACACTATTATTCAAATAATGCTTGGACAGAGTGTTCCCTAACTTGACAAAGATATTTACCTTTCAGCTAAGACCAAATCCAGGCAGTTTCTGTTAAGTAGAGATTTCCCCACTTTTAAAAGTGGGTGGTGGAGAAAGTTCATTATATAACCTTTTTCTACTGAAAATATTGTATCAATATTTAGCTGTAACTAGCAAACTCCATATGTAGTAATTAACTATGCATGAGGCTTTTCTACTTTTTTTTCTTTTTACAGTTATGGGCATATCAACTAAGCTGATTAAGTAGACTCCCTCATTATCCTAGAAACTGAGGCAGAAAGAAGCAAAATGGCTCCCCGAAAACATAAGACTATTGAACTATCATAATTAACTCAGATTTGGTGGCAAGTTGTAGGTGATTTCTAGCCAACATCTGCTTCTGTAATGATGCAGCTCCATTCATTCCTGGCAAAATGAATTTGTAAAAATGCAGTCCCATGGCAATAGGAAGTTAATAATACATATTCCCACTGGAATGTTATAAAAGATAAATGAGATAATATATGTGAAATGCCTCAAGCTCCTCAGAAGAAAGGTACCATACAAATTCAAAGTATTGTTATGAATAATAGCAATAATTTAAAATAATGCAGCTTTCTTTGATCTACTCCCCTAAAATAAAATAGTTTCTTTTGAATATAATGCTGCAGGAACATATTTCTCAATCTACATTTCTGCCACTCGGTCCTTAACAACAATTTAATGTAGGGCTTCTGAATATGAACCTTTGTAGCTTTGTAATTTTTTTATGATTGATAAGTTACTTTTTCCATAACAGTGCCATTTAGGGAAAGTAGTTTTTGTTCCCATTCATTCCCAATTGCCTCATATTAACAGCTCATATGCTTAACAAAATTCTTGGTGATCAACACTCAAATTATAGAAGTCTTGTTGCTTTTCTTCTCTCCTGCCGTGACGAGAAATGTTTGAAAACTTGCCTCACTCTACTCCTCAGAATTATGAACTACTACGAGGAAAGGCTGAGATTTGCTATTTTCCTATCTCTCCCCAGACTCAATGCTGAATTTAAAAGCAAAACTGAGACCTCACGGACCTATAGAGTCCCTAAGCACTTTCCCTAGAATTCAGGAACTTTGCGCTTCACCTGATCAACCACAGAGAGAAAACAGCCCTGCCAAAGTCCAGATGATTTCTTGATGGCTGTGCTCAGACCTGAATGCTGTCACACCTAAAGCATCCAGATACTCTCCAGCTCTCTCTCATTCATTCAATTGGATTTTTCTAATCTGCTAAAAGATAAAGTTCCCATTTCGCCCCGGGCAGATAAGGTAGTGTCTGCAGCTTTATCATTTTAGTAGAAAACAACTTGGGCCGCAAACATCTGTCTTCTGCTAGCCAGAAACCCCCCAGCAGATGGTGAAGTCAGACTTCAAGTGCCAGCGGTTTATTTAGGGGGTGATCCCAGGAACACCAGGAGAGGAAGGAGAAGTGAGACAAAGAAGGGAAGAGAGCCAATAAGTGGAGCTCAGTCCTACTAAAAAACTCTGCAGAACAGGATGGAACACACGTTCAAGTTGTCTTGATCTAACAACTAACCTCAGTCATTGTGAAGGGTAGAGGAGCATGAATGAATTGTATCTCTCGCATTTCTGACCTATTCTTGGTACAGGCCAGGGTGATGCCAACAGCCAGAGGTGCCTTCAGGCAAATCTCGTAGATGCTCACATTTAAAAGCCAGGCGGTCACTGGCTATGCCCAGGAATGCAGACAACCCAGTGTGGACACCCAGGAATGCATAAAGACAAGAAACCTGAAAGACCAACCCTTCTGATTTTCACAGAGATTCCTGCTTGCCTTTTGTCCTCACAGAACAAGCAATTTAGAGGAGAACCTTCTGGATGGGTTTTCCCTCTCTGCATTCTCCCTCCCACTAGGACTACCTTACCCTCCATAGAAATGTTATTTGGGACAAATTCCAGTCAGTTGAGAGCTGCCTATTAATACAAAGCCTAAATTGCCCAGACAAAACTCAGTGACTCTCAGGAATACTAGCACCTCGTAGATTTCATTGGCACTTCCAGCACAATTTCGTTCTCTTTTCTTTCTTCACTCTGTCTTCATTCATTCCTCTAGTCAGGAAGAAATAAAAGGAGACCTCACACCAAAAGTGTCTAAACTATTGTACATTAAGTATGAATTATTGTACTTGAAAACCAGAAGTGCTACTCCTTTGTTTTTATTTCACTATTCTGAAGAAAGCATCTTAACTGATTTTTGTTCTGGATATTTTCTGATAGCCTGTGGCTAAAATTCTAACCTATCTGGCTTAAGTGTCAGCAGCTGAAATTATAATCCCATATAAGTTCAAACTATTTCCTCTGAACTAACTCAGCAAATTCTGTAGTGACAGTTTGCTGAACATGTTTGAAGAATATCCCAACGGAGCTTGGAATGGAACAAAAAGAAAAGGAACTGCAGGGATAGTCTTCCACTTTCTTCAATCCAGACCATCTCTTTCCTCCACCCATATGGCATCATCCCCAAGAACTATTCTGGGGAGAGTCAAGTTGGAGAGAAGTTAACAGGCTCTAGGAAAGGCAGTTGAATGTTGAGAAACTGAGAAGAGGCAACTGGTAAAATTCTTCTTCCTTCCTGTACATCATGTCCTACATCCCTAAACAAGCAAAGAACAGCCTTTAAAAATCTAACAATTGAGGTAGGAGGAGAGAGGAAATATGTGCCCCTCCCCTGATGACACTGCTGGTGGCCCCATGTGACCCATGCAGGAGGCAACAGAAGAGAGGAACCATGCGCCCCAGCCCTGTCAATGCCAACACCAGCTGAGGCCCTGTGGGACGTGTGTGAGAGACAGGAAGAGAGCATCCAAACTAAATCCTAGCCAGCTCTATCTTAGGTTCTCCACAGAAGAGGGCAGCAAAGGTAACAACCAAAAGATTGACCTGATTGAAGACAAGACCAACGCCAAGGAGGAGAATTTTAATCCAGGACTGAAGTGTTACCCTGTCACAGAGACCAGGTGAGAGACACTAGGTAAGTGAGGGATCTAGAATCCCAAATACCTACAGTTAGGAAAAAAACAAACACTCAACACCACATAATAATTAACAAAAATCCAACACAAGAACAAAATTGTAAAGGCTTCTAGCAAGAAGCATCTATAAAGAAAAACATCAGAAGTACAACAGACTTCACAACACAAACATTGAAGAGAGAGCTTGAAGTGAAGAAAACAACTTCCAACCCAAACTGTTATGTCTTGCAAAATTATCTTTCAGTGAATCTCAGGAATACTGTCACCTCATAGATTTCATTGACACTTCTAGAGACATAAGATATTTCCATGATAAAGAAAACCTAAAGGCATTCATGACCTCCAAATCAACATTCCAAAAAATTCTCAAGGATATCTGAGACACTGACAGCTACCAATGCCAACAGGTCCAATAAAATAAATGCAGCACGGAGGGCTAGCAATTAGGTGGATGGGAAAGAAACTAAAATAGCAACAGCAAAATAATACAATTATTGTAATAGGAATAAAGCAATACCTATTGATTATAACTATTAATATAAATGGACTCAGTTCAGCAATCAAAAAACTCAGATTAGGAGAATGGATCAAGAAACAAAATCTACTGGAATGCTATACAGAATAAACACATTTAACACAAAAAGAAATCCACAAATTAAAAATCAAAGGCTAGGAAACAATATCCCATACAATGGAAATCCAAAAACAAGCAGGAGTAGCTCTCCTATTTTCACATGAAGTGGACTTCAAGCCAAAGCTGATCAAGAGGCAAAGAAGCCATCACATATTGATTAACAGAACTATTCAATCGGGAAGCAATAACAGTTATAACCATATATGCACCAAACTGCGGAGCACACAACTTCATACAAGAAAAACTAATAGATGTAAGACATCAAATAAACGTCAATATACTTTTAATTTAGGACCTCAATACCTGACTATCACAAATACACAGATCAGCTAAACAAAAAATCAATAAAGAAATATCAAAATTGAACCAAACTTTTGAATAAAAAGACTTAATAGTGTTCCACCCAATAACAGAATACATACTTTTTGGCAGCACATTGTACTTTCTCCAAAATTGGCCACATACTAGCTAATAAAGCATGCCTAAGAAAATGCAAAAGAAGCAAAGTTTTACAATGCATATTATCAGATCACAGCGCCATGAAACTGGAAATCAGCAGCAAAAGAAACGACAGAAACTATTCAAATGTATGGAAATTAAACACATGCACTTTTGAATAATCTTTAATCACAGAAGAAATTAAGGAAGAAATAAGACAGTTCCTAGATTTAAATGATAATGCTAGTAGGACATATCAGAACTTATGGGACACAATGAAAGCTGTCCTACAATAGAAGTTTACAGCAGTGAATGCCCACATCAGAAAAACAGAAAGAGCCCAAATAAATAACATAATAATGTATCTCAAGGTCCTAGAAAAATAAGAACAATACAAACCCAGAGCATGTACAGGAAGAAAATTATAAAGAGAAGAGCAGAAATCAATGAAATGGAGACTAGAAAAACAATATAAAGAATCAATGAATCAAAGAGCTGATTTTTTCAAAGAATAAAATAGACAAACCTTTAGCCAATCTTACACAAAAAAGGAAAAACAATACACAAATCAATGCAATTAGAAATTTAAAAGGTGGAGTCATCACAGACACTGCCAAATTCCAGAAAATTATTAGCAGCCACTTCACAAACATATATGCCAAAAAATTGGAGAACTCAGAAGAAAAAGAGATTCCTAGATACACGTGAAATGCCAAAACTGAACCAACAAAACTTAAAAATCTTGAACACACTGATAATAGGCAATAAAATTGAATTGGGAAAAATTTAACTGACTGTACCTCAGAAAAAGGATTTTAATCTAGCAAATATAAAGTATTAAAAGAAATCAGGCCATGGGGCTGGGGATATAGCTCAGCAGCACAAGTGCCTGCCTGGCAAGCACAAGGTCCTGAGTTCAATTCCCGGTATGAAAAAAAAAAAAAATCAGGCCTGCAAAATCCAAAGACCCAATCAAAACATGGGCATCTGAGATGAACATACACTTCTCAGGTGAATAAATACTAATGGCAAATAAATATATGACAAGGTGTTCAATATCATTGGTCATTCAAGAAATGCAAATAAAAACAACACTGAGATTCCATCTCACCCCAGAAAAAGTGGCCATCATCAAGAAGTCAACCAATAACAAACACTGAAAGGGCTGTGGGGAAAAAAGAACACTTCTCCACTGTTGGTGGAACTGTAGACTGGTACAACCACTATGGAAATCAGTGTGGAGATTCCTCAGAAAACTAGGATTATAGGTCCCATTCAACCTAGCTATTCCCCTTCTGGGTATTTTTCCGGAAGACCTGAAACATCACACCACAGTGATATATGTGCACCCATGTTCATAGCAGCACAATTTGTCATAGCTAAATCTTGGAAAGAACCCAAATGCCCATAAACTGAGGAATGGCTAAAAGAGATGTGGAATTTTTGTACAATGGGGTATTACTCAGCTATAAAGAAAGATAAACTTGAGGCTTTTATAGGTAAATGATGCAACTAGAGATCATACTCATAAGTGAAATACATCAGTCTCACATGTATAAACATCATATTGTCTCCCTAGTGTAAGAACTTGAAAGAGTAAATAAAATTCAAAAGGTACAATAGATATTGTAAAAGGGAAAGAAATTACTCAAAGGGAAGGAACAACTGGTATGAGGGAAAGGAGAAAAGAAAGAAAAAAAGAAGGGAAGAAAATATATATATGTATATACAAGGATAGCTGGGATAAGTGAATTGCTGATGTCTATTGTTTCATTGAAAGTAACAGCTAATGCTTACATCTTTTTTTGACCAATTCTGCATGCTTATATCTGGTAATCTGAACAACTAATTTAAAGACAACACTATGCAATACAACAACCATTGCTGAATTCCTATCATCCTGATTAGTGAAACTCTGCATTGTTTCTAGCGAGGTTTTTTATGATTTTTATTATCTTTAATTGTTTGATCAGTCTTGTATTCTTACATCCGGTAATCTGTGCAAATTCAGAGAAGATAACAATATGTAATATAACAACCACTGTTAATTTCCTATCATCTTGTTTTGAAATTCTGGATCATTTTTATTGTTTTTGCATCATTTTGTCAACTTTTTATTTATTATTTTGTTTTCTTTTCTCTTCAAAATAAAAAAATTGAGGCAGTAATAAAAACATTCTCAACTAAGAAAAGCCCAGGACCCAGTGGATTCACAGCCAAATTCTACAAGAACTTCAGGAAAGATCTAACACCAATGCTCATCAAACTCTTTAATGAAATTAAAAGCGAAAGAGTACTTCCAAAATCATTCTTTGAGGCTAACATCATCTTTAACCCTAAACCAGAAAAGGACCCAACCAAAAAAGATAACTACAGGCCAATCTCTTTAATGAACATAAATTCAACAAGGCTTAACAAGAAACAAGTAAACAGAATGCTGTACATCATCAAAAAGATTATGTGTCATGATCAAGTAGGCTTCATCCCAGGAATGCAAGGGTGGTTTAACACATGCAAATCACTAAATGTAATTGATCACATAAATAGATGCAAGGACAAAAATCACATGATTGTGTTTATAGATGCAGAAAAAGCCTTTAACAAAATCTGCAACTCCAAAATTTATGATAAAAAGCCCTGAAGAAAATAGATACAAAAGGCCCTTATCACAATCTGATAAAAGCCATTTATGATTAGCCTAATGCCAACATGATATTAAATGGGGAAAACTTGAAAGCTTTTCCCTCTAAAATCAGGAACAAGACAAGAATGCACATTATCACCACTCCTGTTGAACACAGCTCTTTTTTTTTTTTTTTTTTTTTTGGGGGGGGGGTTTTCTCCGGTACCAGGTTGAACACAGCTCTTGAAACATTAGCCAGAGCAATCAGGCAAAAGAAAGCAATAAAAGGGACACCTATAGGAAAGAATGATGGTTAAATGTCAGTATTCGCTGATAATATGATCCTTTACTTATAAGACCCAAAAACTCCACCAAAAGACCACTAGAACTAATAACCATATTCAGCAATGTAGCAGAAAGTAAAATAGACACACAAAAATCAATTGCATTCGTATACAGAAATAATCAACTCACTGAAAAAGAAATTAGGAAAACAATACCGTTCTCAATAACATCAAAAATATTAAATACTTAGAAATTAACCTAACCAAGGAAATGAAAGACCTCTACAATGAAAATTACATCACTGAAAACAATTCTAGGAGGACATCAGAAATTGAAAAGATATCTCCTGTTCCTGAATAAGCAGAACCAATATAATCACAATGGCTATACTTCCAAAACTTATATATAGATTTAATGCAATCTCAATCAAAATTACAACAGCATTTATCACAGATATAGACAAAACAATCCCAAAATTCATATGGAGCAATAAAAGACCCTATGTAGCAAAAGCAATCCTGTATAACAGGAGAAAAGTAGGAAGTATCACAATCCCAGACTTGAAGTTATACTATAAATCTATGGTGGTTAAAACAGCATAGTACTGGCACAAAAACAGGCATGTAGACCAATGGAACAGAGTAAGGAAGCAAAAACAATCCCAGCCACATTTAGCTATTTGATCTTTCACAAAGGGGCCAAAATCATATGCTGGAGAAAAGATAACTTTTTTAATAAATGATGCTGGGAAAATTGGACATCCACACACAGAAGATTGAGTATAGACTCATATATCTAACCATGTATGAAACTAAAATAAAAATGGATCAAAAATCTAATGTTAAAATAGAAACAATCTGCTGGAAGATAGAAGAGGTACAACTCTTGAAGACACAGGCATAGGCAATGATTTGATGAACAGTACACCTATGGCACAAGAAATAATAACAAGAATCAACAAATGTGATCATATCAAATTAAAAAGCTTCTGCACAGCAAAAAAAGACAACCAACAGAATGAAGAGACAATCTACAGAATGCAAAAAACTTTTTCCAGCTCTTCCTGTGACAAAGATCTAACATCTAGAATATATAAAGAACTAAAAAAAGTGAGTCCCCAAAATAAAAGACCCTCAAAAATGGATAACAAAAATGGACACTTCTCAGAAGAACTACAAATAACCAAGAAGTACATTTTTAAAAGGTTCAACATCTCTGGCCATAAGAGAAACAAATGCAAATTAAAACTACATTGAGATACCATCTTACCCTAGAAAGAATGGCTATCATCAAAAATATAATAATAATAAATGCTGGTGAGGTTGTGGGGAAAAAGGAACTCTGTTACATTGTTGAGAATGTAAACCAGTATAACCACTGTGAAAATCAATGTAGACATTCCTCAAAAAACTAAAAATAGATGTTTCACTTGGCCCAGCTATCCCACTCCTAAGTATCTTTCCAAGAGAGTTAAAATCACCATATTACATTGCCAGACATGGTGGCGCACACCTGTAATCCCAGCACACAGGAGGCTGAGACAGGAGGATTATTGGGAGGCCGGGCTACAAAATGAGCTCAAGGTCAGCATAAACTGCATAGGGAGACTCTGTCTCAAAAAGACAAGAAAACCCACCATATTACAGAGATACATGCATACTCACATTTATACCAGAACAATTTATAACAGCTATATCTTGGAAACTCATATGTGTCCATCAACAGATGAATGGATGTGGAAAATGTGGTATTTATTCACACTGGTGTACTACTCTAAAGAAAGATAAACTTGAGGCATTCATAGGTAAATGGATGCAACTTGAGAACATGTTAAGTGAAATAAGTCAGACACACAAGCTTATATGAGAAATTCAATATACAGAGCAAAGTAGAACATAGATAAATAAGAAGCAGGGGCAAGTTCAAATAACTCCCTAAACTACCTATTCCATTGTTTCCAAAATATTTTAATATATATGCTAATTTGTTTCATTTATACTACTAGTTTCTCTTAGCTCACTGAAAATAAAGATTTGTGCTATTATCTGTTTCTTCTTTGTAAGAGAGAATCTTTTTTGTCTGTGTTGTTGTCTTGGTTACTTTTCTCTCAATGCTGAGACAAAATACCTGACACCCAGAATTAATGAAGGGAACATTTATTTAGCTCATGGTTTGTGGAGGTTTCAGTCCATACTCGGCTGGCTCCAAGGCAGGGTGGCACATGGCAGAGGGCAACAGTTCATGACAGCAGAGAACAGCAAAAGTAGCAACAGCAAAAAGGGAGGAGCAGCAAAGAGTAAGCCACTTTCCCTCCCTTATATTACATGCAGGCTACCTGCCTTGGGCAGGTGTAGCACTCACACCCATAATCCCACCACTGGAGCAAGAATCAATCACAAACTCTAGAAACCTACCCCATGACTGCATGAGACCTTGGGGGAACATCTAGATACAAACCATAACAGTTGTGTTCTAACTATTTTGAAAATAATGATACACAGTGCATTAACCATTGTCATTCTCTGATTATTTTGTTATGAAGTTTCATTTTATTTTTTCATAAAATAAAAATAAAACACCTAGAAAATTATAAAAAAGACTCTAACAATCATCAAACAACAAGGATTTAATAATGGAAGCAGCACAATATTCTTAAATGATCAATGAGGGGAAGTTAGGCAAATCAGAGAGACTTCATGAATTTTGACTCAGAAATGACATGGGTGCTATTGTTATCACCACTTGCTCTAAGATGCTTACCTGCACAGAGCCTCAGTCTCTTTATCATAAAAATGGAAACTAGTAATACCTTCATCATATAGTTGTTACATTAACTACTGTACATAGGGGCAGCAAACAGTAGGTGCTCAAGAGTTGCTTTGCTCTCTTTCATGGGGACTAGCATAATCAAGTACAAAAAGCCCAGTTTCAGATGCAGAGAGCAGGGTGCAAATCTCAATGGTGCCACTTTTTTGATCCATGGAACTTTCAAGTGCATCAGATCTTAAGTATAGAGTTGTTAATTTATGTCTTCCTTTTAACCTTATTTTCATATCTCAAAACTTATAAAACTAAGTTGGTTATATGGTCATTAAGAGAACAATTGGCTTAGTCATCCTTTTATTTTTTTAATTAATACATGTTTGCAGTAAATAATGTTTACATTCCTTGTGTGGAGCTAGCACACGTACATAACACATCTTAGTGCCTTTTTTCATTCCTTTTCCCTCCCCTCCTTTCTGCCTCCCTCCGTCTCTTGATCCCCTTCACATTTGAGAAAGATCTATCTCCCTACTTCCTATTGACTATCTTTTCTTTTTTATTTTGGTTTTGCACATAAGATATTTAAGATTGTGTGTCTGATTTGTTTTACTTAACATCATGGTCTCGAGGTGCATCCATTTGCCTACAAATGACTCAAGTCTTTATTTTAAAGCAAGGGGAAATACACTGACTCAGCCCTACCAGTTGTCACCAGACAGCTGGCTTCTTCTTCACCAGGGGAGCAGGTGCTTGTGGCCAATTAGGAGACCCAGGTACAAACCAAGCCACACCATCCTGTAGTCCACTCATCCCAATGCCCAGCACTCCAATATGGCAGTATAGAGCCAAAGGAAATTTTCATTTTGCCCTCTGAAGGACTGATATTTGGGTATTTCAAGTAAACAGACAATACACAGATTGACAGGTGAAAAGGCATTCAAATTTATGACATACATACTCATGCAAAATATAAAACTCAAAGAAGTGCCAGATGGTTGAAGTTTATATGGTGTCCAAAGCTACTGAAAAGTGTAATGCTGGGATTTTTGGAGGGAGGTTACAATAGGTTAGCGTTACAAAGGAGGAGGGGAGGAGACACATGGCAAACAAAGGCTGTCTTGTTATGAAGATAAAACCTCTCAGGTTACCAGTTCTTTTCTATGAGTTAATCTTCCCTGTTCCATGAGATTATATGGAGAGGGGTTCATGGCAACTACATTCCTTCTTGAGAAACTGCCTTCAATGCTTTAGGGAAGAAAATAAGAGGGAGGAGGAGTTAGAGATGTATAGGAGAAAGTTCTAGAAACCTTGGTTCCAAGGTTATTTCTGTGTTCTTCTAATCTCCTTTAGTTCAAATATTTACCATACCAAAGCACCACACCTTGGGGTACCATTTTCTGTGCCCCAATAGCAGCTTCCTCCTAGGAGAGATTTGGTGGCAGAGAAATTTTAAAAGGATTTGTGGGAAATTTTATGTCAAAATCTGTTTTGACACTCTCTCCTCAGAAATTTCAAGAAAAATTCAGTGAAAACAATGTCCATTTTCACAGGGCTTTTTTTTTTTGAGTCAGGTTAGTATTTCTTTCAGATGTAATGTCATACCTTGATAGGTACAGAGCCCATTCCATGAGCACATAACCTGAGCAGTCGTGCACAGCTTTACATTCGGAAGGACCTTGGGCTTGATTTGATGCACTGCTGTTGCCATATTAAAATTCTTAATAATTTTATTTTGAAGTTATGTTTCGTAAATGAAGCCCAATGGGATAATGGAGCATGAGTATGAGCAGAGGAGATACATGCTACATGTGTGTTCACTATTTTTCTGTCTTTCTTTTTTAGGTACAACACCTTTGCACTGAGCTACACCTCTAGGTTCTTTTTTATTTTTTATTTTGAAACAGGGTCTTGCTAAGTCAATAAATTTCCCAGACTGCGCTTAAACATGTGACCCCCTTGCCTCAGCCTCCCAAAGTGCTAGGATTACAGGTATGTGCCATTACATCTACCTCTTATTTCTTGCCATCCAGTTCAGATATACCGTTTGTGATGTTCTATAAGCACAGAATTTCGTGATGCATTGGAGTTCAGTGAGATGCAAAGCTAATATGAGGTAAGTGTGTACCAGCCACAAATGAGTAAGTGGGGTTATTCCCTGAGAGGAGAGGCCAGTTTTTCATACAAACTAGAATTTGAACACACAAAGAGAGCAACGCCATTCTAAAAAAACTTGAATGATCAAGGGTTCCATCATATCTTTGCTTATGCTCATTATTTCTGTTTATTAACCAACCACTTAGAAAATGATAACACAGGAAAGATAAGTAAAAAAAGGATAACCTTCTCGCTTCCCTTGCAGCCCTTCCTTCCTCATCATTCCCAGTAGTAAAGAGTATTGTTAGAATGTGTGTGGGTCAAAAATGAAACAAAAGTGCATGCCTGTAATCTCAGCACTCAGAAAAGTGAGGCAGGAGGATCACTGTGAGTTCCAGGCCACCCAAGGTACGAAGTGAGTCCAAGGCCAGCCTGAACAGCATAGTGAGACCCTGTCTAAAAAAGACCAGGAAGAAGGAAAGAAGGGAGCAGGAGAGAGAAAGAAAGGAAGAAGATGGTTCCTTGTACGCAGCATTTTCACTGTTCTGTTAAGAATGAAATACTAATAGGCATATAAACTACAACATGCAAATTGTGTCATCTGATGATTCCACATGTGGACATTGTTATGGTTTGGCTTTTAAATGTCCCCCAAAAGCTCATACTGCCTTATAGAGTAGCCACCAAGGAAAAGAACAGGGATGGCAGGTAAGGCAAGAATAGGCTGACTGGGGCTGGCATTTTTGATTGCTATTTTTCAAGACTGATTATTTTTTGGTTAGGTCTTACTTTTGGAGAAACATGGTAACGTTGTGGCTCAGAGTATGATACCCAAAGTATGATTCTTTGGCATGCTGGGTACTTTAAAACAGAACAAACAAATAACAAAAGAAAAATACCCAAGGTCTCTCTGACCTCACCCAACTCTAGCTCTTACCCCTTTTTCCCTCCTAAAGCACAGGAAAAAGTTTTCTCTGAAGTTACCCTGCCTACCTAAAAGCCAGATTCTCCAAAAGATTAACTCACAAGAAGGGAAACTAGAGTTGGGATCATATCCAGAGCCCAAGCAAACTTTGTCCCAGGCTATTTTCTATCTCACAGGCCCATTCACCTTCTCTAACAATCATTTACTATTCTTGTGAAATTTCTAACAGCCCTCACTTCCTTCTTCCCTATTATGAAGGTAATTAAGCTTCAACAACTTGGCCTTTCTTTTAGTTGCATACTTTATGTGACTTCTGTAAGCTTGTGCATTAATAAATCTGTATGCCTTTTCACCTGTTAATCTGTCTATTGTGTTTTGTTGTATAAACTGAAATTATTGAAACTTCAGGGGGTGGAAAGAAAGTTCTTTTTGCCTGTACACTAATAATTTAAATTTTTAATCTTTCTTTACTTAGAGCCACAATTAAATAGCAGATTTTTAAATACCACGAAAGTTAAGAGAGAGACCAAGAAGGAAAGGAAAAAGCTTTGTGTTTTAGGATATTTAATGGTAATTTATCCTTGTTTTCTGAGCAAAGGACATTGCATTTTCCTTTTGCACTGGCCCACACCAATGACAAATCATCCCAGATGGATCTTATGGTAATAAAAAAAAAACCCAGATTTATTGGGCTTATATTTATGTATAATAAATTGTATATTCCTTATGCTTCCACTGCCAAAGTAAAAAATTGATATGCAAATATCCTGATTGGTTCTGCCATTTCTGACTGCATTTACCTCTCTCTGTCATCCCAAGCTTCATCCAAACTCACTCTAACTTTAACATGGGCTTATTCATAACATTACCTTGCCTGTGATCACATTTTGATCACCAGTGCAAAAACGGGGTCAGAATAGAGGATAACACGGAGCCAACACACTGAACCCAGATAGTCAGTATTTACCCACTCTGTTCTTATATTGGTCAGTTTGAAATCTAGTGCTTTAAATAGAAGGGAAGAGTTGCCTCCCCTACTCTTCCTTGGAGAAGGAGAATAAGGAGAAAAAGGACACACTGGATACACTGGACACACTAAGCACTTCCGTACTCTAGCAGGCAAAGACCTGGTACATTTTATGGTTTTTTTTTTTTAATCTAGAAAGAAGAATAGTTTCTAGCAGCCCTTTCCTGGGATCCTATGCCACCTGTACCAACACTGCAAGAAGGGAATTGTCTTCAGCTTCTTTTTTTTTAAAAATGTGTTAAATTACACATAATACAAAATTTGCTTTCTTCACCATATTGAAAGATACAGTTCTGTGGCATTAAGAACACTCTCATTGCTTTACAATCATAACTGACATTTTCCAGCTTCCTACTGCGGCTAGAACCTGCCTCTGATTCCTCTAGCTTAGATGGCATTTGAAGTCAAAGAGGGTAAAAGACAAAATAAAGTATGAAAAAAATGTTCATAAAGGTGGCTTGATCCATGGCTGAGGGAAAGCTACGAAGTAGAAAATGTCAGCACCATGAATAGAAGAAAGTGAGAGATAAATGGAACTTCCAAGAGTATAGGGTCCAACTATCCTCTTTTGTGTATTGTCAAGTCCTCAAAAAGCTCTCAGAATCACCTGCTACCAAGCAAAGAAGTTCATCTGACCCACTGTGGTGAGGC
This sequence comes from Chinchilla lanigera, assembly GCF_000276665.1. Classification (NCBI taxonomy): domain Eukaryota; kingdom Metazoa; phylum Chordata; class Mammalia; order Rodentia; family Chinchillidae; genus Chinchilla; species Chinchilla lanigera. The sequence goes on from NW_004955565.1 coordinate 669,903, forward strand.
GGAACACTATCTTGATAAGTTGGACAGGATCTTTATAAAATTTTAGGACCTGAGCTGGGTAATTAGAAAGTGAGTTTTATAAAGTGAGAAAGTGGGATTGGGCCAACTTTTTGACATAATTACTTTGCGTTGGTGGGCACAACAAAAAGTACACCTTGAACAAGACTTTATGAATAAGCTGTTAGTCCTCATAAGTAAATTATTTTAATAAGTTAATCATCTTATCTTCTAGGAAATGTTATTTCTTAGAGCAAGTAGCAGTCAAGAAAAAATATCAAAATGGAGTAACATTGATTTGGGGCACTTAAAATGGAATTTGGAGGCCTCGTTAAATCAGGCCTCCAATATCTCTGCAGCTGACCTTTGAACTGGGCTTCAGACTCGCCACCATGACCCCACAACCACCCTCAGAATCAAGCTAGCGTCTGATCTAGGGCAAACCACAGATCAGTAAAATACTGTCTGCTCACTACTGCTGGCCTTCCTTAGAGTGGACCCCTTCCCTCAAATTACCCAGAGCTTGAGACAACACCCAATTCCTTCCCTACAAAACCTTTGCCAGCACCAGTCATAATTTTTGACTAACAAATGAGGTAATTATCGACCCCCTTGTGGTTTGAGGTCCTACAAGATAAATAAATGAATCTGACACTAGAAAAATAAAAGGGGGACACAGGGAGCAGAGAAGGAAATTGAAATGTGTTAGGTGCACGTACCAATTCCCTGCAGTGAATGCAATCATTAGGTACTGAAAACATGTACTAATAAAAATCAAAAAAATTGTCAAAAAATAAAATAGAGGTATAAGTAGAGCTGCCATTTTGTAAACCTATGAGCACATTTTCAAAACTGCTTGAATCTGTCTTTCCCAGATTGCAAGCCTCACTAGCCCCAAATAAATGTAATTTTTTTCATTCTCAGCTAGGTTGATTTTATTCTCAGTCAACATAACTTAAGTAATTTTTGTTTGTTCTCAATATTTTTTAACAGAGACAAGAAAGTATGCCTAGTCCTAGTATCATTAAACAGAGGAACAGGAATTTATATGGGCTACAGTTCTCAATATACGGAAACCAGGTCAAGCAGAGGCTAAATAACTAGCTCAAAATTCCAAGAGCAGTTGGCAACATTGACCCCAGAGACCCTGACTACAAGATCAGTGTTTCATCACCATGCTTCCCCGACCCCAATACACATACCAAACTGTTAAAATTTCTTTCTCTTAAAATAAAACCATCATAATATAATCACAGAAAATCTGTGGTGAAAATTCCCTAAATTCTATCACCATTTCATCTGTGTTACTTCCTCCCAGTTTTTCTTCATATGTAGTATTTGGGGGCTTTGATCTTGTTTGTTTCTGTGTTTTGATTCTGTATTGTTCACTTGCTTTCTCTGTACAAATTTTGTTTCTCTAAGGCCTTCTTGAGGAACATGTGTGCTCTTTCCTGTATTCCCTGTATGCACCTCCAGCACAAAGAAGAGTCTTTGTTTTGGCTGAAAGTCCCCAGGTATCTCCAAGCAAACTGGGGCCATAGCAACTCTGCTAGAACCACTTAGTCTGAAAGAGCAATGAGAGTAGGCATAGGCTCTAAAAAAAGTCTCCTCCTATCATCTCAGAATTTTGGATGTTTGGAGTGCAAGATTCTCCAGGCCACGGAGAAATAACACTAAGGCAATGTCCTACTAATGTCCTGCGTCCATACTAATTTTTTTTCTTATTGCTCTGTTTTTAGCTTTCCTGTCTCCCTACTCCCTGCTCTTTGCAGAGGCCTGTATCATTCACAAGCCCTTCCACATACAATGTCTCACTTCTTTGGCGGCCCTCAGTCCAATAATCAGCAATCCCTTTGCTAGAATTACAATTATATCCTACAATGGGAGTGTGTGAATGATAATTCATTCTCAATAACCTCATTCTCAGAAAAAGGGGTGCATGAAAAGTTGTAAGTCAAATCGCTATTAACTTAATCACATTTGAAATGCACTTGATGACCTATCAAAGGAATGTCACTATTAGACCTTTAATAAAATCAAATGATCACTTAAATTTCTACAGCCTCAAAATTGAGATTTTTTTTTCCTTTATCAAGTGACCTGGCATTCCATGTGTGTGAACATTACAGAAACATCCTTCTGTAATCTAAAATGCATCCCCAAAATTAAATTGTATCCCTTTGTCCAAAATAACACAAAATTTGGCCCTAAGACAGTAATGCTCTGCTCTATATAATAATGTTTCTCTGAAAGAAGCCCTATGTAATGGGGACAAGATCTTGAATTCAGAAAGATGTTGGTTTATCATTTCTGTTTTACTACAGAAACCGATATAACACAAGATATACAATGTATAAGAAATTACAAAATTGGCTTACCATGGTCAGGCACAGAGTTGGATGAGGAAGTGTGCAGAGTGTGTCTCTGAAACACTGAAAGTTTCAGTCCAAGATCTGGAGTTCGCTGCAGTGTCCCATGCAAATCTGTATCAGGATGATAGGTCTGCAATGGAAGGCTCAAGAGTCTGCACACAGAAGGCTGAAGGGTCTATACCAGAAGGCTGAAGGATTTGAGGAGGAAGCTGAAAAGTCTACGCTACAAGCCAGGAGATGGTGTCCAAGATAAAGGTGAACACTGGAGCCCCTCTGGAGAACAGAAGCAAGTCCATCCTTCCTCATTCCTCCTTTATACCATCCAGGCAATGAGCAGCCCTAGGGTGGGCCCTTTCTACCATGGGTTGTAGAACTGATGAGCCTACTTAGTGAAGCTTCTAAACTTCTCAAAGTGACACAGTCAATCAACCTACTGCCAGAAGCTGATTTCACTACTTCAACTTGGATCTTTTGCTCATCACTAAGGCTCTCAGAACTTTAGAACTGAATCATAGTTAAACAATTAGAATATTTTCTTATCACAGTTACTTGATCTGTACCTAGCCTGTCCCCAGGAGATCACCCGTAAACTTCCAAGATGAATGTGTTCCAACCAAGAGCCCTGTCTTCGTCATTCATTGCGATAAAGAGGTTGATAATGAATGGGCCAGCAGTGGGTTTTGTAACTGATGTCTAGAAAACAGAATTTCTGGGCAGTGGCCACTTTATTAATCCTTGAGTGGAAAGCATGAAGAGCAGCAATGAACACACATTAGGTACTCAATACTTGTTTGTCCACATAGTTAACACTTCCGCATTTTAAAAGGTACTTACTCAGCAAGGTCTTGCCAAAAGCTCAAAAGAGAGCAGATGGCTCTGTTAATGTATCCACAGGACAACTTTCTTCCAGGACAACTTGTAATTAGAGGTGTATATTTACATAATTAATATCCATATTTCCTAAATATATTTTGAGGGGGTTGACACAAGGTCTTACTGTGCAGTTCAGGCTGGCTTTGAATTCACTATGTAGCGTAGGCTGGCCTCAAACACCTGGTGACCCTCCTGCCTCAGCCTCGAGTGCTGGTATTGCAAGATGTGCTACCACACCAGAGTTCCTAACTAAACTTTAAACTACATTCATGTATAGATCAACAGGTCCTCAATGCATGTATGTTAAATGAATGTGAAAAGCTCATAAAATGTACTTTGACTCAGAGCTAAACTATTTTTTGTAGATTATATACTGAATAAAATCCATATTTTCCCTCATAAGATTTTATAGCTTACAATAGCCACATCACTTGGTTAGTCTGGTTCCTTTTTTGTAAATTGCTTAAAACTTTTCCTATTTTCCAAGTAGATGCCAGCTCAAAATTCAGCACCATTTCTTGCCTGTAAATATAACTGCAATTTCAATCCACACTCAGAGATGCAGAAGTCAATAGATATTGATTCCCAGTTGACCTAACAATTCTTTAACTTTATTCACAATCTTCAGAAACCATAAATGGGTTTCTGAAATGCAAACTTGAAAATTTGAAATAAAAATAAATTGTATTCAAGTAATCATAGTGGCTTGATTCACAATAGACAAAGGTAGAAACAACCTAAACATCCATCAGCACATGAATGAATGAACAAAATATGGTTTATTCACAAAATGGAATATTATTCAGCCTTAAAAGGGATCAAAGTACTTGTTACCTGCTACAGCAACGTAGATGAATCTTGAGAACATTCTGCGAAGTCAGAGGAGTCAGACACTTGAATAAAAATCCATAGTCTCAAAAACAAACAAAAAAACCCACAAACAATATCAGCAACATTTATAAAAGGAAATTCTCACCCAGTATTACCAATATACATTTTCATACACTGGATTTGGTTGCTACTACTTCTATTACTACTACTGCTGCTGCTGCTGTTGCTGTTACTACTACTACTATTACTACTACTATTATTACATTACCAATGCTGCACACTCAACACTGTTTCTCCAAATATTCAAGGAAAAATATTAATGAAACTAACTTGAGATTTAGAAAATACTGTGTTTAAATTAATTCTTAAAAAGAGAAATTTTAAATGTAAAATTTACAAAGGAATATATTTCCCTAAACATTTTCTTTGATATTTCCAAGTACACCAGACAAAAGACAAAGAACTAGCTTTGTGACCATGGGCAAGTCATTACTTACACTGGTCCTCAGCTCTTTCATCTCCAAAATGAAAGATTAGATGAAAGAATTCTGCTTGTCTAAGATAAATTCCTGAGACTTAAGGAACAGAAATTACTGGTGTGCTTTTGCATGGCACCACATAGGGATTTTATCAGGTTATCCAATTTGCTGGGTCCAGTAATTTCTAATAAAAGAAATTCAGACCAAGAATGGTGAATTCATAAAGTTTGTGTCTTTGTGGGGCAGGTAGGTAATTCAATCAGGGAGGGAGGGTACATGGCAACAACGGTGAATTGAAGAGCTAAAGAGCAACTGAAATGGGACAGCCCCCTTTCAACTCCAGTTGATAACTGCTACAAAGGAACTGTGGGACCAGTGTTGACAGAGGCTCATTTATTTTCAAGAACAGCCAGAAATTTAGATTTTTACATGAAATTTCCACATTCTTAAATCTTTGGGTACATTTCTTTTTTGGGGGGGTACCGGAAATCAAACTCAGGACCTCACATTTGCCAGGCAGGCGCTGTGCAGCTGACCTAAATCCCCGGCCCTTTGGGTACATTTCAAATTTTCCCTAGACATTTTGACAGCCAAACAAAATATTTCTGTGTTCTATTGGGCTGTATATGATGCAGGCTCAAAAAATGTTCAGCCTACTAATCAATCTAAACTCAGAAACTAGAAAAAAATAAGACTTCATGTGGGGTCTTAAGAACTGCAATTCATGTTGAATTCCTACCATCTTATTTAGTGAAGCTCTGTATTGTTTCTAATGTTTTTTTTATTATTTTTATTATCTTTGATGGTTTGATCAATCGTGCATTCTTACATCTGGTAATCTGAGCAACTTCATTGAAGATAATTATATGTAACATAACAACCATTGGTAATTCCTTTCATCTTGTTTTGAAATTCTGTATGTTTTCATTGTTTTTGTGTTATTTTGTCTTTGTTGTTGTTATTTTGTTATTGTTTTTTCTCTTTAACATAAAAAAGAATTGCAATTCAGTAAACAGGCTCAGATGGCTATGAAGCAGTGTTCTGAGGAAGGCAGGAAAAATGGAAGTTATATGGGGAAATGAATGTTCAGAAGGAACAGGCAACTGAATACTAGAAGAAATGGGCTGTATGACAATAGATTTTCAGAAAAGAAAAGAAAAAGGGAATGTACAAACAGAATAGAAATGTCCACAGACCATGTTTCCCTCACCCCCTTGATATGCATCTGAAGCCTCTGGGCACAATGTAATTGTCCATTGTGGCCATTTCAGATGCCTGGCTGAGGTCAGGTGTGGAAATGACCACAGTTCACATCTCAGGTACCAGCTATAAATCCTGTATCCAAATGGCCTCTTCACTTCCTTTTGAAACTCTCTTCCAATGCTGCTTTCATTTGAATTTTCCCTTTATTTCCTTGCACTTCTAATTGGAACATTTATCAATACGCCCAGCTGACAATGCTGACAGAAAAGCCACTGTAAACATTGAGGGTGTCTCCAGTACTCCTCCATGAGACACAGTATAACACAGCTTAACTTATTCAGTCATTTATTTCCCTAATATGTATTTATTGAATGCTTACTATGCTCCAGATACTACTGATCACTCCAGCCAGAAAAGGGGGAGCACAAGCTGACACTGTTCCTGCCCTCATAGAACTTATAGTCGGGGTCAGGTGGGTTTGACAAACATTAATAAAATAAGCCTCGTAATAGTAGATTATTATAAGCTGTGCAAAATGCTCTTAAAGAAAAGTATCCAGTGCTAAATGAACATATAACAAGGGGTCTAGAGAGTGATCTAAATTAGGGTATCAATGAGGGTTTGCCTAAGGAACTGGTATTTAATCTGAGATTCAAAGTATGAGTAGAAATCAGCTGGGAAGAGAAGGAGAGACAGGGAACTGTTCTGGACAATCTGCAGCTGCAGATTATTGGAGAAGTAGGTTTAGGGAGTAGGAGGGGAGGTCTGAGTAGATAGAGAAGAAAGAAGGCAAAGGAAGGGGCTGAGGATTTAGCTCAGCGGCAAAGCGCCTGCCTGGCGAGTGCAAGGTCGTGAGTTCAGTTCCCGGTACCGGAGAAAAACCAAAAAAACAAAAAAACAAAAAAAAAAAAAAAGAAAGAAGGCAAAGGAGGAAAAGGGAGAAAGGGTAAAGCTTAAGAAGATTGTGATGACCAGCTTTTGCAGGGTCTTCAAGGCCAGACACTGTTGATCCTTGGTATCCATAGGGGACTGATTCCAGGGCACCCCATAGATACCAAAATTCACTGATGCTTAAGACCCTAAACTGGTATAGTTCGTACATCCTTTGGTACACTTTAAATTATCCCTAAGTTCCTTATAATACCTACCTAATACATCATAAATCTTAAGTAAATAGTTGTTATACTGTGTTGTTTAGGAAATAATGATGAGAAAAAGTCTAGATGTGCTCAGTACAGATACACTGTTTCCCTAGAATATTTGCCACCCGGGGTTAATTGAATCCACATATGTGGAACTCACAGGTACAGTGGGCCAACTGTAACATGATCCTGTTTAAGCTAAGAAAGGCTCACACACTGATTCCTGAGTGCAAGATGTTTTGAAGTTGAGGGCAGAGTGGGCTCGGACTCAGGCTGAGCTCATTTCAGTGGGCGGGTAAGAGTTGTTGGTAACTTAGATTTAACTGGAAAAATGAATGGGTTAGAGAAATATTTCAGGTAATATAGTCAACAGAAATGAATGGATTTAGGCTGGGTGTGGTGGCGCACGCCTGTAATCCCAGCACTCAGGAGGCTGAGGCAGGACCAGCCTGGGGCTACAAAGTGAGGTTAAACCCAGCCTGAAATGCATAGCAAGACCCTGTCTCAAAAAGGCAAAAAAAAATGGATTTGATATGAGGAATAAAGAAAAAAAGAGGATGACAAAGACTGTTTAGCTTCTGAAATGCATGGATGGATGGATGGATGGATGGATGGGGATGTCACTTGTGATAAAGAGGAACAGTGTTGGAGAAAAGAAATCATGAATTCACTTTTACACATGTTGCATTTGAACTGATTTGGTGTCATTCCAGTGGACGTGCAAGTAGACAGCTGGATTTACAGGCCTGATTCTCACCAGAGTGGCAGCTAGGTTAGAGGCAGAAATTTATGCATCATTATCATATAGGTCATAGGAGAAATTATAAGTGCCTAACAGGGTCACTCTGGGAAATGGCACAGACTGAAAACAAAAGAAGTCCTAAAATCTCCAACATTTAGTGGCCTAATAGAGGAGAATGAGCTAAAAAAGAGAATGGAGCCTTAGCAATCAGGATAGGAAAACTAGAAATGGGACCACAGACTCCAGGAGAGGAGAGCTTGCTATGTACAGTGAGCAGCTGATCGTGTTGGGTAGGGCTGAGACCACAGATCAGCTGAGACCAGAATATTCACTACCTCTCGCAATATGAAGGCTTCAGGAATCTCGCGAGCTTTGGATTATCACAGTGAAGGATGCAGACAGATCTGAGATAATGGGTCAGTAGGAGGTGACGAAATGGTGGCAGTGAGAATGTGCAACTTTTTCTAGAAGTTTGTCCGTGGCAAAGAGAGATATAGAGCAAAAGCTAGAGGGTGTGGAGCCAAGGAATAGGGCTTTTGGCTTTGGGTGAGTCTTGCCTCTTAAAGAATTCCATGTGGAATAGGGCAGAATATTCCACTCTGGGTTCTGTCTGACCTCTGACCCACAGCTCAGCTGTCTCCCCCTACAAAAATACAACCCGATGTGTTATGTACATGCACCAACTCCCCATGAAGAATGTAATCATTATGTACTGCAGACATGTTCCAATAAAAAGAAAAATTTAAAAAATACGGTCCTGATCAGTGCCTACACTTACCTCAAAGTCTAGCTCATTTTCAAACTAGAGCATTGTGAAAGGAAAGAGATGACAGTGGGTTCTGTACTGCTTTCCTTTTACCTCCTTTTGTCTCTAAACTCTTTTTAAATTATTGCTCATATTGCCTATCCCCTCCTTTCTATCTCAGCTAACTTAGTACGTACACTCACTGATTCTTCACTGGACTATTAAACAGCTCCTAAAATACCATCATGCCTTCAACCTCCAGGTTATTACACACTCATCTTTGAAAAGTCACCTTTGATTATGATGCTTTCACCAAAAACCTTCTGTGGCTCCCTATTGCCCCTGGAATGAACCAAGTTTCCCACCTGCCTCCTGCTCTGACCCACAGTCCACTCTCCCTTCCTACTTAATGTACTCTTCCTCTTCCTTCTCTTTCTCCTCCTCCTCTTTTCCACACACACATTGTGTTCTGGCCTAATTATATTTGTAATTCCCTCACGGTGCCCTAAATTTTACCTCTCCATACCTTCACTCAGGCCGTTCCTTACTATTATCATACCCTTCCCTCATCTCTGCTCTCGAATTCTAACCCACCCTTAGCTTAATCCAGATGCTACCTCAAACTAGAAGTTTTCCCTGCTACCCACCCCATTTTCCATTTCAGTACTAAGTACAGGTGGACCCACACTTAAAATGGTACAACTTATGATTTTTCAATGCTTTGATAGTGTGAGAGCCATAAAAAATCATGCTTTCAATTTTGGATTTGGATTTTTTCCAGGGATAGATGTATCTACACCTCATCCCTCTGGCCACACTGTGCACCCGCATGGAGCTGCAGCTCCTAGCCAGCCCTGCAATCACAAGGAGCAACATCTACCTCTCAGTAGTGTGCTGTGTTACTGGGCTGGGATGTGAGATGTGCAATAGGTTAGTGTAACAGATGTATTTTCAATGTGAGATATTTTCCACTTATGGTGGGTTTATGGGGCGTTATCCCATTGTAAGTGGAAGGGCAGCTGTACTTCTTCGTGGACAAATCCTAACTGAATTAGGGTTAGGGTGATCATAGATATAGGGAAGTGGGGACTTACCTGGCCTTGACTGGTAGTGTAGTTTTTGTTTATTTGTCAAATTCTTTACTGAGTGCACCAGAATCCTGGAAGACTAGAACATGTCAGTTGCACTTTTGGGTCCACCATGGCACCCACCCGGGACCTGGCACAGAACAGGCCCTCAGCAAATGTGTATGTACTGACAGATTAATAAAAATAAAGAAGAGAGGAAGGGGAAGGGGAAAAAAGAAAGCATCCTAACATCAGGTCCTCGAGGCAAGGAGCAGACAGAAAAGTACATTAAATATCTTCACATGGCAATTCATTTAATCCATGGCAAAACTTTTCATTTCTGAAACTTTCTCGAGGGTCTACTAGGAAATTTCTTCAAATATTTGCAATCTCCACAACACAAGAAGATCTCTTTCAGGAAGATTAATTAAAGGTGACCCCGCCCCTCTGGCTACAGTTAATAGTAAGTTATTTAAATGATGAACAATTTTTGAGAGAGAAGAGACATACAGAGAACTGAGCCCTGAGCCTCTGCCATATTCTAGACGGTCAGAAAGTTAAATCCTTCCTCCCCGCAGCTCCTAATTCTACCAAGGCAGCCACATTCTCCCAGTGATTTGGGGACATTTTTGAAACTGATTCATCTGTGTTTGGTCTCCTCCCCTGCCAACTCCATCCTTTACTTATTGTATCATTAATTGTTCTCTAATAAAGTTTTATTTTCACTGCAGTCTCCAAAGTATCAAAAATTGACAGCAATGACAATGAAAAGTACTGACGAGGCTATAGAGTCAACACAATTCTCACCCATACTGTCACCCACTGCTCCTGTGAGTATAAACTAATATGACCACTTTGAAAAATTACTCAATAGTAACTGCTAAAGTAAACCATATGCCTATGCTATGACTCTGCTACCCCACTCCCAATTATAGGCCCAAGAGAAATGAGTGTGTGTGTCCACTAAAACAACATTTCCAGATACAAAAAAACATTCCCAGATGTTGTATTCCTAATAGGCTACAATTGGAAACAATCCACTTTTCCATTAACAGCAGGATGGATAAACAAATTGTTGTATTCAAAAAATCAAGGTGGGAGGAAAGAAAGTCATCAAAAAATAAATATTGTGTGATCCAATTTATATGAAGCTCAAGAATAGTTCAAAAATCCCTCAACAGTGGTTAAAAAAATACAAACAGCGAGTAAATACCTGAAAAAATCTTTGTCATCGCTGGCCATTCAAGAAATTCAAATTAAAACAACACTGAGATTCCATCTCACTCCAGAAAGAATGGCTACCATCAAGAAATGAGCCAATAACAAATGCTGGCAAGGCTATGGGGAGAAAGGAGCTCTCCTCTATTGTCGGTGAGAGTGTAAACTGATATAAACATTATGGAAATTCCTCAAAAAACTAAAAGTGGAAATTCCATTTGACCCAGCCACTCCTCTTCTAGATATCTTCTCAAAAGAGTTAAAGACATCACCCTACAGTGATGTATGTGTATACTTGTTTATAGTAGCACCATTCATAATAGCCAAACCTTGGAAACAGCCTGTATACCCAGCAGCACATGATTGGATTAAAAAGTGCTACTTATGCACAATGGAGTACTACTCTGCTAGAAAAAGGATGAACTGAGTCATTTGTAAGAAAATGGATGCACCTTGAAATTACAATGTCAAGTGAAGTAACTCAGACCCACAAGCTTAAATGTCACATGGTTTTACTTCTATGAAAATCTCATAGACATATATACATAAAAAGGACAGATAATACAAAAAAAGAAGAGAAAAAGGTATTATAATCCAGCCTGGACAATGTATTTAAAAGTGTATCTTGACTTAGTACAATTTTCTTACATTTTTATATGTTCTTTGGCCTATTAATCTGATTTTTAATCTATATATATGATAACTTTATAAGGTTTTATAAAATAAATTAATAAATCTGATGCTGAAAAAATAAAAGGGATGGGAAAGGGAGAAGGCAATTGAAATGTGTTAGGTACATGCACCAATCCCCTACAGTGAATGTAATCATTATGTACTGTACACGTGTTAATAAATGTCAAAAAAAGAAGAAAAGAAGACTTAAATAAAAGCTGGTAAGTAACAGGAAAAAAATCAGTAGTTAAGAGGTAAGGGGAGGCAAATACTAACTGAGAAACTACATGTGGGTCACTTATTGTTTGATGGAAATATTCCATGTCTTTGTCTGGGTGGTGGTTACACGGGTATACATTTGTTAAAATTCATCAAACTGCATACTTATAATTGACTATCCTAAGTTGTGTAAATTATACCTCAAAAATAATTTCTTCTTTACTAACCAAGAAAATTTACCAATCTTTTCACCCAACTTTGCAAATTGAATCCAGTTCGTGAACCTCTGCTGGCTGTCAAGATATTCTATCACCTAGGCCTGCCTGGTCCTTCATCACTTGGTCTTATCTGATTAATTTCGTCTCTTCTCCGCTGCAGCTTAACACCTAACCGAACACCACCATGACCTTGCTCAGCCCATTCCACCTGTCTATACTTCCATCCTCTCCCTTTTCTGTGAGCCATGTCCTTCATACACATGAGTGAAATAAATCAGACCCACATATCTCCCTAGTGTAAGAAACCCAAAAGGTACAATATATATTTTGAGAGGGAAAGAAATTGCTCAAAGGGAAAGAACAAGTGAGATGAGGGAAAGGAGAAAAGAAAGAAAGAAGGAAGGGAAGACAATATATATGTCTATACAAGGATAACTGGGATAATTGTACTGCTGATGTCTATTGGTCTATTGAAAGGAGCAGTTAATGCTTAAATTTTTTGACCGATTTTTCATGCTTACACCTGGTAATCTGAACAACTAATTTGAAGACAACAATATGCAATAGAACAACCATTGTTGAGTTTCTACCATCTTGTTTAGTGAAGCTCTGTATCATTTCTAATGGTTTTTTATTAATTTTATTTTCTTTAATTATTGATCAATCTTGCATTCTTATACTGGTAATCTGAGCAACTTTGTTGGAGGTAACAATATGTAATATAACAACCATTGTTAATTCCTATCATCTTATTTTGAAATCCTGTATCATTTTATTGTTTTTGTATTGTTTTGTTTTTGTCTTTGTTGTTGTTACTTTGTTATTGTTTTTTCTCTTTAAATAAAAAAAACATTTAAAACAATAATAAATACTAACAAGATAGAATAAAGAATGCCTCTGTTACAGTGTTCAAATTTTCATATTGCCTGCTTAACTTAAATAGATATAATTCTTATTATTAATCCCAATAGATTATTTATTTTCTTATTACTTATGCATGCACATAGTTTGGCAAATCAAATAGTTTTTTAAGGCTCATAAAAATCAGTTGTGCTCAAATACACTTCTTTTCACTTTAGTTTTATTTATAGGAAGGAACCTAGCTCCTTTATGCTAGGTAGGAAAACTCTGAGTCATTTTCTTCACTGTCTTCCAGAGGTCCCCAGTGGGATTGAGCCCACTTAGACTTTTAAGAAATGTCATATATCCTTGCATTTAAATCTTCATCTCAGGGTCCATTCTAGAAAAATCCAACCCATGGCCATGGGAAAATGCAGCTCTTCCAGTCAACAGAGAAACATTTGTTAACATGGCCCTAACAAAATGGAAAGAGCAGAAAAAGGAAGTGAAAGTAAGTGGAAATAACCAGAACAAGCGCATTTATGACAGAGACTCCACCTTCTATGCCAGCACTCGGAGGTATATCTATGTGAGGATTCATACTAGATGAGATTCTTCAGGTTCCAAAGTTATTTGTGTGAGCACCAAGCACAGCATCCTGCAAAATGCACAACTAGACTCTTAATTATCCTTTTTGTTGTTATTTTTAAAATTGAATCTAATAGTCCATGAACTCAGAACTCTCCATATTCACTATTAGCACCAGTGGCCTTCACAGGAAGTTTCCTGACTTCATTACCCATTGTACAAGACTCTGGAGGTGAAAGGTTGGCAAAGGCTAAGTATTATTGCTTTAAATATCTGGGGAAATGTCTTATTTAAGACATTTATCACAAAAGAAAAGCTGAAAAAAGAAACCAGGCAAGTGATACAGGAGGAAAAACATATCTTTACTGAAAAAACAATGTGACCTTTCCTTTGTCCAAAATGACTTGAGGAAATCAGTATAATCTGGCAGGTGAACTTTCTAAAAGTAATAAAGGAATCAATTTGTGCTTTAAGATATAGCAGAAGTCACTGGTAAAATCAGAAAGCTCTCTAGGAGTGGAAAATTTTTCCAAATCTTTTGTAATAATCGAGACAGGAAAGCCTAAAATGAGGATTCGTTTTCCCCAATTAAAAACTCACCTTTAGAAATATTTTAAGGAAGATTATGCAGCCCATGACCAATGACACCCTTTCCTGTCCTATCACTGGTATCATCTACTCTGTGCTTTTATTACATTTCTGAGTACCAGTCTCACATAATCTAATGCCAGAAATAATGTTGTGCCCATAAATTTAGCTTTACCAGAAATAGAAAAATAAATCCATAAAGAAAATGCTTCATTTTTTGAAGTTTAGAGAAATATTGGCCAAAATTAATATGATAGCCTTGCTCACAAAGGCCTCAGCAACCCAAATTCTTTCCAACTCACTACTCCATCCTAAGGAACTGGCCCTTGTCTTTATAGCCCAAGATGGCAGTATTTGGATAATAGGAAACAGTATAGAAAATGGGATGGTGTAAAAAGTTATGTAATCCTTCTCTTTATATCCTGTTGGGCAGCATAAAGTAGTTGGGCTGAATATAGTAGACAGACAGCCACACCTAGCTACAAAGGAAGTTGAGAAGCATATTTATTATTCCAGACTGCACATGCCCAGCTAAAAATCATAATACCATGAAAGCAAAAATTTAAAAAGCTATTTGGAGGCAACTGTCACTTCTCCAGATTCTTGTCTGTCCCTTTTTGAATTATATCTTCAATAATTCTCTGTGAGGGTGAGCCCAGAGAAAAGGTCCATTCCAGTCTGATCTTTACCTGTGAGAGTGACCTCCTCCTTCAAGGTCACACAATGTACTGCCATAAGCATAACAGTACCTCTAAAAAATTGTTTTGAGCATTTAAAGTAATGGATATAGGAGAACTGCTATAAAAAGCATAAACAGGTCTAAGAGCTGACCCCAGCAGCACCACTGGAGATAAAACAAGCTGCTTATATGATATTCTCTCTCTCTCTCTCTCTCTTTCTCTTTCTCTCTCATCTGTCTTTGTCTCTCAGGCACATGCACACATAGGCATTTTTTCAGTCATTTAAAAAATATTTGGTGAGCCAATATAGTAGTGAATAATAGGACAGATGATCTCTACCCTCAAGAAGGTTACATCGCATAGTGGAGGCAAATAGCAGGAAACAAACATGAAGATAAATACCAAATTACAAATTTCAGTGTACACTATGAAGGAAAAGAAAAAGAGCTAGATAGATAAACAAAGTACAAGGAGACTAATTTAGACAAAGAACTGAACACAAGCCTTTGTGAGTGCGTACAGTTCAAAAGTCAACCCCTAGGTTAAATGGATATTAGTGCAACAGCAGAAAGACAAGCTGTTCCAAGCAGGCAAAAGGGCATGCACAAAATTCTCATTGTAGGAAAGAATCCGGTGTTTTTGAAGAACTAAAATAAGACCAGTGTGAGTGGGACTTTGCACCCAAATGTGATTTGCTCAAGATACGTCTCTGATTTGTTTTTCTGGGGGTTTTTTGCAGCCTGAAAATTTGCCAACGAGAGATTTACTCATATTTGTGAAGACATTCATTAGGATTGCTTATCTCTAAAATGCACCATACTCTTCCAGCAGTTCAGGAGCTGTTCAGAGTAAGGTACTTCAAGGCAGTATAAGAACACCCCAAGGAGAAAGGTATGCCCAGGAGGTAAAGGTCTCTGAACAGATGGGCCCTGAAGACCAGCAATGAAGGAAAGTACTTTCCTCAGTGGGTCCCAGCTATGGATTGGTCAGACCAGGAAAATTAGAGGGAGCTGGAAGAACAGTAGTGCTGGGGGCTCAAGGTGTAGCTCAGTGGTAGCACACTTGTCTAGCATGCACAAAAATGTTCTGGGGCTGAAGGAATGAAGGGCTTATACATCTAGAGATGTGGCGAATTAAAGATGGCTGCAAATTATTTGCCACATCTCACATTGAAAAGTAGGGTCTGTTTCTCCAGTTCTTGTATCTGGCCTGTACTATGACTCTTTGACTAACAAAATGGCAGAAGTGATTCTGTGGTAGCTCTAGGCCCAGGCTTTAAGGAATCCAGCCACTTCCAAATCGGTTTCTTGAAATCTTGAACATTCGTGCAAGAGGTTCAAATGTGCTGCTGAGACTGAGTGGAAATCTATGACTATCTGCATGGCCTTGCAGTCATCCCCACTAGAATGCTGTATGTGTGCTGAAGCCCTCTTGGATGTTGCAATCCCAGGTGCACCATTAACTGAGTGCTGCAAAATGACATCTGTCGACACCACATGCAACGGCAGAACTGGTCGGGATAAACGTGCACCAAATTTGTGACCCACAAAATCATGAATTTGTTGCTGTTTTAGAGTAGCATGTTTTAGACTTTGTTATGCAACGGTAAATAATGAAACATGAGCCAAAGATCCTTTCAGTTTAGAGATTTTTTCCAGCTTCTAAGTCTATAAATGTTTGGGGTTTCTGGGCCTTTGTGGGCCTTCTTTCTGTTTCTCTAGTTTGAACTATGAATTTCTTTTTGAATTAAATGTGTCTCTTATATACAGCATGCCATTACTTTTTTTCTTGATCCATTCTGCCAGTCTGTGTCTTTTGGTTAGGGAATTGAGACCATGCACATTGAGAGTCATTACTGAAATGGATTGACTTATTCCTGAAGCAGTACCTTTTACTTAGAAAGTCAAAAGTCTCTAGAACAGAAAAAGTAGGAAATATGAACACTAGATAAACATATAAATATAAATTTTAAGCATAAATTCTCTAAATATAAGTTCTGTCTGACTAACAGAATTTATATTTGTTTGTTGAATAGAGACCAAATAACCTTCTTCGTACCTGTCCAGCCCAGTTCAGCAGGAGAGAAAGACTGCACCAAACTACCAGCTATTAATCAGGCTAGATTTTTCTCTTGAGCTGAATCTCATTGGAAATAGCTAGTGTATCCAATAGGGTTCATAAATGAGCAGCTCTAATATCCATGACCACTTAAAAGGTTGTTTTAAAACCAAGGCCACTCATAAAATGGTGAATACCTGGTATTGGAAGCAAAAGTTGAAAACCACTAGAATAACAGTCTTCTTAATCAGGCCAGTCTTTCATGTCCTCTGGGTCTGCTTACTTTTTCTCTGTATAAACACTTGGAATTTGCCCAATTTATTAATTATTCTTGGTAATTGGGTCAGGAGTGGCAAGAATAATCACAAAGATGTCCCAAGCTTCAAATGAGTTTGTAGTTTAAAGCCAAATATCAGAAGTGCCTAAAGTAAATTGCATTGCCTCACCCTGCCTCCCTGGATAGAATGCTTAAAAATAATGGAATGGCAGGGGAAGGAAAAGAATACAAAGGTATATAAATATGCAAGGGAAAGTACAAAATTCTACCAGATTGTGGCCAGACAAGAAATTCAGAAACTTAAGACCTAATTTTGCCAGTTACAAACGTCCTAATTTCTCTGGGTCTCAGTTTCTTCATCCAGCCACTGGAGAGAAAACCTTAAAAGTTTATCAGGTGGTCATGAAAATCTATGTAATCATTACTATGAAAACAACACATACAGCATGAAAAGGGTTCCACAAATGCAGTGTTAATATATAAAATCCAAAATTTATTTGTCTCTAAAGAAAAAACAGGAACCATATATTGCCCATGTGTGGAGAATATCTAATACGATCCATTTATTCTGCAGATGACAAAATTCAAGTTTAGAAGAGTTCAATGACTTGTGAAGACTGCAGAGCTGTCACCTGGGAAAGTATTGTCACACTCAGCCTAGTGTTCTCTGGGGCCCTTGATTGTCCTTGAACATCTCTGAGGCTGCAGGTGCTGGGTAGTATTGTCATCAGCATGTGTGTGACTCTCAGGGCTTTACTGAAGAAAGACAAAAGGTCACAGGTCAGTCTCCATCCCTCATGGTCAACCCATCACCTAGCACTACCGAGTTTCTCTCTTAAATCTCTCTCAAACCCAGTCCCTTCTCTCCACTTACATAGCCAAGTTAGGTCCTCAAACCAAGCTTTCATTGGCTCTCGCTTGGTCTATCCTAATTGCTCTATCAGCTTCCATTCTTAGACCTTCCAATCTGTTATCTAAACATCAGGCAAAATAACTTTCTCAAAATGCAAATCTAATCATATCAACCTTCTTAAAATCTTTCAAATGTTTCCCATAAAAATCAATGCCTTTCCATGGCCCACCAGGCCCTATAGAATCTGGCCTCTGTCAACCTCTTTGACCCAATTTCTTGCTCTCCTTTCCATTCCAAAGTCAGTGGATGCCCCTGCCAGCCTCAGGGTGCACCTACAAGTCATCCCTTCCCCCTGGTATGCCTATGTCCACCCTAACTCTCTTTGCATCATCAGCACCTGCCACCCACAAATCCAAAGCAACTCTTCTTCCCACTTCTTGAGAAAGTCTTATGAGTCACCCTGTAGTTTGGAATAGGCTTTGCTTCCTGTACTTCCCTTTCTAGTTCTTTTCCGAGTTTGGCATTATATATTTATCCATACATTTATTTGACCAATGTCAATCTCCACTGTCACAGGCTATAAGGCCCATGGGGAAGTGCTCCTGCCTGTTTTGCTTATTACTTGCTCACTGTTAGCACCTGGTCATCAATCAGGTACTCAGTGGGGTTGGGGTGAAGAAAAAGTTGATCCCCCAAGGCACTATAACCAACGTCTTTTCATTGAATCTTCTAAAAATAAGAAGAAATTATATAAAATAAAGAAATCAGATCTTATTTTATAAGAACTCTTTAGGTTCTATTAATTCACAAATTCTAATGGAAAGATCTAACTTCTAAAAGTAATCCTTATTTTCAGAATATTGCTCTGTCTAGAAGTCTTCCTTTAAATGCCAGCATGAAGGTGAACTCCTCCTTCTCCCCACCACTGAGCCCAGCAACATCCCAAATCTAAGACTGAGATGGGTGTGTGTCTTAGTCACTTTCCCCAGGGGAAAGAGATATACCCTTCTAGTTCACACCACCAGTTACCAACTGAAAGGAGGAGAGGTTTATTTTGGCTCATGTTTCCAGTCTGTGGTCAGCTGGTTTCAAGGCAGAAGTGGCAAGGTGGAATGGTTAGGCGGACCAAAGATACTCACATCATGGCAGTCAAGAAGCAGAGAGAGAAGGCAAAAGCCAGAGAGGGAGATACACCCTTCCAGGTCATGCCCCCAGTGACCCAGCTCTTCCAACCAGGCCCCACCTTCCAACAGCACATTCAGCAGCTGCTGAACTCGCCAGTGAATGAAGCACTTCAAAGGGCAGCATCCCAAGGATCCAGTCACCTTCAAAACCCCTGCATGAAGCTTTGGGGGACATTGTTGATCTAATCATAACAGTATGTGCTGGGGCCACAAACTATAAATTAAAAAAGAATCTGTCTGAGACCTGTGCTTGTCCTGCCTTGTAGGCCAATTTGGAATGCAGAAAACCCCTGCTTTCTCCTGCCCATCACAGAGATCTTGATGATCAATAAGGCTGTGGGCCCACAGCAGGATGGGATCTGCTGAGGTCAATACAGGGAGGGCACTCATGCCCAGGTGCAAGAAAGGATCTTAATTTGTCTCTTTTGTGATGTGAAACTTACCCATTCCACTACTATTTTGATGATATTCTAGGAAAAGTACCCCCCTCATTTCTCACTGGAAAAAGTAGTAGTGGGCCAGCTGAAAAGGTCCTTGTCTTTGCCCATCCTGAGGCACTGAGCTCCCAGCATGCATTTCATGCATTACTAAATTTATTTCTGTTTTTTTCTTCATCCTTCACCGTACCCCTTTATATAGGCAGTTGGAGATCTTGGCCAAGTCCCTGGAAAGTATGAAAATTAAAAAGTAATGGAAAGAAATTTAAAACTTTTCCCCATTAGAAAATGGCATAGAGAGGATCAAACCCCTCTCTACACAGATTGCTCCAGAATAGACCAAGAAAACCCAAATTCTTCCCTTTTTAAAAGCAGAGGTATTAGGAAGAAATGCATTATTTACCAAGCTTCTACAAAGTTCCAGACGTGTGCTAGGCACTGTGCAAGTGTTATCCCATCTAATCCCAGAACTATCCTATTAGTTGAATATTATCTATCTTATACATAAAGTTATAAAATAGCTAATTGTTATGGTTTGTGTCTAGATGTCCCCCAAAGCCCCATGCAGTCATGGGGGGGCAGACTTTTCAGAGGTGCCTGAATCTATAGTTTCTGATTGATTCATGGTTCAGTGCTGGTATTAAGGGTATAAAGGCTACACCCACCCTAAGGTAGCCTGTATACAATATAGGGGACAGAAAGAGGCTTGTTCCTTCTCTCTCTTGTTGCTTTTACTGTCTTCCACTGCCATGAACTGTTGTTGCCTCTTTGCCATGTGCCCCCCTGCCTTGACGTCAGCTGATTATGGACTGAAACCTCTACAGATTGTGAGATAAATAAACCTTTTCCTCCCTTAACTTTGGGCATCTGGTATTTTGTCTCAGCAATGAGAACAGTAACTAAGATACTAACACAAGGTCACATAACTATAAATCAGCATAGCCAGACTCTAAACTCAGAGCAAGATGATTCCATAGTTTGTCTGCCCTTTCCTAAACCATTCCATTGCCCCTAAGAAGGGTACAAAGAGCACTTTTCACCATTATCCAATTCATTTTCACCCCCTCAAAACTCTTCCCAAACCAATTTCTGAGCATTCTAGGGGGAAGAGGTTGGGGATATATTTTCTTTGTATTATCATTTATTCACCACTCAGTGATGTTTGAGCCACATACTTCTTTTCACCAGCCACTCCCCTAGTAGCTCTTTTGACAGTGAGGGCCCTGTGCCATTCATCCTTAGAGCACTGATGCTGACTGCAGTCTCTGGCACTCAATGAATCTTTGTTAAATTAACTGGATGAATGTGGACCGATGCAAGGATGAATAAAACATGGTTCTTGCCCTCATGACATTTAAAAGCTAATAGGACAGAGAACATACATACCAGAAACAATAATAGAAGATAGCTGTAAAAGTATCACAGAGCTAAAGAGCCAAGAAAAAGGCTTTGTGGAAAAGGAACTCTGGATTGGACTTGTAAGATTTAGTGGGGCTCCAACAAAGCAAAAGTATTTATCAGAAAGTTGAGTGGAGAGAATATTCCACGGAGCGAATTCCCCCAGGATTAGCCCTCAAGAGATGATAGGGGAGAATTGGAAGCCTAATGTCTCAGCTGTTTCTGAGAGACTCTGAGACAGGGTCCCCGCTGTCCCTCAGAGGTTCCCGGTGGGACTGATCCCAGTTGCACACAATAGTAACCCACTGGGTTCTGCACCACTTGGTTGCCTTCCCTTCTGTCTTGCTTCCCCAGTCTCCTACTGTTTCCCAGGACAACTTCCCAAACTAATCATTTGCCCTCAAAACCTTGTCTTTTTTTATTTTAAGAATTTAAAAACTGACAAAACAACAGTGAAGTCAAAATCAAAACAACACAAAAACAACAAAAATGATACATGACCTCAAGAAAAAAATGATTGAAATTTACAATGGTTGCTAAATTACATACTGTTATATTCATTGAAGTTGCTCAGTCCATCAGACATAAGAATATAAGATTAATCAAACAATCAAAGACAGTAACAAGTAAAAAAATAATAATAATTTTGAAAAAACGTTGGAAATGATGCAGAGCTTCACCATTCAAGATGGTAGGAGATCAACAGTGGTTCTTATACTGCATATTGTTTTCAGATCAGTCCTTTTCATTACCAAATTCAAGCGTATAAAATTGGTCAAGAAAAAAGAAAACTTTACGCATTAAAACCTTTTCTTAGGGTCAGCTTCTGGGTGAAATCAAATTGCCTTAGTAAGTTCAGGTAGCTATAACAGAATAACACAGATGGTGTGGCTTACAAAATTGATTCCTCAGTTTTGAGGCTGAGAAGTTCATGATCAAGGCATCAGCAGATTCAGTGTCTGGCATGTTCTTCCTGGGTTTCAGAAGGCTGTCTTCTTGTATCTTCATATGGCCAAGAGAAAAAACACCTTTCCTGTGTGTCTTCTTGTGAAGACACTAATCTCTTTCATGAAGGCACCACCTTCAGGATCTAACAAACTCCCAGGGGTTTGATCTCCTAATACCACCAATTTAAGGGTGGGAATTTCAGCATAAGAACTTGGAGGAGCCATAAACATTCAGTACATAACACAAACTAAGACCTATGGATTCCTGGCTGCTTCCAGGTATTTAAGATTCTACCACAAAAGGAGGGAGACCCCAATGATGAGCCCAGGGCAAAATGGGGCTAAGTTGGGTTGCCTGAGGCTTGGGGCATCCAAGGAGAGACAAGTAGGCCTGTCGGTGAGCAATGAGGAATCAAGTGCTCAGACCTTTCTTGCCTGCCACATTCAAACAGACATAGCCAAAGAATGATAGTGAAACTAACATTTAAGTTCCAGTTTCCTTTCTTGATCTGAATCGATACCCTCACATATCTGGAACTTCCCCCAAGGCCTTTTATAAAAGTATCCCAAAGGCCTGGGTGATTGTGAGCTGAAAAAGAGGAATCTTCGTGGGGGATATCAGATGATTCTCATCTGCACACAGAAGCTTAGAATCCCCTCAGAAAAGGAGCTCAACATAAAGTGGACTAGGAGGAGTTACAAGTCAAGCCATTACTCTGGCCCTAAATCATCATCAAACACCCTGTGGACAGAAGCTCAGCAGGTAGGGGAAACACCTTATTGCCATTCAGGAGGTAACTTTCCTAAATTGCATTAATCTAGATATTGCTAAAAGCACCCATCCTATCCCTTTCTTGGCAGCTATTTCAGGAGGAGGGAGACTGAATGTCCTTCCAAATGACACAAAGCATGCATGTATGGGGGGGGTCCCTTCCTCTCCCCATCTAAAACTAATAGACCTAGAATATGTTCCTGATCATCAAGGGGCTCAACTGAGTTTTACTACCCAAATATAACATCTAGGGTATTTCAACTGTCCAACAAAATAAAGCAGTATATTTTCCTATTGAGAAGGCATTATTCACAAACACTCTCTAAACCATTGTCACTCACCATCTTCACGACATTTTGGCAAACCAGAGTAATACCTTTGTAGAATTCACATTGAGGGGCAAATTCTACATCTGAAAATTTGAACACACCAGTCATGAGACCATACAATGCAATAGAAAACATCAGATCAAAATATTTAGGTGATTAGCCCAAGAACTTGGCAGAGAGATCAGGGGAAAAAATGTGCTTTCAGATCACTTTCCACCTACTTAGGACATGTAAACTGTTCTTGTTTAATTTTCTCTAAAGATAACCATAACACCAGTGACTAAAGTGGACAACATAGCATGAAAGTCAGTGTATACAGCACACTGCATAGCTGTCAAGGCACAGAACAGCTGCAAAAACTCTGAAACCAGATTATTATGTCACCTTTGTTTTATGTTTTTGTTCTTATTTCTGCAGGATTGAACCCAGGTGCACTCTACCACTAAGCTACATCCCCAGTCCTTTTCTATTTTTTTATTGTTTGTTTGTTTGTGGTACCAGGAGTCAAAGTCATGACCTCGCACATGCTTGCCAGGCAGGCACTGTGCTGCTGAGCTATATCCCCAAGCTGTTTTGTAAATTTTGAGGCAGAGTCTTGCTATGTAGCCGAGGCTGGCCTTGAATTTGTGATCCTCCTACCTCACGAGTAGATGAGATTATAGGCCTGAGCCCCTGCACCTGGTGACAGTTTGTTTTAAGACAAGAATGCACTGAAGCTTTTGGGCTAAGAGTGTGCTGCAACCGAATCCAAACACATCTTGACTTTCAGCTAACTTTACTTGTCTACACACACAGAGGACTAACCCCACTGTAAACAGGAAAGGCTGCTTGTCATCCTTCACCTGGGTACTCTCTCTATTGATGATTGTGGACTTTGTGGGAGACCCCCCAATATGAATCTGGCTTGTACCCTTCACTAGTTATGTGACCTTGGACAAGTTATTGAACTTCTGATTATTAATTTGACTTACATTGTAAGAAGGTTAATTATACCTACTTCACAGTATTGGTCTGAGGTTTGAAGTGAATTAAAATATGTTAAAGTGCTGTTGTAGTTTTGTGGTTTGCAAGGGAATAGATGAAATGCAGTACACATAAATTTATAAGATTATCTTATAATATTCACCCACAAAGTCAAATGTAGACGAGTCCAAGACATCTGTCCATGCTAAAGATCTGAGAACTCAAGGGCCTGGATCCCAAGACAATGTCCCCCATGAGTTCTGCCGAGGGATCTGAGACGGGAGACTGAAGGAGCTGTGCCAAAGGCTGAAGCTAGAGGCTAGAGAATCTGTGCCAAAAGGCTGAAGGATCTGTGTCAGAAGGCTGAGGGATCTGCTCTGGAGCTAAAAGGTGACACTTAAGACAAAAGCTAAGACCAGAGCTCTCCGAAAGAGAACAGCAACCATCCTTAGCCACACAGCGAAGCTCCCGCGAGCAAAGAAAACAGCCCAGCTTCTCCAGAAAACTCAGCATGGACTCCTCCCCGCCTGTTCTCTTTTATACCTTCCTGACAACAATCCTCGGGTGGGTCTCCCATGCCCAGAACCACGCTGACTCAATTCAGCTGGGCAATCCCACTCAAGTTAACCATTAGTCCACCACAAGTGCCTAACCAGAGCGTTCAGAAAACAGTAGAGATTTAATTGGTTTCTTTCTTTATTTCTGTCATCCTCATTTCTCCCATGTCTCAAACTTCCTTTCAAGCTGAGCTCAAAGCACACTACACCTGTTTATGAATTCTAAACTCTTTTGTTCAAGTTTTCCATCCCCCTTTACATAGGATTATCAGATAAATTAAGGGCACAATTAGGCTAAAAGTTATAAACTTCTAAATTATATAATAAACTATAAAATTGCAAAATTTATATTTGAGACATACACTAAATAATTATGTGGTACCTGAAATTCAAACTTAACTGGGCCTCCTGGTTTTTGCTTGCAAAATCCTGCAAACTTCCTCTCAGGTATGTGTAGGACTTCTCAATTTTGATGTTATCTGTAGATCCCTTAGGATTGAATCAGCTTCATGGCTAGATGCACATCCTGTAGTTTTTTCATATTTCTCACTGCAGAGATTCTATCTATGCACCCAGCCCACTCTCCAAGCCTGAGGCAAGGCCACCTCCTCCTCAAAGACTCTCAGATTATTCCAGCAACAAGCAGAGATCATTACCTCTTCAATAGTACCATATTTCCCACATGGTTCATTTGCAGTGAATCTGTCACTTTTGTGAGATTTTCTACACTGAAATATTGACTTGTTACTTTACTTTTCATGTATTTATTTCTTATCACCATGGATCAATCAGTATATTTAGTTGTCAGCAACAGAAACCAACTGACTCATTTATACTGGAAGGGAATTTATCAAAAAGATATTGGGTGGTTCACAGAAATGCCAGGAGATCTAAAGAACCTGGCACAAAACAATGCCCCAAGTCCTCCACAGACCACAAGGGATTTCACTACTACTGACTCAAAGTGCCAGATGCTGGCACTGTACCACCTACTCTGCTCTCTGGGAAACCAAGGGTTCCCTACAGTGCCTGCTTCTTTGAGCCAGTATACACAGGTCCAGTGTGGAAGAAGTGTGTGTGTTTTTGCATGATTCACTGATCCTCAGTCATATGCACATACTCTCACTGCAAAACAAGCTGGGAAAGTATGTGTCAGACATTTTAAGTTTTCTGAGTGGGCAGTGGACCCTTCCTACAACCAAAACTCATAAGGTGGGGACTTCTTTACACACAAGAAGGGACATAGAGGCTAAGTGACAGAAAATGATAACTGATAAGATTTCTTTAAAGAGAAGAAATAATATTACCCCTAAAGTACCCAGAACAGCATTTTTCCAAGGAAGTAAGAAAAAGTCCTTGTTGATTGGATTATCAATGCTGGTTACTCAGAATATGTGCTTGACTTTTAAAAATTCATTGCAGCTCCAATCTGAAAATATTGAAAAATGTTACATTATGTACTTAACTACCTAAATACTACCATAAAAATGAATAAAGCAAACTTGTTGAGTTATAGGGGCTTTAAATTAGGAAGGCCTACTAGACCACACTGACAATATGACCAAGTAAATGTTCAGATGTAAAGGACAAAGTACTATGGAAAGTCATACAAGATAAGGGCCAGCTCAGGATGAGGCAGCTTCAAAGCAGAGACAAACCTGGAGCTCAAGTTGAGAGAGAGGAAAATAGATTTCCCGATCAACTGGGGAACTCAGAAGTGATGACAAACTGGTCACACGAGCTGAACTCAGGAAAGAGTAGCCACAGAGGAAAGCTGTCCACAGTCACAAACAGGAGCCCAGCACAGAAGTGAGTGGCTCCGTGAGAGCTCTGTGAGCGCCGGAGAGGAGAATGCTTTTGGTAACACATGCAGTGTCCTTTAGAATAAGTAACACCCGTCAGTGAGATGTGCTGACTCTGCTGTCATGTGACTTGAAGAAAGACCCTGCAAATGTGCCAATGACTTTAGAAGGTATTTAGAGTAAATAACAATCAGAAACAAGAAAAACAACCTAAAGTGACCAGGATAAGGTCATGACATGAAGGTTGGAGAATAGGGCCTTTCAAAATGTTTGGATGAAGTGTGATTAAAAATTACAGTTTTTTAAAAAAATTTATTACAGGAAAAGACACATTGCTATTAACCTCCATCAAAATACTCCCCCCTCCTTTGAAACACATCATTCCTGTCACTTTCTGAAGCAGTCTGGAAGCCCCTTTTTGTCAGTGTCTTTAGTTGCACTTTCCTGTCTGCCTCAATGTCCCAAATCCATTTTAAATGTTTATAGTTCATAGTTATTTTGACTTTGGAAAAGAGCTAGAAGTCACATGAATAATGTGGATAAGGCTACACCATATTGTTTTTATGAGCCTGCCTTCTCTTTGGGGCAGCAGCATTCACTGTATTTTTATTATTCACCTCATAAAGACACTCAGGAAAGAAGACTTCTGGAACAGCTTCAGAAAGTGACAAGAATCATAGGATAAGAGTGTTTGAAGCAAGAAGGAGTATTTTGGGGTATTAATGGCAATGTGTCTTTTACTGTAATAAATTTTAAAACTTTAAATAGTCATCATGTATTTTGGTTACCCCTTGTAAATAATACCCAACATGCTTTATACCCACACTGTTCAACTGAAATATAGGTTGAACCATTGCACTAGTCAGCTTTACCATTGTGAGGATGAAATATTTGACACCAATAACTTGAAGAAGAGGTTTATTTTGGTTTGTAGTTTCAGACATTTCCGTCCATGGTTGGCTGGCTCCAAGACAGAAACATCATTGCAGAAGGGCATAACAGAGCAAAGGTGATCACTTCATAGTGGTTGGCAAGCAGAGCCAGGGCAAGAGTGCTGAAGAGAAAGGGGCCAGGGACCTGCATAGACATACCCTAATCTCTCAAGCCAACTGAGTTGACAATCAAGATCAACCATCATAGCTATATATACATATATATATGTAATTAAACTTTTAATATTCTAGTAGCCACATTAAACAAGTAAGAAGATGACATCATTATCAAGATGTCCATTTCTCTCAACTTTATCTGTAGCTTCAACACAATCCCAATCAAAATTTAGCAGTTATGTGTGGACATCAAAAAAATGATTCTAAAGCTTATTGTAAAAGCAAAAGACCCCTAATAGCCAACATAATATTGAAAGAGAATGAAGTTGGAAGATTGACACCACCCAACTTCAAGACTTCATATAAAGCTATAATGATGTGGTAATAGTGTGGTATTATTGAAAGAGCAAACAAAAGATCAATGGAAAAGAATAGAGCCCAGAAAGAGACCCATATAAACCAAGTCAACAAATCTTTGACAAAGGAGTAAAACTAATGTAATAAAACAGAGCTTGTTTTTGAAACAAATGATGATGGAATAAGTGGCCATGCCAAAACAAAAAAAGATCTTGGCATAGACTTTACACCATTCATAAAAATTAATGCAAAATAGATCATAGACCTCAGTGTAAAATTCAAAACTATAAAACTACTGAAAGATTACATAAGAAAAAATTAAATAACTTTGGGCATGGTGATGTCATTTAGATACAAAGGCATGATCCATGAAGATTTTTAGGGCAGTGAAGCTACTCAAAAAAATACCGATAACCTGAATTTAATTAAAATTAAATTTCCTGCTCTGCAAAAGACACTGCCAAGAGAATGAACAGATAAGCCATAGATTGAGAGAGATATCTGCCAAAGACATTTCTGTAAAGAATTTATCAAAAATAGAGTATTCAAAAATTAATAATAAGAAAACAAACAACCTGATATAAAAATGGGCAAAAGACATGAATAAGCACCTCACCAAGAAGGAACACAGATGGTATATAGGCATATGAAGATGAACTTATTATCCTCATTAGGAAAATGTAATAGAAAATAATAATGTGATCACAGTACATACCTATTATAATATTATTCAATGCTAAAAAGAAATGAGCTATTAAGTCATGAAAAGACATGTGGGTGGACTGTATGTTAGCAAGTGATAAAGACCAATTTAAAAAGGCTACACACTCTATGATTCCAACTGCATGACATTCTGGAAAAGATAAATTAGAAAAGTAAAAAAGATCAGTATTTACCAAGAGTCAGGGGATGGGGGGGGTGAACAGGCAGAACACAGGGTTTTTAGAGCAGTGAAGATAGTCTGTATGATACAGTAATGATAAATATATATCAGTATACATTTGAGAAAACCCGTAGAATGTACAACGTCAATGAACCCTAATGTAATCTCTAACTCTGGTAAAAAATAATGTGTCACAGTAAGTTCGTCGGTTGTAACAAGTGTGACACTCAGGCCAGATGTTGACAGTGGAGGAAGAAGGGAGCACATGGATGAGAACTCTCTGCACTTTCTGCTCAATTGTTCTGTGAACCTAAAACTACTCCAAAAAAACAAAGTCTATTTCAAGGGGGCAAAAGTAAAAAGAAACAAGTGGCCTGAATTTTAATATTTTATGTATACAAATATATGAAAAATATTATCATGGAAAAATATAAAACATTACTAATAAGATATTTTATACTTATTTTTTCATACTAAACCTTTGGCATGGAGTGTGGAAGTAATGTTTACAGAGATCTCAGCTCAAACCAGACAAATTTCAAGTGCTAATTAGAAACATACAGCTAGTGGCTACCACACTGACAACAGGTCTACAGTTCATTCAAGATTAGTTCAGTGAAGGGCTGGGGATTTAGTTCAGCAGCACAGCGCCTGCCTGGAAAGTGTAAGGTCATGAGTTTGATTCCCAGTACTGGAAAAAAAAAAAAGATTAGTTCAGCGAATATACATTTGGGTATCTTTGCTATGAAAGTGTTTAAATGCTTACCCAATTTTTCTTTTACCTCACCACAAACTAGCAGTAAATTGCTCACCAACCACATGGAATACAACTCACTTTGAGCAGCTCTGGCTTTAAAAAACTCCATTCTGCTCCGGTTAGTAGGCAACTGGTAACGCAATTGAAAGCATGATCAGTGTGAATTTTTTTCTCAAGAATCCTTTGTTCGTGGTAGAAACATGCTAACACTTATGAGAAGCTCTTATGTGAGGGAAGAATTGGGGATCGAGTACAAACATTTTTTTCTTCTTTGAAAACTGAAATGAAAAACATCAAATAAAGCTCAAAGCAGGCAATCTTACACAGCTATGGATACCTACTGTCAAATGTTCTGAGGAGGTGGAAATGGGTAAATACCGCTTGCCGTGAGAGTTTAATAGTTAAGACAAAAATCAATTATTTTCAAATATAGGTTTGAATGGAGACAAATAAAAGAGTTCTTTTAAGTAACAATGGCAGTTCTGGGGAAACGGCCTTGTTTATAGATGTATTCAAACCATCACAAATCTGTAGGGAATCATTTTTCTGAGAAACAGTTCCCTTGAAAATAAATAAACAAAACTTTTTTGCTCTGAAAAAGGAGGCAAAATTCACATAAAACAGCTTCAAACAGCAACTTTTCAACCTAAATGAAATGGAAAAGCTTCATCTCTGTAAACCAGTCATAACATAACAACTCAGTATTCAGGAAAGTTTGAAATACAAAAGAAATTTGACAGAAAATAAGAACTAAAAGATGACTTAAACACACCAAAAGTAACCATTAAAAAAGAAATCTCCAACTAAAAATAACCAAATTTAACAGGTCCTCCTGCTGTACGCCTCATAAGAGGTCTGTAAATATTTTCTGCCTTTTGACAATGAAGGAACACTTTCATTATGTACACCTACTATTCTTGAAGAACAAGTCACATCACTCTGTGTATGTGCAGTTATGCGTAGTTATTGCTGAAACAGTTAAAAGATTACCACAGCAAATAATTCACCTACCTGATTACCTAATTCCTAGATAATTCCACAAGAGCCAAATCCCAATTTACGGATTGTTATGTACTTATATTGTGTCCCCTACCCCAATCCCTATGTTGAACCCTGATGTTCACTGTGAAAGTATTTGAAGATTGGGCCATTAGGAAAGTAATTAAGGTCAAATAAAGTCATAAGCGTTAAACTCTAATCTGATAAGAATGGTGCATGTATCAAAGGAAAAGAGACGGTCTCTCTATTTGTCTCCCTTCTCTCTCTATCTCTCTGTCACTCTATCTCCCCACATGTGCACTGTGCCATGCATGGAGAAAAAGCTATGTGAGAGCACAGGAAGAATGTGGTCATCTACAAACTACAAGGAGAAGCTTCTCCGGCCTCCAGAACTGTGAGAAAAGCAATTTCTCTCATTGAAACCACCCAATATGTGCTATCTTGTTATGGAAGCCAAGACAAATTTGAGATATTTTGAAAGTCCACAGTATACAAAGTGATTCCCAGACCATCTTTAGGGTAAATAAGGCTCACAGCAGTTAAGTGACTCAGGTACTATAATGTGAATTGATCTGTGGGGTGTGTGTGTATGTGTGTGTGTGTGTGTGTGTGGTGTGCTATTCTAATAGTAATAGTTGGTCATGGGGATTTTAGACCTAATCAATCAATAAGAATTTGGACCTGGAAGAAATACAAATGACCAACCCTGCCCAAAATCTAGTTAAAAAGAGAAAAGTAATATGTGTGAAATACCTAATTACTTTCATTTGTGTTCTTCAAGCAGTAGAAGAAATACATTTTTTAAAGATATAGAATTAGTCCTTCTATCATCAAAAGCTGGCAATAGAGGAATATCATTTTGGTGCCATTGATCCTGAAACTGTCCCAAAAGACTCTCTTCATGTAATTCCTCTAATTACCAGGAACATCTGAATACACACAGCGCCAGGATAACCAATGTAGCTCATTAAAACCAAGGTGCTGATAGTGAGAATACTAATTAGATAAGAATTAATTGTGTGGTGTGTTCCAATGCATTGAATCACAGAATGTCAGAATGGAACTTTAAAATGTTGAAATTAAGCTTTATGATTATATGGTCCAAGTTCTTAATTTTGCAACACAGTCTTCTATGTTCTTGAAAAACTATTTAGGAATACTAAGTGTATGCAGTCTCCATGTTGGCAAAAGGAAGAACACTTACTGAGACAAATGCTTCTGAGGATGAGGAAGAAAGAAAAACAAAAGACAGTAGCATGAAGAGAGCATCTATATAGTGTCGGGAGGCACAGTCCCATGTATCTGATAATACTCATTTTCTTTCTATCCTCTTACTAAACTTTAGGAGAAAGGCATTGCTTGCACCATTTTACAGATAAAAAGTAAAGGTCTGGAGAATATAAATGACCTGTGTAAGACTGTACAGACAAAATGTCCACAACAAGTACTCCAACCGGATGGCCCCCTAACTGAAGTTCGCACTCTGATGTCACACCTCAAACACACCTCCAGCCTTTTTTCTTTTTTTCAGTGCTAAGGATTGAATGCAGGGCCTTCTGCATACTATGCAAGCACTCTACAACTAAGCTACACCCCAAGCCAACCTTCTTAGGCACACCCAAGATTCAAAAAGATTTGCAATATAAGTATATCTCAGAAATAATTAAGTGCCTGAGAAAATCACCCAGATCTCTCTTCAGAGTTAAGGCACTTATTTCCTTATTGCTGAGAATATTGACTGCTACCTGTTAGCTGCTGAGCCCCTCCCCTTTCACTCTTGGTAAGAAGGAAATTCACAAAATTGCACTCCATCCTTCAAGGGCAATCACATGCAAGAACTGGTCCTAGAGTGTGGAATCTGAAGATCCAACTCCTTTGCCTCAATTTGGGTCAACTCTGAATGTTTGTGCCTATTTTATAGCCCCCTAAAGGGTTGGCTGAGGCCTCCGTTTTGGTTGTATTACAACTCAACTCCTCCCTCTGCCCTATCCTTCTTCCCTCATCACTGACAAATTATAATCCTGAGAGCACCCCCCCAAAAAAAAAATTGGAATCTAGCCTAACAAATATATACTTTCAAAATTTACTAATAATGGGACGTAAGGCATTTGGAGCAATGTGAAAATGTTTTTCACTTAGCAACTGCTACACCAGAATCGCTCACCCCTAAAGTGAAAATATATGAATAGGTCCCTATCCTTCATATGTGAAATGTGTCAAAAGGCATGGTTGATTAGCTAGGGTGACTATCTGGCTGAGACAGTAAAGCAACATTCAAGGACTAGGGAAATTTTGGTGAGATTCAGTGCCACATGTAGGATGAAGTAAAAGAAGACCCTGGACTATGGGGAACAGAAAGAAAAATGAAATTTGAGATAATCAAGACATCTAAAGAAGATTTTACATAGTTTCCAGTGAGATGTACAGTACCAGCTCACCATTCCATCTCTTCTGCAAAATTTTCAGTGCATTGGACCTTATTTGCTTTGTGAGAGTAAATGCCACTTGGTGAGTTTGGAGAGGTTGCCGTGGTGATATCTTGTGCTTGGCCTGCACTTCCAATGAAAAAGAGTTAAGTTCTAGCACAGAAAAGAGGAACATGAACTCTCGTTATCCAAGGAAACACACAGGCTGTGCTTCTCTGATTGTGAGAATCTAAAGATGAGGCCACGATTTATTGAAAGAGAAGCTACATCAATACACCCAAAAAAGGCAAATTGCTTCTTGGCATTTGGCTAAGATCAAGTGCAAAAAAGGGCAAATTAAAAACAACAGCATGCCATTTTCATTATTAGTTTAGTAAAGTGATTTTTAATGAAATTACGAATACAGAAGAAAGTGACCAGAGACCGACTTTTCTACATTATTTGAAAGAGTGTACATTGTTATAAAATTCCTAAAGGGCAATGTGGTGGTACAGGGCAGGACAGTTTTATGTGATTTTGCTCATGGACCCTATAATTAGCCATTAAGAAATATATCCCAAGGAAATGGTGATGACTGAAAAGAATTGTGTATACATTTTTAGTATGCAAAAATATTTTGGAACATTATTTACAATAATTAAAGACCATTCAACAGTGAGAAAAATTTTAAATAAATTATGCTACATTACTGGAAATTGTTTCTCCAAAGAACATTTAATGAGATGGGAAAGTGTCCATGATAATATTAAGTAAAAATATACATACATCAGCTATTTACACATTATAATTCCAATTCTGCTGCAATGGACAAAAACTATAAATCTTTAAACTGTTGATCAATGTTATAATATGTATACATGTGGTGTAATTACACAGACATATCTGTGTGTGTATATGTATTTCTGAATTAGGCAACATAGCTCATATATTTTTGCAAACAGAAAAAATGACATAAAATAAAGAAGTCAAACTAAAATGCAATACAAAACCACTGAATTTCTCAAACTAAGTACTTGCCTAGTTATACAAACTATGGAACTATTGAAAACATTCCTCCATATTTTCCCAGGATGTAAAAAGCACAATTCTAATGAAGTCCAATTGTTGGATCATCTTAGTTAACAATATTCACTACAGGAAATAAAATTAAAATATCCAATAGATAAAGAGTCTTGATCACTATTTTTTTCTATTGAGAAGTCTGCTTGCTATTCCCCTCAGGCTTAACTCAGGGTTTTAATTTCCTCCTAACATAGGAAGCACTGGTAGGGTAGACAAGTTGATAGACGGAAAGACATATTCAGAGGCCGGGCATGGTGGCTCATGCCTGTAATCACAGCACTTGAGAGGCTGAGGCAGGAGGATAACTGTGAGTCGGAGACCAACCTGGGCTACAAGTGAGCTCAAGGCCAGCCTGGACTGCATAATGGGACCCTGTCTCAAAAAGACAAAAAACAAAAAGGCAAAAAAAAAAAAAAAAAGAAAGACCTATTCAGGCCTGCACTTTCACTTTCCCCTCAACTTCCCTGTGAAATGTGTTGGAAGTTCAGGCTTTACATAGGCAAAAGACTCACCGAACTGCTTTCCTCCAAATAAAAAAAACTGTCTTCTCCCACAGATGAAATTTTTACCCCTCTAGGGATAATAGGAAATAGACAAAAATTATTAATAGATTTAAAATAATGTGCTGTGATGCCTATCAAAAGTGAGACAAGACATCATTTCTTCCTTCCAGGAACTAACAATATACTAGGAGAATTAAACATGTGAATAGGCTATTATAACACAATGAGATAAATATAAAGAAGTAGGGACAAAACGTGGTGGGATCATAAGAAGTTTGCTTCTGTGTTCTCAGTGCCTGGCTCTTACCTTATACAAGTTGTCCAAAACGTTTTCTAGATAAGTGGAAGAATTGATGGTTGAATTAAAGGATAATTAATGAACATGGCGTGTCTACAGATGAACTTGATCTTGGACGATATGCAGACTCTGATAAATACAGCCAGAAGATGTTTTAGTGCCTTCCATTAAGATGTGGAAACTACTTCTTCCCCTTTAAGTGAGGGCTGATTTGTGTCTTGCTTTGCCCAATATGATGTGGTAGAAGTGACACATCATTTCTGTCTGTGCTAAATCCTATACTTTAGGAGACCTTGCAGCTTCCATGTTTGATTTTTTTGGATGCTCATACCACTGTGTAAAAAAGGCCAGGCTAGACTACTGGATGATGAGAGAGCTAAACCCCAAATCCCAGCTATATAAACAAAGCACTTAGACCTTCGTGCCCCAGATGAGTCGCCATCTGACTGGACCTGCATGGATGAGTCCACACAGGACCACCTAGTGAACCCACAAGTGTGTGAGAGACAATAGTTACTGTCTTCAGTCAGAAAACTTTGGACTAGTTAGTTATACAATAGGAAATTAACCCAGGGGTTGACTAGAAAAAGAAGGAAGGAAAGTAGAAAGTAGGAAAGGAAGAGAACAAAGAAAACAGAACAGAAAAGGCAAAGTAGAGAAAAGGCTGTTCTAAACAGAAGAAACAGCAAGCGCAACAGTGCAGAGCATGAGAGAACACCAGGTGTACAGGAAATGGTAGAAAGTTTGAGTGGCAGAAGGATAGGGTTCCACTAAGAAGTGGCAAGTAGATGAGGCTGGAGACTTTATTTGAAATCAGGTACTGAAGGATCTTGCTTGCCAAGTTAGGCAGGGTGGATGAGAAGGCTTCATTCGGCACGTTCAAATTGATATGACTGGATATTTTTCTAGAAAATGCTCCTGATAGTGGTGTGAGAATATTATGAAGGGTAAGAGGCTGGGAACCAGAAGAGTTTAGGGTTGAGAACGTGTTGCAGATTTAGGTGGAAAGGGAGAAGACCCAATGAAAGTAAGGTCAGCACAGATTAAAGACAGAAAGAACAGGACCTGCTGATATTCACAGGGTTAATGTGCATGAATCTATGGCTGCATGAGGTGGCATGAAAGAACTACTGTTTCATTATGCACACCGATTCTGTGGATTGGATCTTTAGACAACACAGTGGGGACATCTCTGCTCCACAATAGCTGTGATGGCTTGAACAGCTGAGGGTGATTCAAATGCCCAGGACAAGTGAATGACTCTTTCCAGACTTCCTCACTCATATAGCTAATGCCTGGTCTGGATAGCTGAAGGACAAGCTAAGTTGGTATTGCTACCTAGAACACCCACATATGGCCTTCCCATATGGCTTCCATTTTTCACAACCCAGGTATTGGGCGCTAAAAGGAAGTACCCTGATAAGAAGTCCCCAGTGAGCTAGCATTCTAAGACACTGTGATCTTTTCTGAGTGATCTTTTCTGACTTAACCCCCCAGGTATCAATTCAGCCCCATTATATTAATTACTAATCTGAATAACTATAATAAATAAATAAATAAACCAATACAGTGTAGTAGATGCAACACTGTGAATTCTAGAACCTAGACCTCAAGGGCCCTTACAACTTCTACACTTGCTCTCTTAAAATATTCCCATGGCCATATAGGAAAGCTTAGGCTAGACCTTTGAATGATGAGATAATCAACCAAATAATAATAAATAATGTTAATAAGAATCTTAATTGTTAAGTGAATCATTAAGGCCAGACTACATTCAAGAACAGCAGAATTATGTCTGTGTAGTGTCACATGCCTATAATCACAGCACTCTGGGAGGCTGAATCAGAATGATCATGAATTTAAGCCCAACCAGAACAACTTAGTAATTTAGCCAGACCCTTTCTCAATATAAAAGAAGAAAAATTTAAAGTCTGGGGGTGTAGTTTAGTGGAAGGTCCTAGTTTCAATTCCCATTACTGCAAAAATAAAATAAAATAAAATAAAATAAAATAAAATAAGGAAATTAGACTCTATCTTCCAATAGGGAAGTAGTCCCTTGTAGAAAAGCATGTTGAAAAGAAACTTTTTGTCATGCCATCTTTGTAAACCATCTTCTGCCATTTCCAGCCATGTTGGAGGAAAAAGGGAAGCTAGAGCCAGATAGAAGATGCTTGAGGAAAATGGACCAAAAATTGAAAAGGCCCAACTAGCAGAAGTATAGCTATGTCAGAGGAGCAGAAAAATGGTCCTTTATCAGGTTAATAATATCCCTTAGTTATTGCTGGCTGATCATGTCTGTAATCTCCCTAATGAGTGTACAGTGAAAGCTAAATAAAAAGAGGCAAATGGAATTATTTCAGGGCTCCAGGAGGATCAAAGCCCTCTCATAGAATTCGAGATTCTCTCAGGGCTAAGACCAAGACCTTCTCTGGGTGGCCCATATTTAGTTAGTTATCAGAAAAGGGGAGGGGAGTACTCAAGAATGACAGAACCACTCAAGGACGTCCCCAAGTAAGGTATTAAATTAATCTACCCAGAAGTGAGATGCCTCAGGCTACAGTCTTTATCTAGTTGAGATCAGATCCAGGTGTTCTTGACTGTGATCTTGTCTTATCCTTTGAGGCTTTCCAGCTTCATCCACCATTACAGGTCTTAGTAGACATTAGTGACTCACAGATGTTTACTTGCTATGAATCCACCACCCATATCCAGACAAGTGGCCTAGGCTTTGTACAGACTCACAAGTAAACATGAAAAGCCAATTGGTTATTTAAGTCTTGCTCAGGGCTGTTTCATAGAGGTCTCCATCAGTCCTTAATATCTTAGGTGCACAGATCTTGTGTGCAGAGCACGATATATGAGACTTAAAGACCCATGGTAAACAGTACCAGGTCAAAGCAATTTGTCTACTCTCCAGTGACTATTCACCCATGTACCCAGCCAAGTAAGGAGTTTTAGGTAGAAAAATCAAAACCTTTTAATTTACCAGTACCATAGTGTCTTAGCCTGTTTTCTTTCACTGTAACATCTGAGGCTAGTTAATTGAGAAACAAAAACGGTTTTTGTGGTTCACAGTTCTGGATGCTGGGAATGTCAAAACTTGGTGCTGGCAGTCACTGAGATTCCAATAAGTTCCTTGCACATGGCAGAAAAGCAGAAGCAGCAGCTACCACCTGTGGAAGAAGCAACACACAATGGCACCCTTGCTTTATAACAACCTGTTGTCTCTAATCCAGCAGCTGATCCAGTCCTATGACAGCTGCATTAATCCCTCCTAGCCATCTAATCACCTCTTAAAGGTGTCACCTTGCAGCACTGCCACAATGGCTATCAAATTTCGGCATAAATTTTGGAGGGGATAAACTATATTCAAACCACAGGAAGTAGCAAGCAATAAAGGTAGTCAGGCAGAAGCACCCACAATGAATGCCAGACCTAGCCAAAAGAAGGTTTGGGGCAGTAGCATTTTATACCAGGTCTTGTTGTCAATGAGGGACTTAGGCGGATAATGAGCCTTCTGCAATAACAGTACCAATAACTATAACATTTATTGAGAATTGAGTATACATCAAGGCACTGTGTAAGCATCTCACATAAGTTAAATCCCTGAGTACTGGGTACCATCATTAAAAGTGTTTTTCAGAGAAAAAACAATGGCTTAGAAAGGTTATAGGGTTTGTGACCATAGTGCTACACTTATACATGAGGCTCAGCCTGCCCTACTTTCTATGAGGCAAGCTCTCCCAGGCCAGCCTAGTTGTGACAAGTTACATCACGGTAGAAGGAAGGGCAGCTGGCATGGAAGCCCAGGCTGTCCAATAAGAAGCAGGCACTTTACTATGAAGAATGCCTGCCTTCCATGAGCAGACTAGGAGAAGGATGTGCCCAACCTCCAGGTAGCCCCTTCCACAAATGAAATGGCCAAAACCTGTCAAAGGCCAGACCAACATGGAAAGAAATCAATAGGGAGAAGTGGGGATGACTCAGAAGTTAGGAAACTGGGTGAATGAGGTGCTGATACTCTATGGGGGAATTCTGAAGAAGAAAAAGACTGGAAGGAAAGAACGTAAATTCTGTACTGAATACCTTAATTATGAGACAGTGATATTTGCTTTTTGAATATGGAGTGCAAACAGATATCATCTTCCTCTTAGATTCCTCACTTAAAGTACAAGGAAAAAGCAATTAAAGGCAATTTGAGTCGAGCAATTTAAGGTCCCAAATATAGAACATGGAATTTCATACATGGAAGGGACCTTAAAATTCATATGCGATACCAAGCTCCACATTTTACAGGTAAATACATCGAGGTCAGAAAGGTTAAATATTTTGCCCCAAATCACACATCCAGTGTAATGAAGCAAGCTTCATTTGCCAAATCATAAATTGCCAAGATTTTTTAAATTCCTTCTCTTACTTGGAAATACATGCACATTTTAAATCCCCAAACAAGAACTGCAGCTATTTGGGGAAGAACCAAAAAAAGCTCCACCATGGTTTGCACTGTGCATGCAGCTCTGAAGGAGCAGTTATCCAATCACTGCAATTGCCACAGCTCAGCTCACATCCTACATAAATCCCCTGACAGCAGCAAAAACTCACCGCAAAGAGCCAGCTTATTCGGAACAATGTTCAGAACCAGACAGAGAGGGGAGGAGACAGAAATCATCACTTATCATTCAGGACACAAGGCACAGTCAGTGGGAAAATCTGATTTTCAGTCATTTAAAGGGTATTAAAGTGAAAAAGAGATAGACCTGGCAAGATATATCTGAGGAGGATTTAAAAAAATGAAAACAGCACATGGTGGGCTTAGCTACTGTATGGATTTAAATCAGATGTGATGTTAAATCTATATGCCAAAGGAGAGTATGAAAGCCTTGTGGCACACTGATTCTCCTCATTCAGCCCCAGCTTGATATTACTATATTAGCTTGTTATTGATATTCTGATTCATGGAATAGCCTTAAAATGCAGTACATAAGCATGAAAACAGTAGAAGTGATTATTTGGACAATCACAAAAGACACCCTAACATAAAGGATAATCTGTATATTATCATCAGGACTCAGACCGTCCTAGTACATTTTTTAAGCTCTGAAAAAATAAAATTGAGAGGAGGGGAATGGGGAGTAAAAAGGATTAAGATATGATATGCATATGTATCAATTCCCCATGAAGAATGTTTTTATTATACTGTATATTGCAAACATGTACCAATAAAAAATTAAAATAAAATGAGATCATAAAACATAAAAAATAAAATTGGAAAACAGAAGAAGGGAGAGAGTGAAAGCTGGCAGAGTTGATATGGAAGAGCCAAATAAAAATGTTTTTTCTCAGTAGAAAGCATATTTGTCCCCAAATTAATTTCAAAATAAATTGTTTGGAATTAAAGTAGCTGATAAGCTCAAGAGGAAGAATCAGCAAGAAGAGAGGGACAAAAGGAAAGCAAAAGATTAAGCTACTGAAACACTTGAAATACCTGTTCCCAACAACTACCCTCTAGAAATGGTTATTCCATTATCTAGGAACTAGGCTGACATGTGCACATTCTCTCTTATGCCAAGGCAGAATGGCGTTCTGTGCA
The DNA here is from genome assembly GCF_000276665.1 of Chinchilla lanigera. NCBI lineage: Eukaryota > Metazoa > Chordata > Mammalia > Rodentia > Chinchillidae > Chinchilla > Chinchilla lanigera. The sequence continues at coordinate 709,878 of NW_004955565.1, forward strand.
AATTCTCAAAGATATGCACAGATGGGTTGGGTCTCCATGACAAAATCATTAGTTGTCTATTATAATTTTTGTCCCCCTTCAACAGTACAGACTTTTTACCAAGACTCACAGAGCAATGTCGCTCAGTATCCCTTATCGTCTAGGTGTGGCCCCATGACAAACTGTTATCAATTGTACAAGAACAAAAGTGAAGTGCATCTTTTGGACCAAGACTGTAAAGAAACAGAACATCTTCCTCGTGCTCCCTTTCCCTTTCCCTTTCAGTGCCTAGATAAGAAAGATCAAGTCCTAGAGAGAGGTGGGAACCATAAAGAAGTAGAAGCATGGGAATACAGATCACTATTTGGGGAAAAACTAAACATTAATGAAGAATATCCAATTGGAAAATTAATGAGTAAGAAATAAACTTCAGTTATGTTGGGGCCATTATACATTACCCTTAGTCACCTTCCAGGAACAAGGTGAGCCTCCACTCAAACTTTGGCTAGGATATTGCAATAGACAATGCCACAGATTCACCAAGGGCATGCAAAAATATGTGTGGCTGTACATAATAAGTCTCTCTGGTGCAAAGGGGGCAGGCTCCCAAGGAGGTCCGAAAAGGCTAGAGAGAGAAAGGAAAACTGGGTTGAAGTTTATGGTGGTTAGAGAGCAGGGCTGGAGTGAGGGTCTTTACACAGGTATCAGAGCTTATGTGCCAAAGTGGGGAGGAAGTGTCCAGGGCTTCTTTTTTTTGTTTGTTTTTTTCCAGTACATGGAACCAAACTCACGACCTTGCGCTTGCCAGGCAGGCGCTGTGCCACTGAGCTAAATCCCCAGCCCCAAGGGCTTCTTATTGGTTTTCCCAGATATACAGTAAAAGAGGAGAGAAAAGTGGTGGGTCTCAGTAGTTATTGTCTTGGTTACTTTTCTCTCATTGCTGAGACAAAACACCCAATGCCTAAAATTAAGGAAGGAAAGGTTTATTTAGGTTATAGTTTGTGGAGGTTTCAGTCCATTGTCAGCCGGCTCCAAGGCAGATTGGCACATGGCAGTGGGCAACAGTTCATGATGACAGAAGACAGCAAAAGCAACAAGAGCAAAAGGTGGGGCAGAAGCAAGCCTCTTTCTGTTCCTTACATTGTAAGCAGGCTACCCCCACCTAGAGGGGAGGGTAGCGTTCACACAATCTCCATGCCCTCCCCTTGAGCAGGCTCAGGATGAATACAAAGTAAGCACCCTGGCCCCCTGCTGAGTCACATAGTTAGCCTTCTAAACTTCTCAAACTGACACAATGAACAGCATCCCACAGCTGTAAAGGCATGTCCTTTTCACCCCAAGACGTACAACTGCTGAGTCCCTTAGCCAAGCCTCTAGACTCCTCAAATTGACACAGTGTATCAACCATAACAGTTATATATCAAAACTGGAGCCTGATTCTTTATTACAGTTTATTCATGATGTTAGGTGGATAGCTGGAATGGGCCATATTTCATTTAATTGAATGAATTTTTATCAACAAATGATTACAATGCTCTGTGCGGCCTAGAGCCTGAAGCCGTCTCATAATAAGCAAAAGTTTTATCAAGCGTCTTGTCTAAGAGTTCAGCATTGTGTATTTTCAGAAGTAAAATGAGTGCCTTGGTCATCCAAAATGCATGGAACTCTGAAGGGGAGAAGAATGTCTTGGTGAGGCCTTGTACTGTCACTTTAGGATGTGCAGAGACTTTTATACTTTGAGGCTCTATGAAGGAAAAGCTCCCCAAAGTTCTTACTCCAAAGAAGGAAAGCTTGAACAAGGAATTGTTGTTGCTATGGGCCAATCCAGACAGTCAGGCCATTGACAATTGGCCCATGAGTAGATAAATGTTCACATGGGGGTAGTTGCTGGCCCACACATTTATTGCTAAGGTGACTGTCTGAAGTTCCACCAACTGAGAACATTGATCAAGTAAGATATGTCTCACAGATGAAAACCAGCAGCTTTCCCACAAGTTCCATCATCTGGGATGGTGATGATTCTACATACAAAGTTTAAGAGGTATCATTGTTGTTCACTCAGTTGATTCCAAAAGCCTTCACAGGTAAGTATTGGGGTCACAGAGATGGGTGACCTGCTCCAGCACCATACCATCCAGCAAAGAACTGAGGACAGAGTAAACTACCACCTTCTGCAGGTGTGCAACACCAAAAGACCCACATGTGGCTCCATCCGGTAGCAAGGAGGCATTAGTGGTCCTGCTGAAATGCAGAGTACTCCTTTCATGATTCAAGGCATGATGGTCACCCGGGTATGGAGGGTTATAGGCTCAGGGACTATGACATCCTCATCTTCAGAAGGGCCCAGTTTGTCACTAATACTTTTGCTTTTACTGGTGTACATCACAGGAGACAAGAATGTTGCTTCCCCCAAATGTCCATCCACTGAAGATTGGATAAAAAAATTGTGGTACTTTTATATAATGGAATATTACTTAGCTATAAAGAAAGATAAACTTGAGGCTTTTATAGGTAAATGGTCACAACTAGAGACCATACTCATAAGTGAAATAAATCAGACCTGCATGTGCAAGCACTGAATTGTCTCACTAGTGTAAGAACCTGAAAGAGTGAATAAAAACTAGGAGGTATGATAGACATTGTGAAATGAAAGGAAAATGCTGAAGGGTAAAGGGCAACCGGGATGTGGGAAAAGAGAAGGGAAAGAAAGAGAAATTTTGTATGTATGTATATACAGGATAGTTAACATAGTTGAACTACTGTCTTCTATTTCTTTGCTGAAAGAAATAGTTAATGATTCCTCGATTGATCAATATTGCATGTCTCTATTTATTTTTCTGAGAAACCACTTTGAAGATATCACTATGTAATACAACAAGCATTGTTAATTTCCTACCACTTTGTTTGTAACTCTGTATTGTTTGTATTGTTCTTTTGCTATTTTGTAAATGGTTGTCTGTTTGTTAATGTTTTCCTTCTTTTATTTTTAAAATAAAAAAAAAGAATGTTGTTTCCTGGCACCAAAAGCCATTGGCAATTGACAACCATTGTGGGTAGTCCAGAGACTTCAGGAAGCCTTCAAGGAAACTGATAAACCCTCTTCTGTAATCAAAGTTCACAAGAGAATTGATTTAATATAGGACACATAATTTTTAGGATTATTTTATAATATTCACCCAAAGAGCCAAATGCAAAAGAGTGCAGGAGATCTGATCATGCATGAGAGACCTAAAGAATTCAGCTAAGGGCCTGGATCCCACAGCAATATTCTGCATGAATCCCGCTGAAGACCTAGAGCCCATGGCAATGCCCCCTACAAGTCCAACAAGAGGCCTAGAGCCCACAACAATATCTCAGGCAAGTCTGAATCAAGTATCTGCACTGGGAAGGCCCAAACGTCATAGGGGAAGGTAGAAAGTCTGCTCCAGTGGGATAAGGATCTGTGCCAACAGGCTGAGGGATATTCACTGGAGCCAGGAAGCAATGTTCAAGGTAAGGACAAGAGCTCCCCCCAGAAGAACAACAGCCATCCTCAGTGACAGCAAGGACCTACCTGAGCTCTTCCAATGATAAAGAATAGCCAAGTTCCTATCAGGAAAGCCAGCATGACAAGGCTCTCCATGAGAACCAACAGTACACAATCTTCCCCTCCAGAGCCAGGAAGCAATGGTCAAAGTAAGGACCAGAGCTCCCCCAAAGAGAATCACAACCATCCTCAGTGACAACAAGGTCCCAAGCTCTTCCAAGGATGAGAACAGCAGAGTTCATATCAGGAAAGCCAGTGCAACAAGCTTCTCCAGGAGGATCAACAGCACCATCTTCCCCTCCAGTTCTTCTTTCATGCTTTGGCAACAGTCCTCAGGTGGGCTTTCCACACCCAGCACCACCCTGACTCAGTTCATGTGGGGGTTACAAGCTGACCATTAGTTAATCCACCACACCCTCTACAATTAAGGATTGTGTTAGAGTGCACTAATAAGGGTGCCTGTGTTATTGACATTTGGAAGGATTCTGGAGCATTTTCTGGAGCATAGGTGACCCATTCAAGGGGGTCAGTTAGTAAAAAACAGCATAAATTAGCTTCAGTAAAATTTTGTGATGAATACCTTGCCCCCAAAATCCAAAAAGACCTAAAAGACTTTGGGTTTGCATTAACATTATGGGTGGTGAAAGAGTCAATGGCTGTTTCTAGACAATATCAGGAATTTAAATGAGATCTCAGAATCTCATACTATGTCTGAGGCAATGAGGCAATGACCCTCCCTTTTTGGTGAGCTCTTTTGTGTTCACATGTCCTAAATAAATGCACTGAGTCTCCTTAGAGGAAGATGTCAATATTTTGATCTCATCGCTATGCCTGTAAGGTTGTGTGTAACAAACAGCAGGGCTGTCGAGACACCTCATAGGTAGCCTGGTAAAGGTGAATTGTGTCCCTTCAGAGGTGAAGGTACACTGCAGTTTGGAGGTTATTGAAGCAATCATTGAAAAAATGTATTAGCTGAATGTATGACTGCAAAGTATTTTCTAGCTGCTGATCAGATGGAATAAATAATTTCAATGTTTGTTATGAGGGCTTCAGTGGATAAGTACACAGCATTGAGGTAGGAGTAATCCCCTGTGAGGTGCCATGTAGTCTTTCCAGGTTTAAGAATAAACCAGATTGATCAGTTAAGTGGAGAACTTGTGGAATTAATCAACCCTTCTGTAAAGAATAATGTGTGTCAATCCTTGAAAGCTTGGCTTTAATTAACATTATACTCCCATACCAAATTTACCTTTGTTTTATATGCTATTCTCCAGATGTAAAAGTGGAAACTATGAAAAGGCTGTTTCCACAGCTGGTTGTGTGATTACTTCATTCTACAAAGCTTGCTGAAATCCAGACTCTGAGAAAGGGTAGTCTTTGCACCCACTGATCCATTGCATGGCAGCTTGGTTTTTCTTTCATGTTGTCCTTGTCTGTGATATTGTTGCTGGATGGAGTCTGAGGAGATTCCCCAGACAGGAGATGGGGACCTCAACTCACCCATCCATAGAATGGGTTTACTGACTCCTGTCACAGAAAAGAAAATTGCAGGATTTGTGAGGAAGAAGTATAGAAAAGGTTTATCAGGCAAAATTAACAGATCCACACTCACAGAAAATAGAGTGAGGTCCCTCAAGAGACAGGCATTTTATGGTTTGGGGCTGGGGATTATAATGTAGTCATGAGGGTGGAGATCTGTGGAAATCGTGATTCTATAGTAAATGGGAAAACAAAAGCACAGGCTCAGTTTATAGGTGAAAGGTAAGAGCCCAATTGCAGGCTCATTTCATAGAAGGGAATGAGTCTAATCTACTCTATTTTATTTATTAAAACTTGGGAAGGTAGGAGTGAGTAGCCTACAAGAAAAAACTACTATAAACTGTAGAATTTTTAAAGTACAATTTAAAAATTATGATTTCCCTGCATCCTTTCTACCTATCTTTATTTCTTCTCTCCTACCTCAGTGTCACTTCCAATTCCATTAATAACTTGTCATCCAAGTTGCTTATCACTTCCAACTGAGCTTGCAGTAGCCGTGGCAACTCAAGGTGAATAGGATTTATACAAAGGTGAAGAGAACGAGGCAAATTTTTCCTTCCTTATATGACCAACACAACTCTCCCAAGGAGGAGGCAGAAGCTGATGACTGGTTTTGTGCAATTTGTTTCCTATTATAGCATTTATTTATTGAGAGGTCTTGCCACTGATGAAGGCTCAGCTTGCTGAATGATGCCAGCTTAAGCTTTTCAGCAGGGTGAAGCTGACAGCTCTTGAGTCTGGGATCCAGACCAACAGCTTCCATGTGGAGAACACCACCAACACAGGAAGGGAAAAAAAGCACTATGTGCAAAAGGCAACCAGGAAGACTCGTATTAAGTAAAAATATTGCTGACAATAGTTTTCTACATTTACATTTAATGTTTTCCTCCTGTTGTGCTATTTGAATATTTCAGAGTACGGCTGTTAATTTCTACTTATGGAGGCTGCTTCTCATTTTTAAAGAAATAAAATTAGATAGCTCCCCCTGGACTTGTACAATTAGGGTTAATCCTTGATGTATCTGCTATGTTATTTAATGTCCCAACAAGACCCAACCATTTTAACCACTTGGTTTCCATGCTACGACAGTGATTTTTCCTGTGATTGGCTTTGGTTGCCAAGCCCCATTTTTCAGTCATTTTCATGCCCCAGGTTTGCTACCTCATAAGGCAGGACTATAGAAGCACCTATTACTTGTTAAGTGGGGAAAGCAATACAAAGTTAAGGAAACTCCTCCTTTTGAGAATACATGGAAGGAATTAAAAGCACAGAAGCAGACAAAACTGACTTTGGATCCTGGCTGCACAACTTTCTTACTAGCTGACCATGGGCAACTGAACCCCTCTGATTCTGTCTCCTACTCTGGAAAAAAAAGGATGATCCCAGTCTCTGCCACAAAGGATTGTACAGAGCCTGGGACTTGATGTACATAAGCTTTGTTTTCCAGGGGTTGTTTCCCGACCCCACTCCCATTCTAGCCCAGAGTCAGCTTTAAGTTACTTGCCTGGAAGAGATGTAGAAAAAAGGACTGGGCTGAAAGTTGAGGTAGACTTCAAGTTTTCTGGCTTCAGTTTATAAAAAGCTTAATCCTCTAAGACCTAGGTAGGAAAAGAGTCTCTAGAACGCAGAAGTTTGAGGGGAAAATATGAAAGAAAGATCTCAGGACCCAGCAGGGAGCAAGGTTGCTCTCGGTAGAAGTAAGGAGAAGAGAGGGGAAGAGCTGAGATCATAGAGGCTCTAGAAGTGTAGACCTCAAATCTTGCTTCTCGGGAAGAAAAGATCCTAAAGATGGGCCAGGACCTCTCCAGGTGAGTTAAGAGTTTGCCATTCTAAACAATCATACTTGCTTGTCCTAAACAATCCTATCTAGAATATGTTACATTCTTTATTCTTTCTTAAGCAGGGAAACTTTTCTTATTGACTTATTATTGAAGTCAACATGCATATTCATCATTGGGCAGCTCTAGTGAGTGATGCCATCATGCTCTTCCAAAATCAGTAGGACCATTTACCTCTGCATTCTAGAGCCCTGGATTACTGTTCTAATTGATGCTTGAATCTTTTTTTCATATTTTTTCTCTTGTACTCTGATCACCAGGAAATTCTTACCCAATGTCCCTTCCTCCTTGTTGTCAGGCATAATGTCTCCCTATAGAAGTTCTTCTGTATTCTAATTTTCTATTACAAATTTTGAGTGGGCTTGGAAATAAAATAAAATTTCTTAGAATTAAAGGTAAACAGGGGCTGGGGATTTAGCTCAGCGGCAAAAGCGCCTGCCTGGCAAGCGCAAGGTCGTGAGTTCGGTTCCTGGTACCGGAGGAAAAAAAAAAAAAAAAAAAAAGAATTAAAGGTAAACAGATTCTGACTGACGGACAACGTATTATGGTTTAAATCTAAAGCATCTCCTCCAAGTCTCATGTTTTCATAGCTGATGGGCTTTGGGGAAGTGATTGGATCATGGGAGTTGCAACTTTATCAAGTGACTGAAGTCCACTGATGAGTTCATTAGATGAATGGGCTTTTAGGAGGTAGGTCCTAATAGGATGAGGAAGGTCATTAGGAGCATGGCTTTGAAGGGTATATTTTGTCCCCAGACCCTTCCTCTCTGACTCTCCCCTACTCTCTACTCCCTGGCTGCTATACGGTGAACAGATATCCAGTGCCACACCCTTTTGTCATGATATTCTGCCTTGGAGCCAATCATTCATGGACTGAAATCTCTGAAACCATGTATCTTGATTACTTTTCTCTTGTTGCTGAGACAAAATACCTGACACCCAAAATTAAGGAAGGAACAGTTTATTTCATTCACAGTTTGTAGAGGTTTCAGTCCATACTCAGCTGGCTCTGAGGTAGAGTGGCACATAGCAGAGGGCAACAGATCATAGCAGCAGAAAACAGCAAAAGCCACAAGAGCAAAAGGGGAAAGGACAAACCTCTTTTCCGTCCTTATATTCTATGCAGGCTATCTGCCCTAATGTGGGTATAGCGCTCACACTCCCAATACCAGCACCAGACAAGGAACCAATCACAAATTTCAGAACCAACTGCCTCTGAAAACCTGGCCCCCTATGACTACATGGGGCTTTGTGGGGACATCCAGAAACAAACCATAACATTCTGTCCCTGAACCACCCCACAAAGACTCATGCACATCCCTACATGCAAAAGGCATTTAGTCCATCTCTAAGAGTTGTCAAAACCCTAACAGTTTCAGCACTGGTGAAAAGTCCAAGTCCCAAGTTTCCTCCAAGATGTAAGGCAAACTCTTAGCTGTGAGCCTCTGCATAAATGAAAACAAAGTTAAACACTTCCAACATTCACTGGTACAAGATAAACATTACCATTCTAAAAGGTACAAATCAGGGGATACAAAGGATTAGGACCAAAGCAAGTAAAAAATTCGGCAGAGCAAACATTAAGCCCTGTAGTTCCATATAGAACAACCAAAGCAATCTGTGGTAAGTTGTGAGCTCCAAAGAGCTTGCATGGCTCCACCCCTACATCACTTCTGGTGGTAGTAGATTCCAATAGAGATTTTCTTGGGCCTGTTATGTTCCTTCCTTCCACTTTTCTTCAGGTGATCCATGTTCCTGGCTTTTCCAAACTTCTGGGGTCTCCATTGCACCTTTGGCTTCACCCTCACAGCTTCACATATTGCCCTCTCAGGAGCATACTGCCTGACCTCCAGGGCCTCCTTTGAAATCTGGATGGAAGGCTTTCTAACCTCAGAACTCTTGCATTTTACATGCACCTAAAACCAGGACCACATGGATGGTGACAAGGTCTGCTGCCAGCAGGAGCAGTAAATAACCTGGCTTCCCTCTTTCTTGGCTGTAGGGGTCACATACCTGAATCATTGAGCACTCTATATACAATTCTGAGGATCAAATGCTCTATGATGCCGCCATTCTGGAACATGGTGCCATTCTGGAACCTGGTGCTGCTGCCATTCTGGAACATGATGCTCTGAGGTTTTCTTCTCAAAGCAAAATCTTTCACTTTTGCAATTTAAAGGCTGCAAAGGGTGGAGACTTGCTGCTTCTTGTGATGTCCTCAGGCCATCTTTTCTATTCTTCTGTTCCTTCTCAGCAATCTAGATCTCCTCTGCTCTATCTTTGCAGTCAAAACCTTTACTGGAGCTTCCTTTCTGGCCAAACTCACAATCTTTTCAATCATTCTGCTGGGCTCTTTGCTCTTGATTTTTAACATAAATCTTGCTAAAAGCCCCCAACAACAGCCATGCCACTGCCTCAACATCTGACTGCCCTAAAATTTCTTCTGCCAGACTAATTAGTCTACTGTCCTTAATCTCAGTCTCAGGCAAAGTCTCTGGACATGAGCAAAACTCAGACAAACTTTCTGCCAATCATTGACACACATCATCTGGAGTCCAATAGTCAATATGATCCTTCTTTACAGCAGACACTTGCCTGGTCTTTACTAGCAGGATTTCTATCAGCCTTCTGGTCTTCTGAATTCTGACCAGAATCTTCCATACAGAACAGCCTAAGGTAGTCTAGCTCTACTCTTTCAGGTAACATCTCAGAACATTTCCAAACTCTTTCCACAAGCCATTCCCAAAGGCTTTTGAACCACATGGTCAGGTAGTTAGCAATGACCCCACTCCTGACACTAAATTCTGTCTTGGTTATTTTTCTCTCATTGCTGAGATGAAATATCTGATGCCCCAAATTAAAGAAGAAAGGTTTATTTAGCACACAGTTTGTAGAGATTTCAGTCCCTATTCAGCTAGCTCCAAGGCAGAGTGGCACATGGCAGAAGGTAACAGTTCATAGCAGCAGAAATCAGCAAGAGCTACAAGAACAAAAAGGGGAGGGACAAGCCTCTTTTCCTGCCTTATACTGTATGCAGGCTACCTGCCATAGTGTGGGTATACCATGTACACTCCCAATAACAGCACTAGACAAGGAACCAGTCACAAATTCTAGATTCAGATGCCTCTGAAAAGCCAGCCCCCCCATGACTGCACGAGACTTTCAGGGGACATCCAGCAATAAAAAGCTAGTACACCAAGAATGGTTGTAATAGTCAGGTATAGTGGCACATGCCAGTAATGCCAGCACTCAGAAGGATGAGGCAGGAGGATCACTATAAAGTTGAGGCCAGCCTGGGCTACATAGTGAGTTTAAGACCAGCCTGAACTACATACCGAGACCCTGTCTCAAAAACTAGAATGAGGGGCTGGGGATTTAGCTCAGCGGCAAAAGCGCCTGCCTGGCAAGCGCAAGGTCGTGAGTTCGGTTCCCGGTACCGGAGAAAAACCACAAAAAAAAAAAAAAAACTAGAATGATTGTTAGAAATGTTATAATAACTATTTTGACTGTGTTGTGGATTGATTATATCCCTCATTCCTATGTTAAAGTCCTAACATGCAATCTATGTGTGAAGAAAGAACCTGTAAGGAGGTAATAAAGGTTAAGTAAGGTCAGAACAGTGGAGCCCTAATCTGATAAGAATGGTGTACTCATAAGAGGAAGAAATGCCCAAGTGCTCTCTTTTCCCACATACACAGAGCAAAGGTAGTGCAAAAACACAGCAATAAGCCAGACATCTACAAGCCAGAAGGAGAGGCTTCACCAGAAAGAAATGCTACTGGCACTTTGATCTTTGACTTCCAGCCTCAAGAACTTCAAAATTAACTTTTTGTTGTTGAAGTCACCCTATCTGTGATGGCAGCCAGAGCACACTGATACAGACTATATAAAGAAGAGGTTTTTGTTTCAGGGAAGGGATTTGGTTACTAATTTTTAACATCCTTCCTGTGTTAGGTCAGAGTAGAATTTTTGGATAAGAAAAAGTTACTGTAACAATCAAATATAGTATGACCAGGCATAGTGGCACCGTCCCATGCAAGTGGAGTCATAGTGGCACCCAGCTATGCAAGAGGCTTGGGCTGGAGGACCACAACTTTGAGGTCAGTTTGACAACTTAGGAAGACCCTGTTTCAAAATTTTAATAAAAGGGGATGGACTGGAGGTGTAGGTCAGTGGTAAAGCATTTACCTACCATGTGAGAGGCTCCAGGGTCCCATTCTCGGTGCCAAAAAAATGGTTGAAGATAGTACTGTAAAATAAAAATGGAGATAGATGCTCTATCATAAAATCTGTTGAAAAACATGAGGTAAAATTCTAGTGCCACAGCTGATCTTCATCTGTATACTTGTGTAGTAAGTCCCAGTGATCAATATAGAATACAACTAATTAGCACAGTGCCAATACAAATCTAAGCAGCAAAACAGTACATTAATATGAAGTCCTTTCAGTGACCTTGAAAACATGCACATTAAACTTTAAAGACATTTTTACAACTGTCACAACTAATTTTCCCATCGGGAAATATAATCATTTTGGTTCTTACAGGTGTATATAAAATAAATCCAAACCCCAAGTCTTGTCTGGCAGGTTTTTTTTTTTTTTAAACTAAAACACTAGTGCAGTGTCCGCTCAAGAGTAGCTGTTCTGAAATAAACATTAACTATTCAGATAGGGCCCACCCTCACTGCCATAAGTATGCTTTTTGTTATTATTTAAAAAGAAAAAAACTAGCTGACTAATCCTACCCATGCATTACTTAACTCACAAAGAAAAACATAAAATTTTAATTTTTTCCTCAATTATTCCAGATCAGAGATGGCCAATTATAATTCATGTACCAACTCCAGATCCAACCACAGACTATTCTTGTAAAGGCTTTACTTACAGATGTTTTTACATTTTTAAAAAATGAAAGAGAAGGAGGAGGGGTTAGAGAATGAGACCTTATATAGCCATCAGAGCCTAAAATATTTGCTATATGGCCTTTTACCTGAAAAGTTTACCAAATGATGAAATTATGTATTGACTTTGGGGTAGGTTCTGGGAATAGTAGAATAATGGTATTTGTATGTAATTACAAAGTAGAGAGGAACACACAAGACTCCACATACCTTCATTCCTCTTGCAATAGAAATACCTCATAATCAGTCATCACTAACACAGAGTCCATGGAAAAGTGAAATTATTTGGGAATAGTGTTTGTGGTTAATCACTGACATTTCCCTTCCAACGCAGAAAGTAGGCTGATAGTTCTAAAATCAGGATAAAGAAGGGGCATCTGGTAGAGAGGTTCAAAAGGCACTGAGCCAAATAAATCAATTGGTTACAGTTGGTGACAAATCAAAGAAAATTCAAGAGAAACATTTGTGCTAGGGCATTGCTAAAAGGCACACATCTTGACTAAACAGATCATAGACGTTAAAATCTACCATTTAATTTGCCTGAGAAAAAAATCAAAAGCTAAAGCCATTTGCATTATTCTTGGAAGGTTGTTTTGATAGTAGAACTCTGGCTTTTCATCAAGGACAAGTGTCCTGAAGAACTCTTATTATGTTTCAAGAGTTGAACTGCAAGAGGAAAGTTTTAAAAATAAAGATTGTTTTTGCTGTGAGAAGCCACTCCACACAAAATGTAAAGACCAAAAGAGCAGTCCTTTTCGTTAAGTCTTCAGTGGGATACATGGAAGGGTGTACAGCGTGTTATTTTGGCTCAAAATCAAATACACCAAATGAGCAAAGGACATAAAGAGATAATTAACTTTAGGAAATAAAGACATGAGAAAGTGCTTCTCTTCTCAAATAAAGAAATGCAATTGAAATGATCTTCAGGTGCTATTTTACGCATATAACAAATCAATAATTTTTTTAATGGCAAGAACATTGTGTGCTGACAAATTCGAGGTAAAATTGCTATACATTTAATGTTATAGGATGCAGTGAGAAGGAGGGAAATATTACCTGGAAACTGGAAAGAAATTTGGCTTACCAAATGTTCCTTTCCTTTGACATACAGCACTTGCTTTGGGAGAATTAATCTTAAAGAAATCATTCAAGAAAAGAAAAACAGGGCCTGGGGATTTAGCTCAGCGGCACAGAGTCTGCCTGGCAAGTGCAAGGTCATGAGTTTGATTACTGGTACCGAAAAAAAAAAAAAAAACACTCAGAAATCAACAGAAAATCTTTACTGCTAACTGCTACTCTACATATATAAAAACAGATCATTGGAAATATCAAATGTTAAAAATGGAAGACATAAATAAATGAAAGGTTGTATTAACTTGAGAGGATATTGAATAGACATTAAATAATAAAAATTAAAACTGTGTAATAACACAGAAAGTATTTTAGGATTTTATCAAATCAGAAAGCAAATTATAAATAAAAACAGTATGTAAAATATGATTATAGCTATTAAACAGTTGTTCGTTAGACAAAAACGTAAAAGCAATACCCCAAATAAAATGTTGTCTAGAAGTTAAGGTTATATGGCTGTACATACTTTCTTGGCTAAAATACTTTTCAGTGTTCACGTGATAAGTTCTCCCCCATTAAAGGAAGCCCTTGTGGTGCTGCTCACATACGCATATGAGCACCTTCTGGATGAAGACAGACGCCTAGAATTTAGTACATGCCATCTTAGACTCTTTTGAAACTCAGCTTTCTGGTACTTTAGTGGTTAAACAGCTAAAAGTAACCACTGGCATCAAAGAGTTTCTAATCTGCTGTATGAGCCAGCTAGAAACAAGAATTCAGAAACTTGCTTCATTTGACATACTTCCTCATTCTGTATCTAGACTTTCGTTGCTGCTTGGAGAGTCTTGCTGAGGTAGTATTTGCGTGGTGCTGGGCAAGCGAATTTTATTATCTATAGGTCTCATTATTTGGGGGAAATTGTCTTCCATGGTAGCTTCTCCCTTCCCAATAACACAATGACAGTTTGTAAGAATGCACCCCATAAGCGGCACTCCTTCCCGGATATGGCCAGTCATAAAAACCTTCAGCCAAAACACTAAGCAATCCTCTCTCTGGTAAAATGTTCCCAAATTGCTTTCTTGCCCTCTTATAGCCAACCACTGATTGCCAAATATACCTAAAGACCATTATTAAGTTTCCTGCCCATCCATAAACTCTCACCTTAATTGAATGCTTGCCAGGAAGACTGTCTCAAAGTTAAAACAAATAAAAGGGCTGGGATGCAGTTCAGTAAAAAGGCCCTGTATTCAATCCCCAGAACTAAGAGAAAGAAAGAAAAAGAAAGAAAGAGACAGAAAAGAAAGAGAGAAAGAAAAAGAAAGATTGCCAGAGACTGTCTAGTATTTTCTCATTTTATGCTAAACTACTAACTTTCTGACATCTTTGAGTTCTTCCTCAATTGACAGTGACCTGCAGAAGGGTTCCTTTCAAGTTGAAGGATAAACAGCCTTTGTTAACTTCATCTCAGACTTAGGTTTGTATTTGACACTTTATTTTGACAGCTTTTCTAATGTTCAAATAAGATGATACAATTGAGAAGAAATTAAAACCCTGTGGTTCATTAAAATTATAAAACAAATCCTATTAAAAGAAACCAAAAGCTCAACTTCTAGTTGATCCATTATAAAACAACCAAAGATGAAGAAAAGATGAGACAAAATTTTAAAACTTAGGAATTTGAGCTTTCAATCACCTCTCAAAACTGTTTGGATTAGAGAGAGATGTTTGAATCAAATGATAGATTATTGTACCAAATTTTTTCCCTCTGAACTCATCTGGAATTTTATCAAAGTCACTTAATTTCCAGTTTATCTGTCCAGCTCCAGGTCTTCTACTTTCCTAGCCTCATCTCCGTTGTTATGGTCAAAGTGACAAAGTATCAAAGGCCACAACAGACTCAGCTTTGGCGATAATGTGCAGTGAACAGCACATCCTCACTCTCATCTCTCTGCCCCTGCCCTCTACTATCACATCCCTGATGTACTTCTCAAAGAAAGCCTGCTTGGGGCTGGGGATCTAGCTCAGTGGCACAGCACCTGCCTGGCAAGCGCAAGGTCGTGAGTTTGATTCCCGGTACCGGAAAAAAATAAAAAATAAAAAATAAAAAGAAATGTCAAAGAAAGCCTGCTAAGAAAGTTTCCCTCCTATTCACTTTTAAGTAACTGACACTAATTCAGCGCTAATCTGTTATGGGTTCAATTGCATCCCCTAAAAGATATGTTCAAATCTTAGCCCCCAATACCTGTGAATGGGACTTTATAGGATGTAATCAAGTTAGGATGAGGTTACACAGGATTAGAGTGATGCCTCAGTTCAATGTGTGGTGTCCTTATAAGGAGAAAGAGATTTAAAGAGGCAAAGAGACAGACAGTGAAGAAGGCCTTGTGACCCAGAAGAAAAGATTAGAGGGATACACCTGCAAGCCAAAGTACACAAAGACTTGCAGGTAAACACCAGAAGATAGGAGAAAGACATGGAACAGACTCTGCCATAGAGTATTAAGAAGGAGCATGGTCCTGCAGACATAATGATTTTAGCCTTCTAGCCTCCAGAACTGTGGAAGACTAAATTTTTGTCTGAAGCCACTGAGCTTGTGGTACTTTGTTTCATCAACCCTAGGAAACTAATAAAACCCTCTTAAACTATCTGTATTTAAAAACATGTATGTCAGTGGTAGAACTGCAAGGATCATTCAACTGGCTGGAAAGACTTTTGGAGAACCATTGGGCTTATGGGTAATTACCCTTCAGTGAACAATGTAGTTCAAGGCAGAAACCAAACTCATGAACGGAGGTAGAGGTTGATACTGTCCACAGGCAGAGAGGAAGAAAGACCACATGAAGTGTTCACAAATATTATTCACACCTGCTATTGCTACATATGTAGCTTCCTATTTGTTACTAAATTAGAAGCTCGTCATTCATTTAGGAGGTTAAATTAGCTTATTTCCCTAAATTTTATCTTAACTTTATTCCCTCTTTCTTTACCCATCTCACCAAGAAACACCACGAGGAAGTAGGCAAAGAAAAAAAAAAATCAGTCCATATAGGCTCTTAGTAACCATAGAAGGATTTGGAAAAACAAATTTGGTTCTGCTTTCACTATATTTTTGCCACTCCCAAAGAAAGGAGAAAAGCTGTTGTACCCTTCACCTGCTGGATGAGGAAAGTGTATAAGCAAGAGGTAGAGGTTGCTTGTACAGAGGAGAGAGGATGAGGCATACACAAATTTGGGGTCCTATTTTCAAAATCCTTGACCTTAACAAGGTGATTAATTAGGTCTTAATGGGGGGAATGGATGAACCTTTTGTGTTAGATTTGGAAGGCTACAAGACTGGAAGCAGCTAAATCAGAAAAGGAGACTACATCGTCTAGTTTGCAAGGGAGTCCTGATCCCCAACCTGGGGTGGGTAGAAGTGAGGAGAGACTGATGAACCACACAGAAACACACACCTGGCGTGAAAACCCCCAGCAAGGATCACCAGTGTCTGCTTGACAAAGAAGCATCCTAGACTTTAAAACTAAGGCAACGGAAATCACGTGCTCCAAAATCCAGATTCCAACAGAGCCCAAGGCAAAGGAGAGACAAGGATCCGTCCATACATAAGGCAGATTTCCACAGCCCAGATAGAGGACTAGAGTCTGGCTTGATTTGATTTTAGAGAAATAAAGAATTCAAAGTAATGTATTTTGTCCACCCAAGTTTGTGGACTCAAATAAGAAGATTTAGTAGAGTGACCAAGAAGATTAATAGGTAATTTTAGTTGGAGGGTTTATGTGCAGATTTGAGTTCTTCGGTGTTTTTCCCGGACAATTAAGAAGTGACATGAACACAATTGTCCTTTCTTTGTAAGTTTATTGCTACCAAGTGACAGACTCAACCTGTGTGTGAGACATGTGTCTCAGCTTGTTCTATACGGTAAATAAAGTAGTCATCTACAAAGTAGCTCTTTGGAAAGTGAACTGTTGATGATCATGTTAGAAACTCTGAAGTGAAAAGTCCTTGGTTGGTAAAAAGAGCTTTCCTGCTCACTTGCTACCCCATGACTGGCAATGCCTAGAGAAAAATCCACCTCTGTTTAGTTTGGTTCACACAAGGCAATGTGTGACAATAAATTGTACCTATCATTGAATGAGACAGTAATCTATAATTTAAAAACAATAACTGTTCATAGCTTTGAAATGTGCTTTAAAACAGAGTTTAACATTTTTTCACTTTTTGAAACTTGCAGATAGTACAAATCAATATGTAGAGGAGTTTAATTTAGCAGTTTTTCCATGAGTGGTGATTAGAGAACAACATTAAGGTAGACAGCTAAGGAAACTGATTCAGTCAGAATCTGATTATGGAAAAAATAGTAATATATGTTCAGGAATGAAACCACTGGAAGAGTTTAGCTTCTGATCTGACAACACAAAGATCTCCATGGAGGTAGATCTTTTGCAAATCAGAATGGAATCTAGAGACGGAGGGAGAGGGATAATAAAAAGAATTAAGGTATGTTAAGTACACTTACCCACTTCTTAAGATAAATATCAATATTATGCTCTGCAAACACATACTAATAAAAAATTTTATAAAAAGGAGCCCTATGGATCCACCCCTAGATAAACTGGTGATAATTACTTTTAAAACAACCATTTAATGTCTTTGGAAATGGTCCTGTGGGCATACATCAAGTGAACAAATATGTATTCCAGAAAATCTACTAAAACTTAGTAATAACTTTAATAGTCTGTAATAGGTGAACCAAAACCCATGCTGCCCCTCTCACCTCCCATCTATGTAAAATGGGAAACCTCAGACTGGTACAGCCAAAGCAATCCTTTAAGGGCAGGACAATAGCATTTCGCATTTTTCCCCTACTGAGTAAGGGAGGGAGATGTGTGTCCCCTTCTTCTTTCTAGCCTCCAATCAGGGAAGAGTAGCTCAGTGCTACTGAGAACACTGGTGCCCCCAGTTGCTTATACTGTAGTTCCCGAGGCAAGATGGGGAAGTGTGGGAAACTGGCACTGCTATCCTACTCCCTCTACCAAGCACTCATGAAGCAGGCATGTCACTTAGAGACAAGCAAACCGTGAACTCTAACGCAAGCACAAGAACCGTGACTGAAATACTGTTCTCAGGGAGGGAAACAGGCCATAGAACCAAGCGTTCCAAAGCCTACACCAAAGGGACAGAGAGTAGAGAAGCTCAAATTTAAAGGCACTCCCAAAAATAGAAGTTGGCAGGGGATATAGCTCAGTGGCATAAGTGCCTGCCTGGCAAGTGCAAGGTCCTGAGTTCGATTCCTAGTACCAAAAAAAAAAAAAAAATAGAAGTTGTACTGGAAGTCAGTTGGGAAGAGATTGGTAGATTCATTAAAGATAAAGGCTAAATTGTAGGCCAAGTTGTTTGTTGAAGAGAAATGAGGAAAGAGATATCTGGGAAGGCTCTCCTGAAGTCAGAACAAATCTCAAACACTGACTTAGGGAACTAGCTCATTAAAAGAGACCAAACTGAACGGATTAATCTGAGAAACAATTTACATGTCAAGGCCCTGTTGAAAATACAAACTATTCAGCTGCAACTAGATACTGTTTAACACTTGCATGTAGTCAAGGGAAAAAACAAACAAACAAACAAACAAAGTGCTGCAGAAACAACTGTCAACACAGGGTGCCAGAGAACATACTCAAGACTGGCCCACCTTACTGTAGTCACACATTTTACACCCTTCCCTGCTTACATTCTCTGATCTTGAATATATGGTTGTTCACATTGTCATTGTACTGTGGGGTTTTGGTTTTTTGGTTTTTTTTGTTTTTGCTTGTTTCTTCCCATTTGATTATTCTCAGAGGGAAGAGCCCTGGGGATAAAGGAATGTGGAGTGAAGTAGGCCTGAGGGCTTTGGATTCTGTAATTCATAGGTGCATTCTTTCTGCCTTGGGTGTTTCACAAATTATCCAAATGCTGAATAAAATGATAAATATGTTCATATCAGCTTTTTTCCCAATAAAATAACAAATGTTACTCTAAAAAGACTGAGCCCTCTAAGAAGCGACATCAGAGGCTCACACAGCAGAGGGTGAGACCAGTAGACTTCACTAAAATAATCCAGATAATCATTAAACAAGTGATCAGACAAGTAACAAGCCCTGGAGGCAGAGCAGGGGAGGATCAGTACCTATGCTGTCATAATGTATTATCTAAAACAGTGGTTTAAACTTTTTGGCACCAAGGAGCAGTTTCCTGGAAGACAGTTTTTCCAAAATGGGGCTTAGGCATGGGGAAAGGGGAGGTCAGAATTATTCAAGAGAGAGTACAACCTAGATCCCTCACATGTGCCATTCACAGTAGGGCTCACACTCCTACAAGAATCTAATGCCACCACTGATCTGACCGAAGGCAGAGCTCAGGCAGCAACTTCAATGATGAGAATCAACTGTAAATACACATGAAGCTTTGCTGGCTCGCCCTCTGTTCACTTCTTGATCTAAAATGTCTACAGGCCAAACTATGAGACATTCAGAGAAATAGGAAAGTATGGCTCCTACACTGTGGAGGGAGGCGATGGAGCAACAGAAGCTTCCTGAAAAGGTGATGAGGTAACAGATGTGAGACTTCAACTCGCCATTATAAATCTATCCTAAAGGAAAACAAAATTAGGAACTAAAGGAAATCACAATTATATAAATGAAGGAAGAAACACTGTTAGCTTGTTTTTCAAAAGTGGTTCACCAACTAAACGTTACTGGGATATGCATTGCTCACCTCTTCTTCTGGAGTTGGATTCCAGATTCTTTTCACCTCAAACAAAGAATTGAATGAAATGTAAAAAGCAGTGGCAAAGTTTATTCAAGAAACAAAAATGTAGAGTGGGAGAGAAACTGGCTCTGCACAATGACCTTGGGCTGAGTAAATAGAAAAAAGGAGAGAACAAAGATAAAAGTACATGTTGCATCTGGGAAATGCAGCATGGGTTATCATGGAAAACTATGATAACCCCAACTCCTCATGGCTGCCTTATTTTATATTGTCCAAATCTTGAGTAAACCCGCAAGAATTCTTACATCCAGGTCCTGAGAGGCAGTGCTGAGATCCCACGCCTCAGGCTGACATCAGGTCCAGGCCATCCTATCAAAACCCTGCTCAGTTCTGCAAGAAGTCCACCTCTAGGCCTTAGGAGACTGTTCTGTGTGTCCGGGATCTTGTAATTAACAGGTCATGCCTACTACCCCAGGCAGCTTTTGTGATGCTCTAATCTCCTACCTTAACACTATTGCGTTGAATAGAGAATATCAATTTTTCTGGTACCAGGAATTGAACTCAGGACCTTGCACTTGCCAGGCAGGCACTGTGCCACGGAGCAATGTCCCTGGCTCAAGAATATCAGTTTTTAAAAGTATATAAAAGAAGTGAATGGAAATTGAGGAGTTGGAAACTACAAAAACTCAAATGAAAAATGCACCACAGAGACTCAATAAAAAATCTGAATGAGCAGAAGAAAGAATGGACGATAGATCAAGAGGCTGATTATGCACTCAAAGAAGAGAAGAAAAGAAAACAGAATAAGAAAAAACGCAAATAGTGTTATAGCAATGTGGAGCACAGTTAAGTACACCAACATATGTGCAATGAAGATGCAAAAGGAAAAAATATTTGAATGAATGGTTGTTGAAAACTTCCCAGATTTTAAAAATATTAATCTACATATCTAAGAAGCTCAGGATATTCCAAGAAGGTAAACACAGACATCAACAGACACATCATAGTAAATATTCTGAAAGCAATAGACAAGGAAAAAATCATGAAAACCCTAGAAAAATCATTGTTTATATGAGATCCACAATAATATCAGTAGCTGGCTTCTCCTCAGAAGCAGTGGGGGCCAGAAATCAATGGTGTAACATTTTAAAAATTTCTTTAGTTTTAATTTTTATTTTTATTAGTACACTTCAGCAGCACCTAATGATTACATTTATTGTGGAGACTTTGTACATTGCATAATACATCTTCATTATTTTTATGTCCTCTTCCCATCTCCCTTCTACTCTACCTCCATGTCTCCATGTCCTTTCCATTTGCAAAAGATCTATCACTCTGTTTCCTATGACCTACCTTTTATTTTGCTGTTTATTTATGTTTTGAGTTTCTCTTTCAAGAGAAACAATGTGATATTTAAGCTTGTGTGTCTGATCTATTTCACTCAATGCTACGGTATCAAGGTGCATCCATTTTCCTACATAAGACTCAAATTTATCCTTCTTATACCACAGTAGCACTTCATTGTGTATAAATATAACAGTTTCTCTATTCATTCCTCTATTGACGGGCATATACGCCACTTCCAAGATTTAGCTATTATGAATTGTGCTGCTAGAAATGTGTGTGTGTGTGTGTGTGTGTATGTGTGTGTGACCATAATATGATGCCTTTAACTCTTTCAGGATGATACCTAGAAGGCTAATAACTGGGTCAAATGAAATTTCTATTTTCAGTTTTGTGAGAAATCTCCATATTGATTTCGATAGTGGTTGCCCTAGTTTACATCCCCACCATCAATGCAGAAGGGTTCCTTTTCCCCTGTGGCCTCAGCGGCATTTGTTATTAATTCATTCCCAGGACATCTATTCTTTCTAGCATAAGATAGAATTTCAGTGTTGTTTTCATTTCCATTTCTCTAATGGCCAGCAATGTTGAGCATTTTTTATGTATTTATTAGTCATTTGTATCCTTTTTTGAGAAGGATTTATTCATTTCAATTGTCCACTTTTAATTAGGTCTTTTATCTGGGGGAGGGGGGTCTAATTTTTTTAGTTCTTTGTGTATTCTATAGATTAGGCCTTTATCTGAGTAGCTGGGGAAAAATTCTTTTCTCATTCTGTAGGCTCGCTCTTCACTCTGTTGACTATTTCCTTTGCTGTGCAGAAGACTTTATTTGATACAATCTAATTTGTTGATTCTTTGTGTTATTTCTTGTGCAATTGGAGTTCTGCTCAGAAAGCCTTTTCCTATGCCTATGACTTCAAAAATCTGACCGATTTTATTTTCCAGCAGGTTAAGTGTTTCTGTTCTAATGTTTAGATCTTTGATCTATTTTGAGTTTAGTTTAGTATGTGTCTTGGTTACTTTTCTCTCATTGCTGGGACAAAATACCTGACACCCAAAATTAAGGAAGGAAAGGTTTATTTCACTTACAGATTGTGGAGCTTTCAGTCCATACTTGGCAGGTTACAAGGCAGAGTGGCACATGGCAGAGGGCTACAGCTCATGGCGGCAGAACACAGCAAAAGCAACAAGCACACACAAGGGCGGAATGGCCGCAAGCAGCCTCTTCCTCTCCCTTACATATGCAAATTATCCACCCCAGGTGGGTGTAGCTCTCACACCCATAATCAATCAAACTCTAAAAGCCTTCCCCATGACCGCATGAGGCTTTGGGGGGACACACAGACACAAACCATAACAGTATGTCATAAAAGATCTGGGTCGGGCTTCAGTTTCTGCATGTGGTTAGCCAGCTTTCACAACACCATTTGCTAAAGAGGATATCTTTCTTCTAGCATGTTTCATCCCCTTTAGCAAAGATCAGATGGCTGGATTGTTTCTGTATCCTCTATTCTGTTCCATTAATCCATAAGTCTGTATTTTTTTTGCCAGTGCTATACTGTGTTTATCACTGTAGCTTTGTAATATAACTTAAAATCTAGGATGTGATGCCTCCTACTTTGCTCTTACTGTCCAGGATTGCTTTTGATCTTCTTTTTCTTGTCTGGCTCCATACAAATTTTAGGGCTGCTTTATCTAGTTCTGTGAGGAATGTTGTTGGTATTTTGATTTAGATTGCACTGAATCTGTCTATCAGTTTTGGAAGTATGGCTATTTTGACAAAGTGGTCTGCCTACTCAGGAACAGGGGATATTTTTCCATTTTTTGATAACTTCTCTAATCTCTTTTTTCAGAATACTATAGTTTTCATTGTGGACATCTTTCATGGAATAACATTTAAAGTGCGCAAAGACAACAACCTGTCCACTAAAATTCTAAATCTATGAAGGTAACTTCCAAGAAGAAAGGCAAAACAAAAATACTCTCAGATAAACAAAAACAGAGAATTGGTTGCTAGCACAGCAGCCTTACAACAAATATTAAAACATTTCTAAAAGTTCTGAAGACTGAAAACAAGAGGCCCCACCCACCCACCATACTAACTTTAATACACATACTCGTACACACACACACACACACATACACACACACATGCACACACATACACCAAAGAACAACAGTAAGGTAATGATGTAATTACAAATGATGATATAGTTGTATATTATCCTTTTTTCTTTATTTAACTTCTCAAAAATCAATATTATAAAGCAGTATGTATGTAATGTATTATTGGGCCTATAATATATAGAAATGTAATATGTTTGCCAATAGCAGCAGAAAAGAAGTGCATAGAAGCAAATCTGTATTAGGCTAAGGAAATGATTCCAAATGCTAACTGGAACTCACAACCAACCAGAAATGACAAATAAGAAGATTACTATATCAAATGCTATAACTATGTACTTCTTCCTCTTTTAGATTCTGTGACAACATAAAGTTACATAAAGTAACAATTGTAACAGTGTATTTTTGCATTTATAACATTTATAGATGTCAGAGTAATACTACAAAAAGAAGGAAATCATAAAGATATGGAAAAATAACGTTTCTATATCTCACCAGAATTAGGTTAGTATAAATTTGAAGCTATTCCTACTGAATAACTAAAAACATACAGTAAGAAAAATCATAAATAAATGAAAATGCAACATTATAAAATATTTAATTCCAAAGAAAGCTGCAAAGCATGAAAGAAGAACAAGAAAATTATAAATACATGAGACAGAAAACAAAAAGTGAAATGGCAGATATAATCCAACTTTAGCAATAATAACCTTAAATATGAAAGGATTAAATAATATAATAAAGAAACAAAGTTATTAGACTACATTAAACAAGGTATAACTATATGTTGTCTACAGGAGACACAATTTAGATTCAAATATACAAATAGATTAAAAGTAAAGGGATGCAAAAATTTGTCATGAAATATCAACCACAAGAAACCTGAGTGTCTCCACTAATATACAACAAAATACACTTTAAGACAAAAACATTATTAGAGAAAAAATGGTTTCTTTATAATGATAAATCCACCAGTAAGTTATAACAAATATAAACATGCATGCACCTAATACCAGGTGTCAAAATATGTGAAGCAAAAACTGACAGGCAAGAATAGAAAAATAATCAATTCAGCAAGAGAGAAATAATAGCTCACTTTCTATAACAGAAAAAGATAACTACAAATACAAAACTTGAACAACACATAAACCAATGAGATCTAACCTACATCTATAGAACACTACATCCAACAAAAGCAGAACATATAGTCTTTGAAGTGAACTTGAAATAATTTCAAGAAAAGACTATATGCTAGACCATAAAATGAACCTCAGTATATTTACAAGAAGAAAAATAAAGTATGTTCTCCAATCATGATGGAACAACATTAGAAATGAGTGATAAAAGTTTTGGAAACTCAAAGATACACAGGAATTAAATAATACACCTTTAATTCATCAACAGGTCAAAGAAAAAATCAAAATAGAAATGCAAAGATATTTTACAAGGATTGTAAATGAAGATGTAATATACCAAAACTTATTACAAACAACTAAATTGCTTTTAAGAATTTTATAGCTGTAAATGTTATATTAAAAACTTTTTGCAGAAATAGAGAACACATCCTAAAATCTATGTGCAATCTCAAAGGAATCAAGATAGTCAAAATAATCTATAAAGAGAAAAATAAAGAAGTTGCAGTAATCAAAGCAGTGTGATGCTAACATTAAGAAGGTATATAGACCAACAGAATAGAGGAAAGAACCCAGAAAACAAATCCTCATATCATGATATATGACATTTTTTAAGAGCGTGCTAATGGAAAAAATAGCATTTTCAACAAGTGGTGTCAGTAAAATTTGATATTACACATGTGAAAGAATGAAATTGTACTTTTCCTAATTACACCATATACAATAATTGACTCAAATGGATAAAAAGTTAAAATTATAAACATAGGGGCTGGGGATTTAGCTCAGCGGCAAAGCGCCTGCCTGGCAAGCGCAAGGTCGTGAGTTCGGTTCCCGGTACCGGAGAAAAACAAAAAACAAAAAACAAAAAAAAACAAAAAAAAAAAATTATAAACATAGAAATAGTTCAGTGTGCCTGAAGCAAAGAGCATGCCTACAGTAGGTGAATTGGGAGATATGAAACAGAGAAGTAAGGCAGGAGCCAGATCACCAACAACTTGACTTTAACCTTGCAACTTGTGGGGAATTACTGAAGAAGAAGAGCATAAAAGGATAATCTGAACTTCAGAATCTGTAGAAAACTGTTGATTGCAATGAGGCAGGTAGACTAGAAAATGATTAGAAGGCCCTGGTTATAAGGGAGTTGAGGAATAAGGCAGGCCTGAGCTAAAGCAGTAACAAAAGAAAAAGAAGACAAACAAAGAATATAATTAAGGGAGAAACTCTAACACTTGGTGCCCCTATGAATATTTAGCACAACATACCCAGGACTGTTTATTCATTCATCCATTTATACAATATATGTTCATTGAGAATTCTCCAGTGCTAAGCATACTGTTCTAGAATGACTTCTAGACTTAGGTAGGGTTCCCCAGAAACAGAACCCTTGAGATAAGGATTCATGTACATCTCAGTTAATAAGAACTTGCTCTCCAGCAAGGCCAAGAAGGGAGTGAGCAAAGCAGGACAGAGCCTGAGAGGAAACCAAGCAAGGGGATTATGTCAGGCAAATCCCTTTAGAGAGTAGCCATATTTTGATCCTGCAGGAGAACTATGGAGTGTAATTTACACTGCAGAGTTGTCCAGAAGGTGAGGGAGCTGTACTTTGATACTCCTAGGTGTAATCTGCAAGGGGTAAACTTTCTAAATGTGTCTTCATCTATTTGCTTTCCTTTATTAATCTAGTGAGAGAAAATTCTACTTCATTGCATGCTGTCCTCTCACCTCCATTTCAAGCTGCTCCTTCCTATTAATCTTCCCTATCACTTCTTAGAGTTTTCCTTCCTATTCCTCTCCACTTAGCTCAAGGACATCCACTCATTCACTTAGCACACATCAATGGGACCCTTTTATGTGCAAGCCACTAAGTTAGGAGCTAGAGGTAGGACAGAAAGCAAAG
Source organism: Chinchilla lanigera (assembly GCF_000276665.1). Classification (NCBI taxonomy): domain Eukaryota; kingdom Metazoa; phylum Chordata; class Mammalia; order Rodentia; family Chinchillidae; genus Chinchilla; species Chinchilla lanigera. Next base: position 735,977 of record NW_004955565.1, read on the forward strand.
ATAAATATGGTTCAAATCCTTACCTCTCCCTAGCTGTGATGATACCATGATGTTGCAGAAAGATCTCCAGCTTTGTAATTAGATAGACAGAGCCTTTTATTTACAGATAATCGTGGACCAAGTTACATAACCTCTCTAATTCTGTTTTATTTTCCTAGAGAATAGAAATATTAATTACCCCAATAGTATCAATTTCCAAAGGCTTTTATGAAGATGGAACAATGTATATAAAGCACTTAGTATAGTGTCCAACACATTAAAAGTTCCCAGAAAGAAGTCTTGTCAATTGTGGGGAATTTTAGGAAAAAGAGAGAAATAAATTATCTATTTCCTTTCAATAGTTACAGCAAAGCAGCAATGTACAATGGAAAGATTAATCAGTTTTGCAGGACTAGGGTTTGTGTTTAGTGCCAGAGCCTACCTGTGTCCTTGGACATATAAATTCTGCTTTCTTCAGAGAAGTAGAATTTTACTGATGGTTTGTAGTGTTTCCAGCCTTTGATCCCCTTCCTGTGGAGGCAGGAGTCCTACTAGTGAACCTTGGATTACACAACAACTAAAGTCACAAATCCCAGTCCTAGCAGCTAGGACACAGGCACATGACTGAAGCCCAGCTAATTGGATGTCCCTCCTAAGACAGAGTCAGCAAATGTGGACCCCGGCACAACAACAACCACCATTTGGTGGATGCAATGGGAGCACCATCAGTGCCCCTGGCAGTGGTGCTAGCAGAATAGTTCAGGATTCACTATCTCAAAAATACTGAGAATACACGCTTCTGAAAATGAAGAGAATATCTATTTCACAGAGTTTGGGAGGAAATTAAATGTGAAAACCTGATCACAGGGGCTGGAGCATAATAGATGTGCCATAAATGTTTCTTGCATCTGTTTGGGAGGCTTTCCAAAGTATCTCAAAAGTGGTTAAGAGTTTCTAGGCTAGCTCCTGCCTAAACACAGAATTCATGAGGACTATTTTTCCAGCTCTCACCTCACATACTTCCTATCCCAGTATGTATTTCTCCTGGTTTGCCATTTCAAGTTCAAAGTACACTTAGTTTGATATGCAGAACTCAGTTCGTTATCTTTACTATTTGTACATTGTGTTTTTCTCTCTGGTCAAAAAGTAACTACTTTATATATGCCTTCTGAAAGGCAAGATCAGGAGGTTTGAGTAACTGTTTCCTGTGCTCTAGTTTAAGACTGAAGTAAAGGAGAGAAAACAGACAACCAGAGAAATCATTTCAAAAGCTACAGTGAAGTTTACACATGCAGGTCTGCATTGTTTTGCTTTCTTTTCTCTTTAAAATAAAAAATGAAATAAAAACAAAAGCTACAGTGAAACAGCTAAGTACTAGATATGATCTATGTCAGCAAATCTTGTTACAGAAATAGAGCCCCATGTGACAATGCTCTGAGCATACCAGCATTCACTAGAGTTTCTTTCCAATCCCTCTTTCTTGGCTTTATAAGTTTCTTTTGGGGCAATTCCTTACACTCTTTCAGTTCCTATGCGATGGCCATCCAAGTCTGCAATGCCACATTTCCAGCTACCTGTCGTGTCCCTCCTCTTGGTTCCACATATACTTCTAACTCAGCACCTAAAACACTGAACTCATTGCTTATTACCTGTCCCTGCCTCTTCTCAATCACTCTTCTCTAATTTTTTTTCCAGGATGTCCTCTTTCTCCCAGTGAGCCATGCTCCAGTCCTTAATGTTTTCTCCATTCCTTTCTCCTATAGTTACTCCTTGCATGGACATTCATATTCATCTCTTCTGTCCTTTCCATTTCCACCTTGGCTGAAATTTACATGCTTGTTGTTTCTTTTATCTCGGAATTATGACACTGTATTGCTAGTTGGTCTTTATCATGCCTCCCTTCTTCCCTGGCTATAAGCTCCTCTCCTACAGACCTGAATGCTAAACATTGCCTATGCAAGCCAACAAAAATTTGCTGCAAACCTAATTGTGCATAACATTATTCTAGGTGTTCCATGGTCTTCAATAATTGAAAAAGTCCTTAACTGGAGGGAAAAAAGGATTCTTCTTAAAGTTGTTTGCATGTTCAACAACTACCTTGAGAGCATCACATACAAAACACTATCAGTGTTCACACACAAGGACGAATGGATTTGGTGTGAGTTTTAAAATATTATTTGCACCTGACCTTTAAGGATTTGGATTTTCACCAGCAGATCTAAGTGAAAGGGCAAGAAGAGAAAGAGAATGACATTAGCAAAGACCTTGAGGTGGGAACATTCAGGAGAGAGTTTCAAGGAACTATGAAAAGACCAATTAGGATGCTTAGATAGAAAAAAGAGAGGACTGAGAAATGAGATGGGAGAAGTGGACTCATAGGATAGTTGGCTTTGAATGCCAACTGAGAGGTTTGTACCTCACTTGCCTCTAAAGTGTCTAATAAATTTGGGACAATAAGAATATTGAAGGTTTTTTGTCATGAAAGTAACACAGTACATATTGTTAGTCTAGTGATGCTCAAACTTAAAAAGGAAATAAAGTAGCAAAAAATATCCAGAAGTTTGCAACAGAGAATCAATGCTTGGTAGGAAACTTCCTGTTTATTTTATTGATGGAAATTTAGAAAAGCAACAAACACTTAAAGTAATTTCATAATAAATCACAGATGGACAAATGGACAGAAGGGTGGGTGGCTGAAAGAAATAACCAGTTGAGAACTGGAGGAGGGACACTGTCAAGGCATTTTTTTCCACTTAAATATTTAGCTTAGAGAGGCCAAATATCAATTCTGGTTCCTCATATCTTGAAGTATACAAATGTAATTTTTTTAATATATTCACTTTTAACATTCGTTTCAACCTAAGAATTGAACAAGGCTCAAGGAAGTTTGACTATTATGAAAATGTGAGCATGCCAAGTCAGAATGGATTCAAAAAGTGATAACTGAAAAGACATCGCACAGATGTAACACCTATGTCTTCAGGAGAAAGACAGAGAAGAGCAGTCTTCCCAGTGGAAGAAAACGGTGACTGTAGCAGAGGTTTGTCTGCTTAGACTGATTAGTTTAGCTGCACGCCTGAAAGCAATACTACAGAATATTTAGGAGCAGAAACCTCAGGAAAATCTGAGAAATTGGGTTATTAGGCATAAAGTAACCAGCTGTCAGCGACTAGATTAGTTTTCTGGCACTGAGGACCTTAGATTAGTAAATTTTGAGAGATCTTTTCAAAATTCCCTCTATAGTTTTGTTTCTTTACTGCACTGCTTTGCTTATTGTCTTTTGTATTCTGTACATGGTCTCTTATTTCAAGACTGTTTGTTTACTTCCTTGTTCTTTCATTCTGATATGTCTTTGTACTTATCAGGAATAAAGAAGTAAATTTCTGGCTGTTAGCTGGTATGAACTGTGCCCTAGGAAGTGACTTCATGCCAACACTCTCAACTAGTAGTTACAAACAGTGGAATATGCGTAAGCTGCTGTCTCCATGGGTGCTAATTGCAGCATGTCAGTGAAAGGACTTGGTTCCTTAGGCTGGCAGGCCAAGCCTCCTGCTGCTGCCAAGTGCTGTAACATTCAACAGGAACATCATTTTTGACACTGACAGTTGGAAATTCGATGGTTGCCCTCACTAGAGGACTCAGGAAGGCATAAAATAAGAAAAATAAGCTGAATTTATTTAAAATGTCTACTACCCTTGAGAGGCAGAATAGATAGGTAGAGCGCCAGATGGGAACATATGATAAATCAAAAACTCCTGTGTTTGAAGAACAGCAAGCGGTCCATTTTGGCTGAAACATTTGAAAAAGGAAGGGAAGTATTGATAGATGAAACCAAAAACTCAGGATGGGATTGTATTCCTTGAGGATTTTAGTACCAGGATGAGTAGTTGATACTTAACTTGGCAAACTGTGGGGAGTCATACATTTTTAAAGCAATTAACTAATATGATGAAAGCTACTTAATTCATTGTGAATACATGGGTGAGATTTAATTAAGTAGATAAAACCAGAAAACAGTTAGGAGAGTGGAATGGAGACGAGTAAGTGAACAATAAAAAATACTCCTCTTCATTGTGCAGAGTTGGTCCTTGAGAATGGTAAGTCAGGCAGACTATATTACCAGCTACTCCCAGCCCCATCACACATCCAGTTGAGATCATGAGTTTAATTCTTGTTGACAGAATTCAGTGGAATTGACTGTCATCACTTCCAGATTAAGATAATTATGGGCTCATGATTCTCCATGTTTTCTTTTGACACTGACTGCCAATCACTTGACACCTGGTCAGCCTTGAAGTCACAAAAGAGTAGAGCCATTTGGTGGAAGCACAGACCATTTTCCATACTTTGGGGAATTTTTAAGGTGTAGGAATAGATTCAGCAAGGGCTACTTGGTTTAGTTACAAAATACAATTCCCAAACCATAAACCCTAAATTTCACTTGCAGGAAACCTAGTATCATTGCTGAGATAAAGGCTACAAGACACTCTTGATATTCCTGACTTGCTCTGCTCCAGTTTTTTCTTTGCATTTCCCACCCAAATATCTTGTCCCAATGCTTTAGTCATTAAAACCCTTGCAGAACTTCAAGAAGAACTGATTTTTTTATACCTATTTATGGTGGAATAAGGAGTCAGTTGTGTGATTAAAGGACTTAGGGGTAAGTCTAACCCCCAAATACCTTCTTTATATTACCTGAAAATCCAAACACCTAGAGACTCATTTACTTAATATACACACACAAAAAAAAAATTTATAAGCTAAATTTCAGAGGTTTTGCCTTAACTTTTGGCCTACAGTTCCACAAAAAGGTAGGCCAAGGTGGCCCCGTGCTATACCAATTATGAGTAGGATGAGTTAGGCAAGACAAGATAGAAAACCCAAAACTGGTCAGCACCCTCAAGATTTCCAGCATGCAAACCAAAATTTCTGAAGTAAATTTGAGTACCTCACCCAGAAAGTGACCTGATGGACTCTGGAGGTTTGACAGAGTGGTGCAAGCAGAGATCAAAACCAAGGCAAGAACAGATCAGGGCTCTCAAGGTGAATCTTGGTGTGATGCAGATGATGTCCAGAGATGAACAGAACTAAGAAAGAGCAAGATTTATTCCTAGAACCACATCAATTGCTGATGTCTATTCACCCTTATTTCTAGTGTGTGGGCAGTCAAAACAATAAATTCCCAATTTTTATCAATGAAGAGCAATGTATTTTGACATAGTTGGCCACTGTACTTCCTGTTCTTGTTCTTTTCTTCACTTAACATTAGTTTGTATATACACGTCTAAGTAGTATCATACCCAAATTATTATTTTTCCATCTATACATCACGCTCATGAATTTATATGTATACTTTGAGATATTTGTTTATCTTTTTATGATTCACTGATATAAATAAGTGTTGTCATAAACATCTTTGGGCAAATTTCTTGGTTTTCTTTGTTTGTTTGTTTTTAGTTTCATTAGAATTCTTCCCAAAAGGGAGATAACCAGGTCAAAAGAAACACTACTTCTGTTCTTTTTATCCAGTGCCAACTGTCCTCCAAAAAGATGTTTATCTTATTGAAAATGCAAATAACCCAAAATATATTTAATTTTTAGGAGTGTTTATAAATTTATTCTAAAGTAATAGCCAAACTTATTCACATTGATTTGCGTAAAAAATTATCATCATAGTATTACTTATAACACTGAAACACAGAAACCAAGATATCAAAACCTGGGAGAATGTCTAACTAAATTGTGATATATCTATAAATATAGTATATATGGGGTCTTTTATTGCTATGAAAGTGTTTTCAAAAAACAGTGAATCATGTATGAAATGCTTAGAAAGGCAAGTAAGAAACACATTTTGAAAGCCCAAGATAATTTCAATTATGTAAGCAGAAAAAACTATTTGTGTACACATACATGCACACAAAAAGACTGCAAACAAATACACTGTAATGTTAATACTGGTTAACTGATTATCTGTCAGTATATTTTTATTAATGTTTATACTTTGGAGGGGTTGGTGTTTGGTGTTGCTTTTGCATTACTGAGGATTGAACCCAGGGTCTTTGCAATGAACTACATCCCCAGTCCTTCCTTATTTTTTATTTTGAGATGGGGTCTTACTGTTTTGCTAAGTTGTCAGGGCTGGGCTCACACTTGCAATTCTCCCTCAGCCTCCCCAATCTGGGATTGTAGGCATGCGCCACCAGGCACACTTACATGTATACATTATATAACCAGACAGAGAAATAAATATTAGTTCAACAAATAAATTATCAATGTAGTGGAAATCTGGACATAAAACAACACAAAAATAGCTAAGTTAAAATAGGCCATTTACCAGTCCAATATGAGAGTGAAGTTTCCTTCTAACCTAACTTGAAAGCAAATGTTTAATCTTGGGGCTATACTAAGGGTAAGAAACTAGGAAAGGTCCATTATGAAGGAGAAAATTCTAGAGTTTAACCATGGAGGGTCTCATAGGCAAGCTCTAGTCCAGAGGATCTTTGATCAATGATATCAAACAACCAATTTTTTATATTGAAAATATTGACCTTTGTCATTTACCACTGTGATATAATAAAGAATATATCTGGTCTTTCTCTGGACAAAAGCTTCAAAACCCCTTGGAAATCTCTGATAGTAGTATCTTTCATTATTCATAACAATCCTCTTTTATTCATAAATCTCTTTATGCTAATGAGATGACACCTAGATAGCTTCAGGATGGGAGCTGGTTATGAGAAAGACCAAGCACATGATTGAAATTTGGACCGCTCATCCTAACCTGGAAAGAAGGGAAGAGAGCTGCAGACTTTGTTCAGTCATATGGCCAATGATATAAGTAGCCCTGCTACACAACTAAACCTCAATTTAAAAAGCCTCAGGAGGGCCTCCAGGTTGATAAATACATTAATATTGTTGGAAAGTGAGGTGTTCACTCTGGTTGTATGGAGAAAAGACATAGAAGGTCAGTGCACCTTCCTACTCCTTGTCCAGTCCTTGCCCTGTTCATCTCTTCCATTGGGATTGTTCCTGAGATGTACCCTTGTTAATATAATTGTAATAATAAGTAGAGTGCTTTCCATGAGTTCTGAGTCATTCTAGTAAATTATCAAACCTAAAAGGAGGAGTGGTTGTGGGAACCATCATATTTGTAGCTTTAGAAAGAATGCCATAAAAGGTGTTTTAGATCCCCAAACAAAGCCAGAGCCACCCATTTAACCCGTAATTAACTGGAAAGACTGCACTGAAAGTCCTGTTTTCTAAAGAAAATGCATCTGGTTTCTAACTCAGAAAAGCACTCCACTATCCCAGCAAAGATAATGGCAGGTGAGGTGGGGAAAAATATAGGCCAACTGTGGCCAAAAGAGCGACAGATTTCTTACTATATCAGAATATAGTGTGGAAGAATGTGTTGCTCAGCTTACAACTGAGAAAATCAACTTAAAGGAAAAAAGATATATTTTGGCTTACAGTTTTGGAGGTTTCAGTCCATGGTTGGTGGGCCTGTTCTTTTGGCTGTGTGGCAATACCCCATCATATAACAGAGAACACAGAGTAAAACAAAACTGCCCATCTCATGGCAGTTGGGAAGCAAAAACAAAGAGAGGAAAGGGGTGCATTCTCCATATCACCTCCAAAAGTACACTCTCAATGACCTAACTTCCTCCCACTAGCTCCACCTCCTAAAGGTTCTACTACCTCCAAGTAACACAATAAGCCTTTAACACATGGGCCTTTGGGGACCATTCAGTATTAAAACTATAGCAAAGAAGGTGGTGAAGTCTCCATCACAAGGGAGATTACAACAGATAAATGTTTGTGGACTTCAGCAGCTGATTAACATCCATGGGTAAAATTTCTCTAGGAAACTGAGAAGACTTCAGTTCACATTCTTACACAGTAAAAATCAGCTCTTCAGTTCAGCCAGTCCCTACCCTTACTCTTATTTTATGCTTCTTCACTTCACTTATTTAAATTATCTGACCAGCACAATCAGTAGCAAATGCTATTGAGAGCTAAAGTAAAATAAGAAATGAAAAGTGATAAATTTACGAAGATGGAGTATAAAACTGAGAAACTTCATGCCTAGCTTGTATCCATTTTTTATGTGAAACAGGTTCATTCCATCTGATGAAAGTAAAGGTGAGGTAGGTGGACATATGTGGGCATTGCACATATTGGAAGTCAGAGGTTGATATTATCTGTAATTTTTTCTTGAATGTTATATTATTTTCTTCACTGAGATTAGCAAACTGGGAGTCTTCAAGGTGGAGAACCACAGAAATATCTCAAATGATTTTCATAGCACCAGGTGCTACTTGAAAAATCATTTCCTAGAGTATCTGAATTGGAGAGAAAAAGGAAGCTTTTTTGGAAGGGGAAGGGTGATATAAAGATTTTATCTCAATAAGCCATCATTTTAGTTTCCTTTATCTGGTTTTGAACCTTCCAAGGCCACTTGAACCAGTGCCTCACAGAGCATGACAGAACTATGGAAAGAAAATGCTGTCAGATTTTTAAATAAACTGTTATTACACCAGAATAATATATCTTGAAATAATTCACTTAAGTGAAAAATTTTTAATTTGGGAGTTGCTTAAATCTTGCAGAAGTTCAGATGACTAACATTTTTTAGGAGAAAATGATCAGCAAGCATGATCAAAGGTTTCCTTTATGACTTTTCTAGAAAAAGATGAATATGACACAGGAATTATTCTAAATAAACAGCTTGAGAAAGTGATGAGTTACTAAAGGAATCTAGGTAAAACTTATGATCAAATGGCTCACTTAGAAAATAATCCTTCTTACTTGTAAATCATTAATTTTAACTATTATGTTTTCCAGTTTTTGCACATCAAAAAGAAATCACCAACAGAATAAAAACAAAACCCATAAATTGGGAAAAAATTTTAGCCAACTCTCCCTCAGACAAAGGATTTCTGTCTAGAACATAGAAAGAATTTTTTTAAAGGCCCACAAAATTCAAAGTCCCAATCCAAATATGGGCATCTGAGGTAAATACACACTTCTCAGATAAAGAAATACAAATGCCAAATAAATATATGAAAAAATGTTCAACATCATTGGTCATTTGAGAAATGCAAATTAAAACAACACTGAGATTTCATCTCACCCCAGAAAGAATGGCTATCATCAAGAAATCAACCAATACCAAATACTGGAGAGGCTGTGGGGAAAAAGGAACCCTTCTCCACTGTTGGTGGTAGTGTAGACTGGTACAGCCACAGCAGAAATTGGTGTGGAGATTCCCAAAAAAACTGGATTTAGAGGTCTCATTCAACCCAGCTATTCCTTTTCTGGGAATTTTTTCCAGAAGATCTGAAAACATTGTACCACAAAGATATATGTGCACCCATGTTTATAGCAGCACAACTTGTAATAGCTAAGTCTTAGAAACAACACAAATGCCCATCAACTGAGGAATGGATAAAAACCATGTGATATTTTTATACAATGGAGTATTACTCAGCTATAAAGAAAGATAAACTCAAGGATTTTATAGGTAAATGATGCAACTAGAGACCATACTCAGAAGTGAAATAAATCAGACCTGCATGTGTAAGCATCTTATTGTCTCCCTAGTGTAAGAACCTGAAAGAGTAAATAAAATCTGAAAGGTACAATAGATATTGTGAAAGGGAAAGAAATTTCTCAAAAGGAAAGAACAACTGGGATTAGGGAAAGGGGAAAAGAAAGAAAGAAGGAAGGGAAAAATACATATATATACACACACACACAAGATAGCTAAGATAATTGTACTGCTAATTTGTATCGGTTTATTGAAAGGAACAATAAATTCTTAATATTTTTTGACCAATTTTGCATGCTTGTATCTGGTAATCTGAACAAATACTTTGAAGACAACAATGTGCAATATAACAAACATTGTTTAATTCATATCATCTTGTTTTTTGAAATTCTGTATCATTTCTAAGATTTTTTATTATTTTTATTCTCTTTAAAATAAAAAACAAATACTATGTTTTCCTTTTTAGTTTGTCATTTGTTATCATTGTGAAAGAATAAATAAAACACTTTAATCAATATAAAACATAAGAATATCAGTAAAATCACTATTTAAGCACTAAATATTGTAAACAACTTGTATCTATTTCTGTACTCTTCCTTACACAATGCTACTACCTACCCAACAAATGTATTTGCTATTTTGATTTTCATGTTCATTACTCTATCTTTTTATATAGCTTCATCATATGTCTATGTGTGCATGAGCCCTATATCATTGAATTTCTCTGTTCTGAATGCTGAAAAGATGTATTATATACAACTTCTAATAAACTTTTGGAACTTTCTTTTCTATTTAACATTTTGTTTCCAGGAGTAGTTCATGGGGATTATTTTGTTATTTTTTAATTTTTATTTTTATTAGTACATGTTTGCAGTCCATAATGATTACATGTATCATGAGGAGTTGGTACATGTACATGACATATCCTAATTGACATTTTTTTCGTTCCCTACCCCCTCCCTTCCCAAAATTCTATTTTCATCATTTTTTCTTCAATTCTTTTTTATGTCCCTTTTCTTTTCCCTCTCTCCTCCGTTTCTTGTTCCCACATCCATTAGAAAAAGATCTCCCTACTTCCTTTCATATATATATATATATATATATATATATATATATACACACACATATATGGTTTCTTATATAAGAGAAACCATGCAATATTTAACCTTGTATGTGTGACTTACTTCACTTAATATCATGACTTCAAGATGCATTCATTTACCTACAAATCCCCGAGATTTATTTTTCTTTATGGCAAAGTAGTACTCTGTTGTGTATAAATACCACATTTTAATTTTTTTATTCTATTGTGAAAATAAAAGACCGACAACACATTAACAAACATACATAAACAAAACAATGCCCAGACAATAGAAGCAATACAGAACTTTAGACAAGGTGATACGAAATTTATAATTGTTGTTGTATTACATATTGTTACTTTCAAATTGGTAACTCAGTTAAACAATTATAGTCATGTAAGATTGATCAAACAATTAGATATTAACTGTTCCTTTCAATGAAGCAATGGAAGTCAGTAGTACAACTCTCTTAGCTCTCCTGTGTATAGATAGATAGATAGATAGATAGATAGATAGATAGATAGATAGATTTTCCCTTCTTTCTTTTTCTCTTTTCCCTCATCCCAGTTGTTCCTTCCTTTTGAGAAGTTTCTTTCCCTTTTACAATATCTATTTCAGATTTTATTTACTCTTTCAGGTTCTTACGCTAGTGAGACAATAAGGTATTTACACATGCAGGTCTGATTTATTTCACTTATGAGTATGATTTCTAGTTGCATCATTAACCTATGAAAGCCTCAAGTTTATCTTTCTTTATAGCTGAGTAATATTCCATTATGTAAAAATACCACATTTTTTTATCCATTCCTCAGGTGATGGCCATTTGGGCTTCTTTCTCGATTTAGCTATTACAAATTGCACTCCTATAGACATGGGTGCACATATATCGCTGTGGTATGATGTCTTTAATCCTTCTGGAAAAATATCCAAAAGGGAAATAGCTGGGTTGAATGAGATCTCTAGTCTTAGTTTACTGAGGAATCTCCAAACTGATGTCCACAGGGACTGCACCAGTCTACACTCCCACCAACAGTACAAAAGGGTGCCTTTTTCCCCACAGCCACACCAGCATTTCTTATTGGTTGATTTCTTGATGATAGCCATTCTTTCTGTGCTGAGATGGGATCTCAATGTTGTTTTTGCATTTCTTGAATGACTAATGATGTTGAACATTTTCTCATGAATTTATTTGCCATTTGTATTTCTTTATCTGAGAAGTGTGTATTCATCTCAGATGCCCATTATTGGACTGGGTCTTTGAATTGGGGGGCTGATTTTTTTTTAGTTCTTTATATGTTCTAGATAGAAGCCCTTTGTCTGAGGGACAGTCAGCTAAAATTTTTTCCCAATTTGTGGGTTTTCTTTTTGCTCTGCTGGTGATT
>NW_004955565.1:749117-759658 GCF_000276665.1 Chinchilla lanigera
ATAGCATCCAAGAAATTGAAATATTTAGGAATCAATCTAACAAAACAAGTAAAAGATCTATTCAATGAAAACTACAGTACTCTGAAAAAAGAGATCGAAGAGGATTTCAGTAAATGGAAAAATATTCCTTGCTCATGGATAGGAAGAACCAACATTGTGAAAATAGCCATACTACCAAAACTGCTGTACAGATTCAATGCAATTCCCATTAAACTAACATTAGCATACCTCACAGATCTAGAGAAAACATTCCTTAAACTCATCTGGAACCAGAAGAGACCCAAAATAGCAAAAGCAATCCTGGGCAACAAGGACAAGTCAGGTGGAATCACAGTCCCTGACCTGAAATTAAACTACAAAGCCACTGTAATAAAATCAACATGGTGCTGGATAAAAAACAGACCAGATGATCAATGGAACAGACTGGAGGACACAGACACAACCACAAACACACTCAGCTACTTAATCTTTGATAAAGGGGCCAAACAAACTCACTGGAAGAAAGATAGCCTCTTTAATAAATGGTGCTGGAAAAACTGGCTTGCCAACTGCCAAAGACTGAAAATAGACCCAAGTCTATCACCATGCACCAAACTCAAGTCAAAATGGATCACAGATCTCAATATTAAACCAGAAACACTAAATCTATTGGAAGAGAAAGTAGGTAAAAACCTCGAAGACATAGGGGTAGGCAGAGAGTTCATGAACAAAAATCAAACTGCCCCTGAAATACTTCAAAGAATCAACAACTGGGTTCTCATCCTACTGAAAAGTTTCTGCACATCTAACGAAATCACCAGCAGAGTCAAAAGAAAACCCACAAATTGGGAAAAAATTTTAGCTGATTGTCCCTTGGACAAAGGTCTTCTATCTAGACCATATAAAGAATTAAAAAACATCAACCTCCCCAAATTCAAAGACCCAATTCAAAAATGGGCATCTGAGATGAATACACACTTCTCAGATAAAGAAATACAAATGGCAAATAAATACATGAGAAAATGGTCAACATCATTAGTCATTTGAGAAATGCAAATTAAAACAACATGGAGACTTCATCTCACCCCAGTAAGAATGGCTATCATTAAGAAATCAACCAATAACAAATGCTGGTGAGGCTGTGGAGAAATAGGAACGCTTCTTCACTGTTGGTGGGAATGCAGACTGGAAAAATCACTGTGGAAATCAGTTTGGAGATTCCTCAGCAAACTAGGTCTAGACTTCCCATTCAACCCAGCTATTCCCCTTCTGGGTATTTTCTCAGAAGATCTGAAAGCATCATATCACAGAGATATATGTGCACCCATATTCATAGCAGCACAATTTGTAATTGCTAAATTGTGGAAGCAACCCAAATGTCCATCCACTGAGGATTGGATAAAAAATTGTGGTACTTTTATACAATGGAATATTACTCAGCTATTAAGAAAGATAAACTCGAGGCTTTTACAGGTAAATGATCACAACTAGAGACCATACTCATAAGTGAAATAAATCGACCTACCTGCGTAAGCATTGTATTGTCTCACTAGTGTAAGAACCTGAAAGAGTGAATAAAAACTAGGAGGTATGATAGACATTGTGAAACGAAAAGAAAATGCTCAAAAATAAAGGGCAACTGGGCTGTGGGAAAAGAGAAAGGAAAGAAGGGGAAATTATGCAATATGTATATATACAAGATAGCTAACATAGTTGTACTTCTGTCTTCTATTGCTCTTCAGGAAGGAACAGTTAATGATTTCTTGTTTGATCAATCTTGCATGTCTCTATTTGTATTCCTGAAAAACCACTTTGAAAATATCAATAAGTAATACAACAACCATGGTTAATTTCCTACAACTTTGTCTGTAACTCTGTTTTGTATTGTTCTTATGCTATTTTGTAAATGAATGTCTGTCTATTAATATGTTTTCCTTCTTTCATTTTTTAAAATAAAAAAAAGAATTGAAGTCATCATACAGTAGGGATACATGAATGCCCATGTTTATAGAGCACAATTTATAAGAGTACTTCATGTTGCCACGTAGAGATACAGTTCATTCATTTTCATTGGAATGTAATGTTCTATTTTATACAAATAGCACACTTTAACCTTCTGTGGATATGTGGATAAACATTTAGGTATTTTTTTTCATTGCGTGTGTATCTCCTAGAATGCAGAAAATATATTTCAAGTATTTATATAAAATGAATTTCTGTCTCATAGGGTAAGCAAATGTCTAACTTTGCAATATAAAGCCCAAAATCTTTTGAGGATGTTTGCAACCATTTATAATGCACCAAAAATAAGCAATTTATCCAAACCTTTCCTGCACTTAGTATTGCCAGACTAAATCATTACTACAAATATAGTGGGTACCTTAATACACAAAAAACAATATGAGTGATCTCAGAATATTATGCAAATCCTTTATGACTCTATTTATGTGAAAATACAGAAAAGTCAAAACCACAGTGATAAAAAAGATCAATGTTTACCTGAGACCAGGACAAGGGATCAACTACAAAAGGTCATGAGGAAACTCTTTAGGATGGTGGAATAGTTTTATGTGTTGATTGTGGTTAAGTGTTACATTAATACATGCAATTACCAAAATTCTTCAAATGATGCACTTAAATGAATGAATTCCACTGTCTATAAAGTATATCTCAATAAACTAAATAAAAGAAATTTTAAGTCATATTTCATTTTGGTCACAATATCCATTTCCATGACTACTAATGAGACTGAATGTGGTAGACACTATTGATGCTCTGTGCAGGTTTCCTTTATTAGCTTAGCATGTTTTCCTCCTGTGTGCTGTTAGGATGGCTCACATACATTTTGTGTTCCTCTGGACAAATGCACTTGGTCAATGGGACTCATGTCACCTGAAAAAGTCTGAGGCAGCACACAGCTAAGAAACTCGTGATGGAGGATCACAAAGGTCCAGTGCCTTCTCTTCGAGGGGGACAAATCTGTGATACCATCCCATGGAAACAGATTGAAAACATCTCTCTCTTTTAGCTTTAGCTTCCTCCTCTGCGCTATCCTGCTTCCCCCTCTTCCTTAAAAGTACCTCCTTGGAGCATTTCCCACTTGCTCAAGAATCCCTGTCTCAGGTTTCTAGTGAACCCAACCTAAGACAATAACCTTTCATCTATATCTTTCAATCTATCTATCTACCTATCATCTATCTATTTATCCATCTATAATACTAGCTAATGTATTTTGCCCAGTTTTCTTTTCTTAGTTAATTTTATTGGTACATTTTAGATGTATGTAAGGATCACATTTACCATAGGGAATTTCTACCTGTACATGATATATCTTGTTTCTTCTTTTTTTCCATTCCCCTCCCCTCCATTCAGCCCTTCTTCCCCTCCTTATTTACAAAAACTTTGCACTTTTTCCTTCTATTCTCTTTTTTCCTTTTGCTTTGCTTCCATTTCCCCCTCTGACCTCCCTAATTCCCCTTCCTATCTGAATATTTTCTTCCTATTTCACAATATCTAGTATACATTTTGGCCCTTATTTACACTTGAGGTTTCCCACACAAGAGGAACAATGCAATATTTAAACATGTTTGTCTGATTTATTTCGATTAAGAGTATGGTCTTAAGGTACATCCATTTAACTAGAAATATCTCAAGCTCAGTTTTCTTTATGGCAGATTAGTAGTACTCCATTACATTTAAAAAAAGTACATCTTCTTTATCCATCCATCAGTTGGGGGGCATTTGGGCTGTTTCCAAGATTTAGCTATTACAAACTATGCTGCTATAAATATGGATGCATATATATCACTGTGGTATAATTTAATTTTAATTCTTTTAAATTAATTTTAATCCTTTTAATTCTTTCAGGAAGACATGGAGAAGGAGAATAGCTCAGTCAAACGCAACTTCTAGTCCTCAGTTTTTGAGGAATTTCCACACTGATTTCCATAGTGGTTCCACCAGTCTACACTCCCAACAGTGGAGAAGAGTTCCTTTTTCCCCATAGCCCCTCCAGCATTTGTTACTGGTTGATTTCTTGATGCTAGCCATTCTTGCTAGGGTGAGGTGGAATCTCATTGTTATTTTAATTTGCATCTCTTGAATGACCAATGATGTTGACATTTTTTCATATATTTGCTATCTCCACTTCTTCATCTGAGAAGTATCAATTCATTTCAGATGCCCACTTTTGGATTGGGTCTTAAATTTTGATGGTCTGAGTCAGTTACATATTTTACAAATATCTTTTGCCAATGTCTATTTTTCATTTGTTATTAGGTGTCATTTGATAAACAAAAGCTCTTAATTTTAATGCAGACAAACGTATCAGTAATCATTTATAGTTGGAATTCTCACACTGAGGCAGCACATTTAAGAAATGTTTCCATAACTCAGCTCTGAAATATATTCTCCTATGTATTATTAAAGGTTTTTATTTCTTTTTATATTTCCTGTGTTTATTCATCTAGAATTGAATTTTGTATGTGGTGTGGGTTAAGATCCTTTCACTGCTTTCACTGATTTGAATATATATATATATATACATATCTCTCATTCATTTAAGAATCTCTCTCTTTAAATTACTAGGGAAGTGAATCAGAGAGAGATTGGAGGGGAGGCAAGGAAGAATAATGGGAGAGGGATTAAAGTATGTTGTACCCAGGCATGAAAATTCCACAATGTGTGATACTCTGTGTAATCAATATGCAGTAATAAATGTATTTCAAAAGAATCTCTTTACACACTCATCTAAAAAGCCATCCACAGTGTATATTAGTTCCACATATGCACGGGGTTCTTTCAGAGCTACCCCTTAGATTCCTAGTATTAACCTGACTTTTACTTTTCTAATACATGACTGGATGAAGTTTACTAATCTCTGTTAAGAATTTCTCAATATCTCTAGTGATAAGATTAGTCTCTAACTTATAATGTCTTTGCTTTTGGTATCAAGCTTATATAATATCAGTGAATATACCAATGACTTTTCTGAAAGGCTTTGCATAAGCCCATGTATAAAATTAAAATGATCTGTCTGTTACAATTTTAATAAAACTTACCTATAAAAGCATACAAATCTGATGTTTGCAGGAAGATGTTTAACTAAATTTCTTAAATAGTTAAGTGACTATTTAGAATTTCTTTTCTAGACAGTTTTGGTGAGTTACATTTTCCTGTAAATTTTTCCATGGAGATAGCAAGTGGAGATAGCAAATGGAGATAGAAGTGGAGATAGCAAATGTGCCTGTACTTTTAAATTGATTAGAGATAGTTGTTTATAATGTTTTCATATTTTGTTATCTTTTAAATCTCGGCTACATATGTAGTTATATCTCCTTTTCATTCTT
The DNA here is from genome assembly GCF_000276665.1 of Chinchilla lanigera. Lineage (NCBI taxonomy): Eukaryota > Metazoa > Chordata > Mammalia > Rodentia > Chinchillidae > Chinchilla > Chinchilla lanigera. Next base: position 754,445 of record NW_004955565.1, read on the forward strand.
AATACTATTTGTTTATGTTCTCTCATTATTTTTCTTTATAAATCTAGCAAAGTTTTATTTTTTAAATATTTTTAGGAGCCAGGTTTTGTTTTTGTTAGTTTTTTCTATGGTATCTTTATTCATTCTACTTACTTTGGTTTATGATTTTTTTTCTACCTTTTATTTGGTGATTTTACTCATTAAATTACAGCAACTTTTCTTATCTAATATAAATATTTTAAGATTATAGTGTTCCCTGTATGTATATTGACTTCTCTAAAACCCCAAAATATAATATGTAGTATTTTCATTTAAAATTTCCAGTATAATTTCTTCTTGGATCACTTGAAATAATTTTTAACTAATTCTACCTATATGGGAATTTTAAAATAACTATTGTTGATTTCTCATCAACTACATTATGGGAAAAAACAATGCTTATATGATATCAGTTACTTAAAATGTGTTTCAACTTGCTTTATGGACCAGGATATGATCAGCTTTTATAAATATTTGACATAATATGGAAAAAATGTATATTCTCCATTGACTGAGTGTGGTGTTCTATATATTACCATTAGATCAAGATTGCTAATTATAATATTTATTCAAAAAGTCCATATATTTACACTTACACACTGGAAAATGTATATTGAAATCTTTTATTGTAGGAGATTTTTCCATTTTTTTCTTATTATTCTGTCAATTTTTTCATTATAGACTTTCAGACTATTTTATTAGATGCATACAAGCTTAGGATTGTTATATGTTCCTGGTCAGTTGAGCCCCTTATGATTTTTAATTGTTTCATTTGTTTATTGATTATGAATGTAGATGAAGATTTTTTAATATCATCTATTTTTATTTTTTTCAGACTTCATTCTGCTTTGGCAATTTTTTTCCTTTAATACTTTTTAAACAGATAGGAATTCCTCACTCAGAAGGCCCATGAACTGCTAACACTGGGGTTCACATTTTGGCTCTCCTTCTGCATGTACCGCACCGCCTGAGGTACTAGAACAGGCAGTCCACAAACTACTGTCACTTCGGTTTGTGTCTGGGCTTTATCTGCACCTTAACCTCCTGGAGGTCACAGACATAGGCAGTCCGTGATCACTGCCAGTGCAGCCCACATCTGGCTCCTGTGTGTGCCCAGAGCTGCCTGGAAACATAGAATAGGGTGATCCACAAATTATTGACCCTGTGATTCATGTCTGGGTTCTGCCTGCACCCTGAGCTGCCTGGGGACACAGGATCATGGGTCCATGATTGCACCACCAGTGTAGCCTGCTTCTGGGTCATATGTGTGCCCTGAGCTGCCAGGGGACACTGGACTAGATGGTCTGCCATCAGCTGACATCACACTTCACATCTGAGACCTGGGAGAACTAGGTACACTTCACTATCTACCAGAAGACCCCAGAATAAGCAGCACATCTCAGTGGACACTGAGGGGCAAGCCTGACCACCAGGAAAACTAGGGACATTAGTGGCCTTTGCTGAGCTGCCAGGGAAGAGAAACACTGAGCGTTCTGCCTCTGGCATCAAACATGACAACAAGAAGGACTAAAACACTATCTCAAAACTCCAGCCCCACTCAGAACAAGTCCAGAAGACATCAATATAGGAGAACTTGGTAAACACACACCTGAAATTCCTGAAATGATTGCAGTGGAAGTAAAGAAACAACTCCATCAGGCCATAGAAGAGATCAGATCAGAAATAATCTCTCAAGCAAAAAATGAAACAAAAATAATAAAGAATTGCTCAGCACAACCAAAGAAGAAATATATAAAAAATAGATGAATATAGGCAACAGATGGAAATCTTGCATCAACAATATAGGAATGAACTAGAATGCAAGAAATAGATTCAAAGAAACATCCAGGAAATCAAAGCTTCCATTGAAAGCTGCCAAAACTGCTTGAATGAAGCCGAAGATAGAACTTTAGATTTTGAAGACAGCATGGAAGCTAGCTATAGTGAAAGAAAGGATCTCTTAAAATCAACAAGGAACCGGGAAAAATCAATTCAACAGCTGCAAGATGAGGCAAAGGGGAATAATGTAAGAGTAAAAAGAGTCAATGAAAGAGTAGAAAGCAATACAAGCAATATAAAAAGAATATTTGCAGAAATAATAGCAGAAAATTTCCCAAGCATGGAAACAGAATCTGATATACACGTATATGTATATGTGAGGCATACAGAACTCCAGCCAACCACAACCAAAATAAAACTACACCCAGACATATAATAATCAAGATCCCAGATATCCAGCCAAAGATCATAATATTAAAAGCTACTAGAGAAAAGAAACAGATCACCTATAAAGAAAAGCCCATCAGAATCACAGTAGACTTCTCAACACAAACCATCCAATCGAGAAGAGCTTGGAGCAAAGTATTACAGGTCCTGAGACAAAACAGCTTCCAACCAAGACTGATGTATCCTGACAAACTATGCTTCAAATTCAACGGAGATATAAAATATTTCCAAGGCAAAGAACAACTGAAGAACTTCATGAATGCCAAATCATCCTTACAAAGAGTGCTAAAACATATTCTAGACAGAAAAATATGACCACAATTTCAAGAACAACAATAGAAAGGAACCCAAAGCAGAGCAAGCAATTTTTTTTATTTTAAAGAGAGTAATAAATGAGAAACAAACAAACAAAAAAAATAGAGCATAGCAGCACACCAGTATCACGAACATAAACAAATCAAAGCAAGAACATTCAAAGTGAAACAAGATCGCAAGACAAACTAATACGAATCAACAGTAGTTGTTAGAGTACATATTACTATCCTCAACTACATTGCTCAGATTACCAGATGTAAGAATGAAAGATTAGAGCAAGCAATTAAACAGGTAGACAAAGTAAGAAATCAACAGCAAGTAAATAACATGACAATGATAAGCCAACACATATCAGTTACAATCATAACTGTAAATGGTCTCAACTCACCAGTCAAAAGAAATAGACTGGAAGAGTGTATTAAGAAACAAAATTCAACAATATGCTGTATACAAGAAGCATATTTTACTCGAAAGGAAACCCACAGATTGAAAGTCAAACGATGGAAAACAAGTCTCCACGCAACAGAAACCCAGAAAAGAGCAGGTGCAGCTATTCTGTTTGTAGACAATGTAAACTTCAAAACAAGAACAATCAAAAGAGATAAAGAAGGTCACTACATACTTGTTAGGGGAAAACTGCAAGAGGAAGAGATAACAATCATAAACACATATGCACCAAATATCAGAGCACCAAATTATATCAGAAAAATCTTAACGGGCATGAAAACCCAAATAATTAATAACACTATTGTAATAGGGGATCTCAACACCCCTTTGACACAAAGAGATAGGTCAACGGACAAAAAATCAGCAAAGAAATAACAGACCTGAATCAAATCTATGAACAAATGAAATTAGTAGATGCATACAGAGTGTTCCACCCCACAACATCAGAATACACATTTTTCTCAGCTGCACATGGGATGTTCTCTAAAATAGACCACATTCTAGCCCATAGAGCATACCTACATAAATGCAAACGAATTAAAGTTGTCCCATGCATATTATCTGACCACAGTGCAATGAAATTGGAAATTAATGGCAAAAGCAACTCCCAAAACTCCATAGACACTTGGAAATTAAATAACAACCTCCTGAACAACCAATGGGTTGCAGAAGAAATTAAAGAAGAAATTAAAAATTACCTAGAAAGAAACGAAAATATAGATAAAACTTACAAGAATCTGTGGGATGCAATGAAAGCAGTCCTCGGAGGGAAATTTACAGAGGTGAACTCACACATAAAGAAAACAGAATGAGAACAAATAAATAGCCTAGTGCTGCACCTCAAACTATTAGAAAACAAAAAGAACAAGTCAATACCAAAGCCCAAAGAAGGGAGGAGATTATAAAGATCAGGGTAGAAATTAATGCAATTGTTAAATTAAAAAAATTAAACTGACAAAAATAAATGAATCAAAGAGTTGGTTCTTTGAAAGAATAAATAAAATTGATAAACCCCTAGCCAACCTTATCAAAAAAAGAAAGGAAAAAACTCATATTCATACAATAAAGAATGAAAAGGATGAACTCACTACAGATCCTATAGAAAATCAAAACATCATTAATACCTACTTTGAAAATCTTTACTCTGATAGGATAGAAAACTCAGAAGAATTGGAGTGATTCCTAGATATGTATGAATTACCAGAGTTGAATCAAGAAGATGTAATAATCCTGAACTATCTTATACCAATTAATGAGATTGAAAATGTGATTAAAAACCTCCTGACAAAGAAAAGCTCAGGCCCTGATGGATTCACAGGAGAATTCTATAAAAAAATTCAGAGAAGATTTAATACCAACACTCCGCAATCCCTTTAGTGAAATTGGAAAGGAAGCAATTCTCCCTAACTCATTTCTGGAGGCAAATATTATACTGATATCAAAACCTGAGAGACCCAACCAAGAAAGAGAACTACAGACCAATCTCCCTAATGAACATAGATGCAAAGGTACTCAATAAAATACTAACAAGTAGAATGAAGCAAATCAAGAAAATCATACACCATGACCAAGTAGGATTCATTACAGAAGTGCAGGGATGGTTCAATATTCACAAATCAACTAATGTAATACACCATATCCATAGAGCCAAAGACAAAAACCACATGTTTATCTCAATAGATGCAGAAAAAGCTTTTGACAAAGTCCAACATGCGCTCATGATAAAAAACCCTACAGAAATTAGGAATAGATGGTCTTTACCTCAACCTGTTCAAAGCCGTCTATGACAAACCAAAAGCCAACATAATACTAAATGGACAAAAACTGAAAGCTTTTACTTTAAAATCAGGAAAAAGACAAGGATGTCCACTGCCACCACTCCTATTCAACATAGTTCTGGAAGCATAAGCCAGAGCAATTAGACAAGAGAAAGAAATAAAAGGAATAAGGATAGGAAAGGAAAAATTAAAATTATCACTATTTGCAGATAACATGATGCTTTACATGGAAGACCCTAAAAATTCCACAACAAGACTCCTTGAATTAATTGACAAATTTGACAGTGTAGGTGGATACAAAGTCAACACTCAAAAATCAATAGCATTCCTACATACAAACAACAAACAGACTGAGAGAGAAATCAAGGAAACCATACCTTTCACAATAGCATCCAAGAAATTGAAATATTTAGGAATCAATCTAACAAAA
>NW_004955565.1:759758-761088 GCF_000276665.1 Chinchilla lanigera
ACTTTTCAATAAGATGAGATCCCATTTGTTGATCCTTTGAAGTATTTCACATGCAGTTTGTTTCTGTTCATGAACTCTCTGCCTAAACCTATGTCTTCCAGATTTTTACCTACTTTCTCTTCCAGTAGATTTATTGTTTCTGTTTTAATATTAAGATCTTTGATACATTTTGACTTGAGTTTGGTGATTGGTTGTAGACATGAGTCTAGTTTCAGTCTTGGGCATGTGATGAGCCAGTTTTTTCAGCACCATTTATTAAAGAGGCTATCTTTCCTCCAGTGAACTTGTTTGGCTCCTTTGTCAAAAGTAAGCTGGCTGAGTGTGTTTCTGATTGTGGCTACATCTTTCATTGATCCTCAGGTCTGTTATTTTGCCAATACCATGTTGATTCTACCACAGTGGTTTTGCAGTATAATTTCAAGTCAGGGATTGTGATGCCACTTACCTTGCCTTTGTTGCCCAGGATTGCTTTTGCTATTCTGGGTCTCTTCTGATTCCAGATGAATTTTAGGAATGTTTTCTGTAGATCTGTGAGGTATACTAATGGAAAATACCACATTTTTAATCCCTGCATTTATTATGCAGATTGGTGGGCAAACTAACATCTAGAATGTATAAAGAAGCCAAAAAATTAGACCCGTGAAATAACTGACTCAATCAATAAATTGGCAACCAAAATGATAAAACACTTCTCAGAGAAAGTACAGATGGCAAATAAATACAGGAAAAAAAGTTCAACATCACTGGCCATTAGAAAAATCCAAATTAAAACACTGAGATGCCAACTTACTACAGAAAAAATGGCTGTTGTAAAGCAATCAAATAATAACAAAGGCTGGGAAGGATGTAAGGAAAAAGGAACTCTTCTGCATTGTTGTTGGGGACGTAAACTATGCAATGACTATGGAATCCATCTGGAGATTTCAAAAAGAAAAAAGAAAAAACTAAGACTAGAAGTTCCATTTGACCCAGCTGTTCCACTTGTAGGTTTCTGCCAGAAAGAATTGAAGTCATCACAAGAGAGAGAAATAAAAGGAATAAGGATAGGAAAGGAAGAAGTAAAACTATCACTATTTGCAGATAATATGATACTCTACATGGAAGACCCCAAAAACTCCACAAGAAGACACCTTGAATTAATCAACAAATTCAGCAGTGTAGCTGGATACAAAGTCAACACCCAAAAATTGATAGCTTTCCCATACACAAACAACAAACAGACTGAGAGAGAAATTAAGGAAACCATACCTTTCACAATAGCATCCAAGAAATTGAAATATTTAGGAATCAATCTAACAAAACAAGTAAAAGATCTATTCAATGAAAACTA
>NW_004955565.1:766863-768756 GCF_000276665.1 Chinchilla lanigera
AAGTAAAAGATCTATTCAATGAAAACTACAGTACTCTGAAAAAAGAGATTGAAGAGGATTTCAGTAAATGGAAAAATATTGCTTGCTCATGGATAGGAAGAACCAACATTGTGAAAATAGCCATACTACCAAAATTGTTGTACAGATTCAATGCAATTCCCATGAAACTACCATTAGCATACCTCACAGATCTAGAGAAAATATTCCTTAAATTCAGCTGGAACCAGAAGAGACCCAGAATAGCAAAAACAATCCTGGGCAACAAGGACAAGTCAGGTGGAATCACAGTCCCTGACCTGAAATTAAACTACAAAAGCCACTGTAATAAAATCAACATGGTGCTGGATAAAAACAGACAAGAGGATCAATGGAATAGACTGGAAGAAACAGACACAACCACAAACACACTCAGCTACTTAATCTTTGACAAAGAGGCCAAACAAACTCACTGGAAGAATGATAGCCTCTTTTATAAATGGTGTTGGAAAAATTGGCTTGCCACCTGCTAAAGACTGAAAATAGACCCAAGTCTATCACCAAGTCAAAATGGATCACAGATCTCAATATTAAAACAGAAACAATAAATCTACTGGAAAAGAAAGTAGGTAAAAACCTTGAAGACATAGGGGTAGGCAGAGAGTTCATGAACAAAAATCAAACTGCCCGTGAAATATTTCAAAGAATCAACAACTGGGTTCTCATCCTACTGAAAAGTTTCTGCACATCTAAAGAAATCACCAGCAGGTAAAAAGAAAACCCACAAAGTGGGAAAAAAATTTTAGCTGACTGTCCCTCAGACAAAGGTCTTCTATCTAGAACATATAAAGAATTAAAAAACATGAGCTCCCCCATATTCAAAGACCCAATCCAAAAATGGGCATCTGAGATGAACACACTCTTCTCAGATAAAGAAATACAAATGGCAAATAAATACATGAGAAAATGGTCAACATCATTAGTCATTTGAGAAATGAAAATTAAAACAACACGGAGATTTCATCTTACCCCAGTGAACATGGCTATCGTTAAGAAATCAACAAATAATAAATGCTGGCAAGGCAGTGTAGAAATAGGAACTCTTCTCCACTGCTGGTGGGAATGCAGACTGGTGAAACCACTATGGAAATCATTTTGCATATTCCTCAGCAAACTAGGTCTAGAGGTCCCATTCAACCCAGCTATCCCCCTTCTGTATATTTTCCCAGAAGAGCTGTAAACATCATATCACAGTGATATATATGCACCCATGTTTATAGCAGTGCAATTTGTAATTGCTAAGTTGCGGAAGCAACCCAAATGTCCATCCACTAGGGAAAGGATAAAAAAATGTGGTACTTTTATATAATGGAATATTACTCAGCTGTAAAGAAATATAAACTCGAGGCTTTTACTGGTAAATGGTCATAACTAGAGACCATACTCAAAAGTGAAATGAACCAGACCTCGATGTGTAAGCAACGTATTGTCTCACTAGTGTAAGAACCTGAAAGAGTGAATAAAAATTAGGAGGTATGACAGACTTTGTGAAATGAAAAGAAAATGCTCAAAAGTAAAGCACAACTGGGGTGAGGGAACAGAGAAAAGAAAGAAGGGGAAAGTATATATGTATGTATGTATACAGGATAGCTAACATAGTTGTACTACTGACTTCTATGGCTTTACTGAAAGGAACAGTTAATTATTACTTGTTTGATCAATCTTGCATGTCTGTTTTTTTTTATTTTAGAAATAAAAGGAGGAAAATACTAACAGACATACAACATTTTACAAAATACCAAAGGATCAGTACAGACATTACAGAGTTACAAACAGAGTGGTAGGGAATTAACAATGCTTTTTGTATTACATATTGATATCTTCAAAGTAGTTTCTCATGAAAACAGATATAGACAT
>NW_004955565.1:770772-793192 GCF_000276665.1 Chinchilla lanigera
TTCTCTTTTACTGATCTCTTTGCTTTTTTTTTTTTTTTTTTTTTTTGGTTTTTCTCCAGTACCGGGAACCGAACTCATGACCTTGCGCTTGCCAGGCAGGCGCTTTTGCCGCTGAGCTAAATCCCCAGCCCCTCTTCTTGCATTTTATACTACCACTGTCCCATGGAATAATTTTTTCTGATGCTTGATGAGCATCATTTAGAATTTCTTTCAGTGCAGGTGAACTTTCTCTGGCTTTATTTACTGTAAATGTATTTTAGTCTCGATTTTGAAAGGTAGTCTTCATTTGTAAGTCAAAAGTTACTTACTTTGAACTCTTTGAAGATATCATTCAACTAGCTTTGGTTTCCATTGTTGCTATTGAAAGTCTGCTCTCATTCTAATTGAATTTCTTTTATCCTGTTTGAAGTACATTGTGCTTTGTGGATTTGTGAATTCAGTTTTCATCAGGTGTGGAAAGTTCACATCCATTATCTCTTCAATACTGCCTTTCCGCTGTCCTTTCTATTTTCTCATCTGGTACTTAGGTACATAGCAAAATACCTCTTCATTCTATTCTCTATTTTTCTTCATGTTTTCTATCTCCATTTCCGTTTATACTGCACCCACTAATTCTCTCTGAAGCTTTGCATAATATGTTGACTAATCTGTCCATTAAGTTTTTTTATTTCAATAATTATATTTTTCACTTCTAAGGGTTTTTTTTCCATTTGCCTGGTCATTCCTGATGTTGTTGGATTCTTAGATTTGCTACTGCCCCATTTATTTCCTTACACATTTCATACTCATTTGTTCTGTGTTCAATATTTGATGATTTTAATATTTGCATTTTTAGAGGATCCAAATCTAGTATTTATTGTTTCTGCTTTCACTCCCTGTGAATTTTCCATGGGTTTCATAATCTTTAATTGTTAGCTCATTGTTTCATTGTAATGGGTTGGAGTTTTGTGGGCGAAATCTGGGAACGCTTTCCTCTGGAGTGTTTACTCTGCTTCTTTCAGGGACCAATAGACTAGTTCCACTTCAATAGTTTGGCTCAGTTCAGGAGTCCTTGGATCACATTCCCTGCCTTCTCATTATCCCAAAACTTAATATCCCAGCATTAGTGCCACTTTGCCATGTACCGTCAGGGCATATCTTCCCCTTACAACAGTCCACTTCTCTGGTTCCACTTGTTTACCACTGTAGCTTCAGTTCACAATATAGGAGTAGTGGTCCCTAAAGATATCCCCTTTGTGTAATATTACAAGCAATGTCTCAAAAAGTGTCTCCTATGCAAAATACACTGTTTTGAAGTGGCAAGGTTCTTCAAAACTCTTATTCAGCCGTATTAATAGAAGTGGAAATCCAAATGATTACTTTAAGTAGTCCTGTTCTATTCATATGAAAAGATTCAGTTCATCTAACATTCATTGAATGCATACTATGTTTCAGGCAAGCAGCTAAGTGCTGGCAATATTTAAAAATTACGTTATGTATAGGTAAATTCCTCTACTAGCAACTCTCATTAAAAATTCTTTTTCCTAGAAGGGAAAGAAGGAGAAATTTTGTATGTATGTATATACAGGATAGTTAACATGGTTGTTCTTCTGTCTTCCATTTCTATGCTGAAAGAAACTGTCAATGAGTCTTTGGTTGACCAGTATTGCATGTTTATATCTGTTTTCATGAGAAGCCACTTTGAAGATATCAATATGTAATACAACACCATTGTTAATTCCCTACCACTTTGTTTGTAACTCTGTATTGTCTGTATTGTGCTTGTGATATGTTGTAAAATGTTGTATGTCTGTTAATGTTTCCCTCCTTTTATCTTTAAAATAAAAAATAAATAAATAAATAAAAATTCTTTTTCCTCTATTTTCTCATATTTTAACCTTTTGAAAACTATTATTAACACTGAAAATCATGTCTAAAGTCAAATCAAACACTGTTTTTGCTAAACTGATTTCATTTCCATTTTCTACTCATGATATTGCTATTCTTTCTTTCACAAAGAATAAAACCCTCAAAGAGCACTGACCTTTTCTTTGTCTTCCTTCCATACATCAAAGAAGTCCTGAAAATTACTTATTAATCTTCCTCTATGTCTCATCCACCTTCTTTCCATCCCCACAAACTCTTGCTGGTACATACCAGGGTTCCCCAAATTGCATCCTCCCTCCTTTCCTTGTCTTTCTTTTCTAGTAAACATTCCATGGTGTTGCCAGACTAGTTTCCTCAGTGATGATGAACGTTTTAAGTTTTCTATAACAAGCAGGCAACTGTAGCACGCATGCCATAGGTTCACCACCACTGACGACACTCATACCCAGAAAATTTTTCACTGAGTTCTTATTGCCTACGCAGCATTTCTCAAATTTTAGTAACATATGGATATCCCTTGAAAGAGAAAAATCTTAAATTCTTTTTACCAACATTCTTCTTAATTATAGACAAATATGGAAGGAACATAAACTTATGTTTAAGTGTCTTGTACAAGTATAAACTAACTTGATAAATTAAGTAAAAAAACACTACCAAACTAATACAAGTTAAATTTACAGCAGTAATGTCACAATATAAGTAATAATTGGCTTAAACTAAATTATCATCTTAAACATAAATATAGCTTTGAATGGTATGGCCTGGGTTTGGTGGTGGTGGTTACTGCTTTGGGCATCTCTGTACTACAATTCACCTGTGATGACTAAATCCTCCCACTTCTTTATTCAAAGCCTGGAACATCTTCATTGTACACCAGTGATGTCATTTAGTTTCAACTAGGACGGAGACATCAGTATCATTTACTTTTTCCAACTACATTTAATTACCTAGGGACTACTAATAAAATGACTTAGTGGTGCAATTTGGTGTCAGCTAATCACAGAAGCTAATGTAGATTCCGAAATCCTATGGCTGTTTTCACTTTCAAAGTGAATGTTCAGTTCACTCAGATAATACTGAATTGGGGCTGGGGATTTAGCTCAGCGGCACAGCACCTGCTTGGCAAGCACAAGGTCATGAGTTCGATTTCTGGTACCAGAAAAAAAAAAAAACAGATAATACTGAATTTATATTTTAGATTATCCTTAAGATTAAAAAAAACCAAAAATTTCAATTCTCATAGGCATTATTTGGCTAAAGAAATGCATCAGTTCTGAATAAAATGTTTTAATAGATGTGTGGTTTTCCATGGTCTTCATCTTTCCTGCTATCCAGATAGACACTCTTGTAAAAGCTTGGATCCTACAGTAGAGCCAAGCCACAACTGACTCAAAATGTAGATGTTGTGTGAACTAGAAATAATCCTTTATTGTTGTAAAAATGATCCTAAAGAGAAGACATGGATCTTGTAGATTATGTCCATAAATTCCAGTTTAAAAAATATTGACCAGAAAATAAGCGTCTCACACTGGCAGATTTAAAAGCTTTGCATAATCTGTTGCAATCAACATTTCCCAAATAGTTCACTGCTCTGAACAAACTTATATATTTTGTTTATTCTTGAGCTGTTGATCATGTAGTTCTTTTCCTAGACACTCATATCTCCTTCTTCAACTCTGCTCCCTATATATACTCAAATATTCAATTCTTCTTTTTAAAAAATTCTTCTTTAATCACTCTGCTGGAATAACTACTGAACTTTATTCCTTTTTAGTGACAAAATACATACGTCTATATTTACTTTTTCTTTCTGCATCTATATTCCATACCATATTATCTTCCTCAAAGTTGGAATGCCTTTTACATCTTTATATCCCTGCCAGTGCCTAAAACAATGTATTGTTTATACTAAATATTCAACAACAAACAGCTGTCGAATAACAACTGCATTTATTTAGTATTTATTAATATGAGTTTAATAGCAACAATATTAAGATTGGTGAACGCGACAAATCCAGACCATGGAACTTTCTTTGTAATGCAGCTGCAAAAACTGCGGTCCTACAATGACTGATTATGTTTTTGAACAGTTGTAAAATATTAGCAATGGAAAACACCACAGAGGCAGAACTAATTTATCTGGTACTTAAAATTCCACATGGCGTGAGGCAAGAGAGGAATTATTCTAAAAGCTCATTCTTATGAATGATTTAATTAGCCTTCTACCTATAGAACAAAATTAATTTAGAGATGAATATTGTTGGGAAAGATTTTCAAATGTAAGCTTTTACAAAAGCGAAAGTACTTGTTATTAAATTTCATAAGGAAATTCAAAAATCATGCGAAAAATTCCCCTGAAGCATCAAGATAATTTTCCATCAATTGCCTTTGGGAGGTTGGGGTAGTGCAGGCAAGCTGCACAAAATAAAACTAAAAGACACAAGAGGCTTTAGAATCCAGTGCCTTCAACTCTTTGTTCTTTCAGTCTCACATCTAAGCTGTAGACTGCTTTACAGTCCATGTTCCTTGGGTTCTGACTGACTGGACCTTAGTTAATCAGCCTGTTCAATACCCTGCCCTCATTCAGTTATCTTCATAAGAGTTGGAGTTAGAGCTGGAATAAGGGTCTTGTACCATATTTTCTGATACACTTCATGGAAGCCAGCTACATTGCTGCCCATTGCTACACCAGAATCCCACCAGGAGTCCCCTGTATCAAAGCCCCTTGAGTCTGTGTGGGTTGGAAATTTAGGGGAATGAGGATTCCCAAATACTTATACTCTAGGAATGGCCTGGGGCATAATCTGGAGACAAAGGGAAGGAGACACAATAGTTATAAGCAAATAATCATCATATTTTTTTAAAGGGCATAATTATATTAGGGAGACAGTACATGTTCAGATGACTGGGGCAAAGATGGAGATTGAGAAATAATGAAAGATAAGGACTAGGAATAAAATGATAAGAATTTTGTCATGAAAAGGTCACTATGAAATAGAAAGCAGTCAGATGGAAGCCAGAGAGAACAATTAGGAGAGAATTGCTGTCCTACTGATAAGAAGTAATGAGGGGAAAACAGGTCGATCAGCAGAAGGGACAGAGAAAAGTAAATAGATCTGAAAATTTTGTGTTGATAATATTGACAAATTATTCACCGTGTTAGGAAGGGGGCTATTGGAAGAGGATTCCCAGTTAAAATCAGGCTGAATGGTCTAACAGACCAGAGTCAGTGTGTTTAAACAGCAGTGGGTTTTGGACATGTCATGGGCATAATTTCGTTCTATTAGTCAAATCCCACACCATTCCAAATTGAATCAACTTCCTTGACCTAAGTGAAAAGTTGAAGACATCCTCTATTTAACCCAAATTCCTAACACTAACAGTTCTACTGTCCAATCACTTGAACTTCTAGCTCTCAATCCTCCTACAATCCAGGACTCTAGTGCTGAGACTTTGTCTATATTTCAGGCCCAATGATTTCCTTCTATCTCAGGCTGTGGAACAGAAGAGGCTGATCTGTTTGATTCAACGAAGGCCAATGCTGGAGACTGAAAGAGGGTCAGATTTCCCCAGAATTCAGACTACAATAGGAAACTAAAATTAGAAAGTGAAAGTGGGCAAAGTAGCTCTCATGAATGTTCTCCTAGCTGCCTATTAAAATTCTACCCATCCTTCAGGATAAGATTCAAATATTACCTCTTTAAAGGAGTCTTTTCAGACTCCACACTCACCCCTAAAGTGGAAGTGCTTCCTTCAATTTTAATTTTTTAAACATTTTATAACCTGTCTTTGAGTACTTACACAGTCTATAATTTATAATGGTCATTTCACTACATATGTTCTGCTTCCTACTAGATTATAAATCCCTTGAAGTTGAGAACTGTGTTCCTTAATCACTCATGTATTCATTCAACAAATATTTGAATGATTGAATAAACAAAGAAGTGAATATCTATTTCCCAGTGTCTTGCATATAACATTATCCTTCTTCAGCAAATCTTCCCAGAGCTATTAATAAGAGTTTACTTCATCAACCTTTAAAAAGGAAGGAAATCCTACCATTTGTACAGCGTGGATGAAGCTGGAGGACATTATGCTAATGAAATAAGCCAGGCACAGAAAGACAAATGTTACAAGATCTCACATATATGTGTAATTTTAAAAGTTGAACTCATCGAAACAGAGAACAAAATGATGCTTACCAGGGGATGGGAGAAATGGAAAGATGTTGGTCAAAAGGGTACAAACTTTCACATATAAATTCTGCAGAGATAACATAGAGTATGGTGACTATCTACTTGCTAGTATTGCATCACATGCTTGAAATTTGCTAAGAGTGAATCATGTCTCACTGCACAAATTCAGAAAAGGTTTTAGAAAGGTAACTCTGAAGTGATAAGTTAAGTTGCTTGATTATGATAATCATTTTATAACATATAAGTATATCAAACATCATCTTGTACACCTTGAATGTATGCAATTGTATCAATTATACCTCAATAAAGCTGAAAAAAATTAGGAAGCTACTTTTGATAGTCATGACTGCCACCAACCTCCTCCAAGCTAGTAGTAAAAGCACAAACAGCCAAAATAAAGAGTGAAAACAGTAAAAAGGGGAGTCAGAAGAAGAGAGTTGGATTCAATTGATCTTTCTCTTTCTTTCACAGTATTTTTTCCATTTTTAAAGTAATTGCTTTGAAATGCTGATAAAATCTCAAAGGCTTTGCGATTTTTATAGCCCAATTTGAAGCAAGCAGTTTTTCTTTACCCTGTCAAATCTCTTCTCCATAAATACATTAAATACATTCACCTTAATTTCTATCCCATCAATATAAGTGTAAGTAAAATGATTTACAAAATTATGGTCTTCAATAGTTTGCCAGCATGTGGCACACATTTGAAGCACTATCATAATGGAATTTTGAAATAATTAAAATTATTTCATGACTAATTAACAACAGTTTAAAATCCCATAAAGCATTCCAACTTAAGCATTTCTATTCATACTCCATCTGCCAAATATTAAGTAGAACAGTACAAAAATAGGAGAAGGAAAACCATTTCCAATTATGATCCCATTTTTTACTTATTTAGGGCAATAGCTTAACTCAAATTACTTCTCCTGATTAATAGCATTTAATATATAAAAATGACTATAAACATTCATTATGAATGCATAAGAACCCCATTTTATTCTATTTTAAAAGGAAAGTTAAATGGAACCATCTTAACTTTTAGATTTGTCTAAACAAAGGCCAATAGTAGTTAGAGAAAACATCTGTCTGAATAAAATCAGAAAATTCCCAAGGTCATACTTAACTACTTGTAAGCATGACAGCAGAACAGACCCACCCATACATGTGTCTTGCAGTCCAGATGGAATGATGAAATTTCCCAGTTCCTCCTGGTATTTATTTAAATATTTGGCTGTCCAGATACAAACTGCATCCAACAAATAAGAAGGACACTTTCCAAAGCAAATGGTTCAAGTCATTCTCCTACTTTGAGAAATAACAACCAAATTCCTCATGCTTTAATTCATACTTTACTAACATTGTTTCTGTTTTACAATTTGAAGAGTTTCCATTACTCAAACATTGATTGGCTTTCTCTCCTGAACAAGGCACTGTGCTAAGTGCTACAAGTCTAAAAGCTGAAATAGATACATATATCTCTTCAAGGATAAACTGTTTTGGTAATAAGAGACAGAATGTACTTACAAATAACTATAATGAAATAGCATGAAATTATGGAAGAGAAAAGCAAAAGTTTACAAGTAAGGGTTTTAAATGGATGTCATATGGTAAACAGAATGTATAACATCATTTATAGTTGGAGAAATAAAGGAAGAATTTCTAGGGGAAATAGTAGTTGATATAGAATAGAAGGTTGGTTAGAAGTCCAGCAAGCAATGGTATAAGGGACTGTGTGACCAAATACCTGAGAAAACAATTTAAATGAGGAAAGGTTTATTTTGGCTCACGATTTCAGAGGTTTCCGTTCATGGTAGGCTGGTTCCCTTGTTTCTGGTGCTGAGGTGAGACAGAACACCATGGCAGAAGAAAGCTGTTTGCTTCCTGGCAACCAGGGAGCAGAGAGAAAAGGAAAGAGCTAGAGAAAAGTTATACCTTTCAAAGGCAGGACCCACTTACCTACTTTCTCTTACTAAGCACCACCTACTAATAGCCCATTCAGCTATGAACACATTAATGGGCTGATCCACTGATGAGGTTAGCACCCTCACAAACCAATCACCTCTTTAGGAACCTCTTAATTCAGTCAAGTTAACAATCAAGATTAAGGGGAGAAACACCATGTAAAATTGATGTGCATGATCATTTAGAATATATAGAAGATATTGTTAGCATGCTACCCATAATCCCTTGGGACTCACTGCTCTCTATATGTTACCTTCAGACTCAGAGGTATTGGAGTTGGTTTATGAAATCTTTAACCTCTTCACCTTTCAAGTTGTATGTCCCATAATATGTCCTGGATAGAGCTAAGTCCAGTTGGTACTCACATTAATAGAATATGTATTGATTATTTTCCCTTCCCTGTCTCACATCTGTACATCCCTAATAATGTTATCTGACATTACCTCCCAAATAAAATAATTCACCCAAACCTACTCATTAGATCTGCTTTTGGGGGAATCCAAACTAAAACACTCAGCCGACTGGAGGTGTCATTGATGACTGATAGAATGATCTGCTATTTCACAGGTCATTGGACTAGTACAGCATTTCTCCTAAACAGAAATCAGTAAGGTGTCTGTGACCACTTATTTCCCCTTTTTGAAGATTTACAATACAACTCAGAATAAGAATGGTGCTAAAAAGTGTATCAGCAAGACTTAAACTTATTTAACATTGTTTTAAGAAATTTATTTGATCCCTTTATTAACTTCCTTGTTAAAGCCAGTTTGGAAAGTTCTAGAATTGAAATGGGCACACTTCTAACTTGAATGAAATTTTATTTACTCTTCTCTCATGCATACCCACAGCCAAATTAAAGCATGTTTGCCAGTGTCATTCAGTAGTTTAAGCCAAATTTTCAGTTCATCCAAGTATATTTTATCTCATCTGTTAATGATGACAGATTGAATTTTTAATGCTTTAGCCTAAGCAATGTTTGATACTGTTCAGATTCTCAACTCACATGTTTTTTATGCCCCAGTGACCTCAACCTAATTTTTGGTGGGGACTACCTAAATTCAGAGTTGGAAAGAAGGTTAAAAAAGATTCTGGGAAGACATCAGTAAAACATGTATCCCTACTGCCTAATGCCATTCTGAATGTCCCCTACCTCTCCTGTACAGAGACAGCTACAGGGTCCAGACAACAAGTGGGAGCTGAAGACTATGATCAAGGTCTTGTCAGACACATTGAAATTCTGAAGGAGTTTCCACAGAACTGTGCATCTCTCTAGAGTGAGCAAGAGTCTGGGAAATTCTTGTGGCAAAAAACTCTAAAAGTAAGAACTGGAGCTTTTCAGTTCTTAGAAATATACCTGTTCCTTAAAATTTTTTAAAACTTATTTCACCAAGAGGAAGGGTAGTGAAAGCTATAGAGAGCTGTCTAAGAAGGACTTATGGGGAGCTAAATCTTGAGGTGAGTTCTCCTTGCCAAAAAGGCTGCAAAAATTTGATCTTTCAATCTGAAAAGACAATGAGCAATGTGGTTTCATCTTCTACAGTATCTCTACAGGGAGCAGACAATTTGCCAGAGAGGAACTATACTACTGAAACAAAATTACTAAAGGACACAGTAACAAAATGGAGGAAAGAAGGAGCACCTAATGATGGTCCAAGACAGTTGCAAATAATGCTTTCTGGGACGAAGAAATATGCTTCTGTTCACCTTTTTACAAATCAGTGGATGAAATAAAAGAGAAGAAGGTCGTTTCTGAGCCCCATGCAGATTATATGAAAGATGAAGAGCAAAACATTGCAAAACACTATGCAAGAAACTTCAGCTTCAAGCCACAAAGAAACAACTTGTCTCAGAAGAACTTTCCTACCAACAACCATTACAAAAGCTAGAACACATAAAATATTCAAATTCACTGGAGCACAAAGTATGGGCAAGACTCCAGGGGACAAATTTGGAGAGTTGAAAAGTACGTTGCAGTAAGTACCACATTTGCCTGTAACTTTTCATGTAGGACATTTGCTAGTTTACTGCACTGGGAGTAGAAGCCCACAAGACACCTGTAGCCAGAGGCTTGTAGAAAGCTCTCTGGACAGTAAAGAAAAAAATTGAAGTTTGGTGTTGCCAAGGAGACCAGAGCTTCAAAGGGAGAAAGGAGATTACCTGAAAATTTCTTGAATCAAGCTCACGTTTAGATACTTAATGATTCCTAAATTTTATGCATGCTCCAGATAAGAGCCCTAGAAATCAAGAACAATGTAACTTCCAAGAAACCAAATAATTCAGTAGTCTAATAATGCTAGGAAATCAAAGTATGAAGTTCAGGCTCAACAAAAGAGGTTGGGCTTTCAAGTATGCAATGCTTCAAATTGAGACTCCAAAAGGGAAATTTCCTTAAAATCATGATGATATTCTACCAGTAAGAACAAACTGGAAACATACCAGACCTAAGAAAGGCTAACACCTGTCATCAACTGGATCAAGGTGATCTTCTTGTACTGTGCATGCTTGCCAAGAAAAGAATTAATATTAGTTGAAGCATCTACAATTTTCCATACACAATGTGCTCCACTCAATTAAAAAGAATTTCTTGACATGTCAAAAAACATGAATAAAAGACCAAAACTCAAGAGAAAGACCAGACAATAAAAACAGATAAGTGAGTGATTTCAGCACTGGTATTTCTGGAAAGGGAACTTGAAATAACTACAAATAATACACTAAGAGAGCAAAAGATGAAGAATTTCACTAAACAGTTAAAATTATATATATATAATATATGCATGCATTCACATGTCTTTTAAAAATACATATTAAAATGAAACATTATAAACTGTAAAGCACTTTTCCTGAAATTAAGAATTCAATAGGTAGATTTGATAGCAGAAGAAAGAACTGGTAGACTAGAAAATAGGTAATAGAAAATGTTCATAATTAAGAAAAAATATAAAGGTGGAAAATGCAAAACATAAACATATGGTACAAGAGTATAGTATGTGTTAATTATATGTTATAGAATTATGGAATGTACTACTAATAGCATCTGAGGAAAACCGAGGAAACAAATGATTGAAAAAACTCTCGTCAAGATTTTCTAAAACTGTGTGTTTGTGTATGTGTGTAAATTCAAGAATCTCTACGTAATCCTAACAGAATAAATACAAAGGAAATTCTTAATAAAGCTCCTAAAATCCCAATACAAAAGAGAAGTCATTAAAAGTTTTCAGAGGGGAAAAAAGACACATTACTACCGAAATAGCAAACTAACCACACCAACTAATGTCTTTTCAAAAGAAACCATGAATGCCAACAAATAATGAAATGAAATATTTCAAATGCTTACACAGAAATGTACCAACATATAATTCTACAGTCAGTAAAACTATTTCAAAACAAAACAAATGTTCTAGCAAATAAAAATGAAACTGTAAAACTCCAGCAAAACAAAAAGAGATCTTCAGTGAGAAGTGGAATAATACAAGAGGAAACAAAGAGCACAGTGAAGGATAAATATATGACTTAGTCTAAATGAGTATAATTCTTTAAGACTAGAAATGATACTTTAATATAAATTTATAGGATTATAAATATATGAAGGATTAAATACTGATATCAGTGACATAAAAATAGAGAACAAGAGGAACTCAAGAATTCTGTATATCTAAATTATACCAATAAACTTACTTTAATAAGACAGCTGTAACACTTGTACATTGCACAGGAAATGATAAAAGCATTTCTTTAAGGTAAATGTAATATGTTAATTATGTATATTACAATCTATAAAATGACCAGTAAAAGTAATTTTATACCAGCTTTATTTATATATAGTTCCCATGCTATAACAATTTATGCATTTAAAATGTTCAATTCAATGGTTTTTAATCTGTTCAGTTTGTTGTTGGTGTATAGAAATGCTACAAACTTTGCATGTTGATTTTGTATGCTGCAACTTTATTGAATTCATTAATTATTTCAATAGTTCTCTCAATGAAGTCCTTGGGTTTTCTATAAGACTATGTTATTTGCAAATTCAATTTAACTTCTACCTTTCTGACTGGATGCTTTTACTTCTTTTTCTTGACTAAGCACTCCAGCTAGAACTTCCAGTACTATGGTAAACTGAACTGTTTTTGAACACACTTGTCTCATTCTTGAACTTAGAAGAAAAGCTTTTAACTTTTCACCATTGGGTATGATGTTGGCTATAGGTTTGTGATATTCGCCATTATTGTGTTGAGGTACATTCCTTCTACGCCTACATTCTGTTTCTTGTTAAATAGTTCTTAATATCTCTATGTGTATATAACATTGTATGATCATGGGGGATAATCTAGAAAGATAAACACTAGTTTATTTGCATTGGTTATTTGGCATGTCAGTGAGAGTGTCAATGGGTTACTTCAAGCACTGATAAAAGTTAAAGACTCACCCTTTCAAAAGTAGTCTATTTTTAAAAATCAATGTATATGACAATTTCTAATTCATGTAAAAGTCCGCATAAGAATATGCATGCACAACATGAAAGGATGATCTTGCAAAACCTGAGGTGGTGAGATTTCAAAAAACTTTTACTTCTGTACATTTTTTTTTAATTTTTTGAATTTTTCAAAAGGCAAAATTAAAACAATAAAACTATTTCTGTTGTTGTTAAAGACAATACATAGAAATAAAGGTAGAAATATGAAGTAAAGGAATTGATGAAGAAGCCAAAGAAGAATTGGAGACCAGGCAATGAAGCATCCCAGAAACTTGGTGAGATGACCTTCCTGTGTCTTCTTTGATTGGAACTTGTCATCAAGGTAATAGTGTCAGGGGATTTCAGATAATCTTTTTCTTCTTGTTTCTTAAATGATCATTACCTATATCTGAATCAGAGATGACTAACAATCTGTCCATGAATAATTAGCCTGGGAAACGAGGTGGAAATCCCAGGTCATTGTGTGTCTTGCAGGTCCCCTTGATTTGTCAGCTCTCCTGTGACTCTGCTTGGTGTGGGCCAGTATAACTGTTTTTTTAGATTTGTTTATTCAAGATGAGATCATAGTCCATTATGCTCAATTACTAGATTCCATTATACAAACCATCAACTTTTCTCTACTCTTTGTGTCAGTAAAAACAACTCTTCCCCAGCCACCACCCATCTAGGCTATAAAACAGGTTTCAGGCTTCCACAGTGAATCACATCCCTGAGATATTAACAGAAGCCTGCTTTTCTTGGGCTGACATGTCTTTCCTTGAGGGTGACACCTTTCATTCTCCACCCACATACCACCCATAAAAGTTCTTTAATTACCATTAGGTCTGTTTGTTCTGAATAAATCTCATTCGTAATTGCTGATGGGCATATGGATAAGAGTGCGGTATCACTTTTCCTTTACACAAAAACAACAACTATTTTCTCTTTTCTAATGACTATTATTGAGCTTTTCCTGAACCACAGAAATAATATTAAATAACTATTTTTAAATTTTATTGACCACTTTCACTGTAAATTTGTTTAAGTTAAAAATTTTAAGATTGTCCTTCACTCCTCAATCTCTTTCACATCCTACAACCATTGCATCAGTAAATCTGGTAATACTTTGCTCAATAGCATTAGATGTTAGGAGAATTCAAATTAAAGCCACAATGAGACATCATTCTATATCCCTTAGAATGGCTAAAATGAAAATATTGAAAATATCAAATGCTGATAAGGTTGCAGAGCCACTGGAACTCTCTTGTAGTGATGGAAGGAATGCAAAATGACAGAGCTGCTATGTAAAACAATATAAAGTTAAACATGCACTTACTATGCATGTGTTAGTACTACTATACATACATATGTACATGGTAATCTTCCCACTTACCAAAAGAAATGAAAATTTAAATCTACACAAAACCTACACACAAATGCTTATCCATATTCACCCCAAACTGGAAACAATCCAAATGTCTTTCAGTTGGTGAATGAAAAACTAACCAGTGGAATATCACAATAAAATTTTTCTCATCAATAAAAATAAATGAACTACTGATTCACACATCATGGATGAACATCAAATGCAATTTTCTTAGTGGAAGCAGACATAAAATGTTACACACTACATACTTCTGTTTGTATGAAATTCTGAAAAAGATGGAATTGTACGGAGGGAAAATAGGGCAGAGGTTGCCAATGGTTTGGGTTGGGGGAGTTGGGGGAATGACATGACCACGAAAAAGCAGGATGAGATAATTCTTTTTTTTTTCTTTTTAAAAAAAAAATAAAAGGAGGAAAACATTAACAGACAGACAACATTTTACAAAATAGCAAAAGAACGGCACAGACAATACGGAGTTACAAACAAAATGGTAGGGAATTAACAATGCTTGTTCTATTACATATTGATATCTTCAAAGTGGTTTCTCATGAAAACGGATATAGACATGCAATACTGATCAACCAAGGACTCATTGACAGTTTCTTTCAGCAAAGAAATAGAAGACAGTAGAACAGCCATGTTAACTATCCTGCATATACATACATACAAAATTTCTCCTTTCCCTTCTCTTTTCCCACCTCCCAGTTGCCCTTTACCCTTGAGTGCTTTCCTATCATTTTGCAATGTCTATCATACCTCCTAGTTTAAATTAACTCTTTTCAAGTTTTACACTAGTGAAACAATGCAGTGCTTGCACATGTATGTTTGATTTACTTCACTTATGAGTATGGTCTCTAGCTGTGACCATTTACCTCGAGTTTATCTTTCTTTACAGCTGAGTAATATTCCATTATATAAAAGTACCACAATTTTCTTATTCAATCCTTGGTGGATGGACATTTGTGTTGCTTCCACATTTTAGCAATTACAAATTGAGGATGAGATAATTCTTGTAATAATAGAATTAGTCTATATGACTGTAGTGGTAGATACCAATGCAGTGATGAATTGATTATGAATTGATTAAAGCCTACCTGGTCCAAGCAAACATCAATTCTACCCTTGAACCCTATAGTAGTCTTCAAATTGCTCTCTTGCTTTCCATTCTTTCCCCCTTCCAGTGCACATGGTAGCCAGAGTGATACTTTCAGACCTCACATCATGTCACACCTGTGCTCAAGGTTCTTAAAATTCAATGTTCTTACTGCAGTCCCTAAGGCTCTACAGGATCTGACCTTTGCCAATCTCTGACATCATCCACTAATACTGTCTTCCTCATTCTGCATTTCAGATACACTTACCAGTCTCTTGCTTATCCATAAACAGGCCAAGAACAATCTAACTTCAAGGACTCTACTCTTATTTCCCCTCACTGGAATATTCTTCACCAAATACCTGCATGGCTTATTCCCTGGCTAGAAACTCTCAATGACTCGCCTATAGAATAAAATTTCAATTTCTCAATATGGTACTTAAGACTCTTAGTGATATGGCTCACACTTATCTTTACAGCCTTACCTGTCACATGTTGTGCCCCAAATACAGAAAACACTATGAATTCTATTTTCACTTTTTCTGCCTGTTGAATATCTACTTATTTTACTTTGTATCAGCACAAGCATGACTTCGGCAAAACAGATGACTCCCTCTTCATGGACCTGCATGTGCTTTTTTTTTTTACTTGCTTAAACATGACTTTATTCACATCCAGACTTTATTACATAGCCCACTGATGGTGAACCTTCTAGAATTTTCAACGATTCAAACAGACTGCTGCAGCACACATGCCATAAGTTTGCTACCACTGACATAGCCTACATATACTATAGTTTCTAAATCCACTAACGTTACTTTCTTTCAGAAATGTGAAGGCTCTGATGCCTTTTCTCATCCAGTATTGCCTAAATTCAAATGCCAGTCTGATTCTTGTTTTTTCATCTTTGAAATTAGAAGAGGGTAGTCATTACCTTAGTTCTTTCTTTATTTTTTTATTTTTTCTATTTTAAAGAGAGTAGTAAATGGGAAACAAACAAACAAAAAATAGAACAATGGCAGCATACCAGTATCACAAACATAAATCAAAGCAAGAACATTTAAAGTGATACAGGGTTTCAAGACAAAATAATATGAATTAACAGTGGTTGCTACATTACATATTGCTACCCTCAAATACACTGCTCAGATTATTTTCTTATTCTCTTTAATGGTTTGAGCAATCTTCCATTCTTAAATCTGGTCATCTCTTCTTTATTGATAGGAAGGTTTATGGATGAGAATTGGTTCCTTTACATTTGATACTCTTTTAAATTCTTCATAATAGAAATTTGCATGGAATACTAGTTAAGAGAAGATTCTTGACCAAACTGCTTAGGTTTGAACCCCAGATCCACCACTGGCTTTTTCTATGACCTTGGGCAAATTATTTAATCCTTGTATATCTCTGTTTCTCTAGCTTTAAAATGAGGATGATGGTAATAATAGCACCTATGTGCTTCTATCTGGGGATACATTTAAATTAAGTTCTCCAGGTCATTCTTATGCATAATGAAGTTTGAGAAGCACTGGCCCAGCACTTGTCATATGTGTTATCCACTATTATATGTCTCTCTCCTGGATGGATTGAGAAGCTCACAGAGGTTTTAATCTCTCTCTCTCTCTCTCTCTCTCTCTCTCTCTCTCTCTCTCTCTCTCTCTCTCTCTCTCTCTCTCTCTATCTATCTATCTCTACAGATAAACACAATCTCTGGCTCCCAAGAGGGGTTCAGTAAATGATAAATGAAAAAACAACTAACTAGACAGATGTAAGCCCATGCTTTCCTTCTCTCTCCTTCCACATTTCTGAGTACATAAAGTCCTTGCCTGTATTTACCTCATATTCAGCCAGAAATTGGAATGATCCAGAGGTTCTCTGTGTTGGTTGGTTCAGTAGGCCATTCTTGAGTTACTCAGTTTATTTATTTAGCTAAATATTTAACCACAAGACTCAGTCTCAAATTTAAGGACAATATTCATTAAATGAAAAGACGTAATGAAAAGCCTTAGTGCAAAAGTTGTTGTAAACTTTCTGTAAACTTAGTTGTTGTAAATTTAATGCAAAAGAGGTTGTCAGTTTCTTAACCTAAATCATTATTTCACCAACTCGACCTCCATCTTTATTTGAAGGAAGCCATTCCTTAGATGTGGAAATTTTTATATATTCATACTGTTATTTTTAAAATTGATTTATATTATGGTCACTGCTGATGATTAAAATTCACAATTGTAGGAAATAATGCTTCAAAAAACTCTTCCCTTGTTTTAGTTTTCCACTGAGCTTAATTTGTGCAAAGAACTTTAATCTGTAAGGTCCTTGAACTTCTCAGTGATTCCTGAAAACAACATAGGTTCTCTCCAATCAATTGCCTTTCACTAGTACCATAAGTGTCTCTTTCCAGGTAGAGAGGATGTATTTCCAACACAGTCCTTGGCATTAGGAGTGAGATACTAGATATTTATTCCTAGAAATATCATCAATCCCAAGAATTGTCCTCAGATTTTATTTCTACCATCTATTAACTTATTTCTGCTGTTTCAACAACCAAATCCAATTCTAATGTTTTACAGCAAAGCAAAGCAAAGCAAAGCAAAGCAAAGAATTAGAAGAAGTGAAAGGTAAGAGAGATAAGGTAAGAAGAAAAAGTGGCTTTCTCTTTGGTGTAAGGAAGAAAGAGAGTTAGGAACGGAAGGAGGGGGCTGCCCTAGCATTTTTCTTGGAGTAATGTGCTCACGCCTACGTTAGCTTAAATATTAGGTAGGTGTGCCCCAAAGAGAAGAAAGAGGTTGTAACTGATCATGACTCATTCCCACACAGTGTACACTAATTAAGCTTCTACCCACTTGTTTTTCCAGGAAAAAAAAAATGGCTTACTTCAAGATCGCACTGTGTCTCAACAGTTTCTGTCTGTGAAAACTCAAACTGCTGCAAAATCTTACAGGAACTAGGTACAAGCACTTCTAAAGTTGGGGTACTGCATATTAATAGATCTATCCTCATGTGTGTCTAACCTAATTTTTCCAAATAGATTCCTCTAGCAGACACCAGGAGTACACACAGCCTCTGTGGGTAGGAAATAGAATAAGTTAGAAACATAGCAGTGCCAACTGAGACTTTCCCTCTTGTATCTTCTTTATATGGGCAGTTGCCTAAGCCAGAAAGATTGACATCATCTATGACTCTTCTCTCTCCCTCACTCCCCACATCTAGTCAGTGACAAAGTCCTATAATGTCTACCTCTTAGATATCCCCAGTCTGCCCACATTTTCCCATTTCCACTGTCAATTGCCTAGAAGTTCTACATATAGTGGGACCTGGGGAGATAGACTCCCAAATAGATTATTGCAATAGGCTACAAACCATAGTTCAGCTTAGCCCTGTTTAAGTCATTCTCCATATTATCACCAGAATAGTTTATCCAAAATGAAAATCTAATTCTAAACCTCTACTGCTTAAAATCTTTTAATGGATCCCATTGCACTAAGGATGAATTCCATATTCCTTGGGCTTAAACGATTCTCTATGATCCAGCCCCTGTTAACCTTCTTATAATTCATCTCTCACCAGTCAAGCCCTTCAAACCCTGTGCTCTTAAAATACTGAGGGACTTTTTTAATTCCTCAAAAGTGATTTGTTCGTGGACTGGGAATGTAGTTCAGTGGGAGAGTGCTTGCCTAGCAAGCACAAGGTCCTGGATTCAATCCCTGGTACCAGAAGAAAACTGATTTATTCATATCCTAGGACTTGTCATACTATATATGGATTACTTTCATGTACTAACTCTTTACTTGTTTGTGCCTTCACTAGACTATAAGGTCTATGAGGACAAAAACTGTGTTTATCTTGTGTAATGTTTGGTACTCAGCTCATAGCATAGCCCCTAGTACATAGCAGACATTCAATAAATGGTTGTTAAAGGAATGAGGTGTGTTTTTTAAAAAGGTTTGACTAACTCACTACCAAAAGAAACTAACTTGGAACTTCCAGATCTACTTTTTCTCTTCCCCTTCATGAGTGAAACTGAGAAATAAGGCATAGGAAATAGATGGAAATTAATGTCAGTTTATTATTGATAAAGCTGATTTCAGAAACTCTCTTCAAAAATTCAGCCAAATGTACTGAATGAGACAGATTTAGGCCCTAACTGGACAACAGTAGATCTCTACCAAAAGGGCAATGACTTGCAGAAATTATGTGTGTCCTATGGTCAGGGATTTTCTGCAAGAGAGAACTGATAAAGGACTAGCTAGATATACTCAATTTCTTCTCCCAAAATCAACAATCCAGTAAGTTACTTTCTTCCTCTGAGGATTGAGTGAAAGGTAGGGAGATCGAGGTGTACTGTAGTAGCATAAATTCCTAAATTCTTAGTTAATTTTCCTTTACTTTCATTTACCCTTATTAATAATAAAAACCATTTAAAGTTATGAATTTGGAGGCTGAGGTATGGCTCAGTGGTAGAGCACTTGCCTAGCACTGCAAGGCTCTCTGGTTTAATCCCTAGCACTATCAAGTAAATGAAGTTATGAATTTGCCTCTGAGTATAGCTGCAGCTACAATCTATAATATAGATGCTTCTTAATTCATAAGTTATAGCTTTATTCATCCTTTGAAGCAAGAGTGATTTAAAAGATATGATAAAAAGTAGCTTTAAATTTTAAATGTTAAGGGGTGCTTAAATTATTCTCATTATTTTCTAATTTTCTTTTAGTGAGTTCAAATGCATACCAGATATGATTTCTACTTTTTGAAATATGTGGCAGTTTTCTCTCAGGCCTAGTTAAATCAAGTTTTGTAATTGTGTTATGGTTAATTGGAAAGAAAATATATTCTCTGTAAGGTATAAAATTCAATTTTTTTATTAAATGAACTTTAATAGTTATTCAAATTCTACATGTCCTTTTGTTTTTCTTTGTTTTATCTGATAGAATTGTATCAAAATCCCTCAAGGATATTAGAACTATGTGAATTTGTTAATGAGTTTCTTACTGTTATTGCTTTATAATATTGATAGTAAGTAAATCAGTGTAAAGTTTCATAATTATATATTTGTTGTGCATAATACTTTTTGCCTTGAATTCTTCTTTGCCTGCCTTTAATATCACCATCTCTGCTTTCCTGTTGTTTATACTTGCAAACAAAAAATGTTCCAACCATCTTTTTAAGACTCAGTGTCTCTTTGCTCCTTATATTAATAAATATATATTTTATATTAAAATCTAATCTAGTATTTTTATTAAATATTTCTAACAATTTATATTTATTGTTACACTAATGTTTCCTTACATTTTTGCCACTTGTCACATTTTTGTTGTTCCTTTTTCTGCACATTGTTTACGCCTTTATCATTTAAAAAATATAAACATTATTTTTGTTTTTATCAAAAAGAATATTTAATTTTAAAAGAGTGGTCTTCAACCTAGCACTCTGGTTTTCTAGGTTAAAGATGATGTTAGAGAAACCAAGCAACATTGCTGACTAGAGCATGAGTCGCAGGGGAGAAGCTCAGGAAAGATCCACTGAGAAGGAAGGTATTTCGAAGGTGAAAGGGACTTTC
Source organism: Chinchilla lanigera (assembly GCF_000276665.1). NCBI lineage: Eukaryota > Metazoa > Chordata > Mammalia > Rodentia > Chinchillidae > Chinchilla > Chinchilla lanigera. The sequence continues at coordinate 791,287 of NW_004955565.1, forward strand.
ACACTGAAACAGAAAAAACAATTTGGGGGGGGCACCTGGAAGGGAACTCAGGACCTTGCACTTGCCAGGCAGGTGTGTGCCGCTGAGCTACATCCCCGGCCAAAACAGAAAATTAATAAGGAAAGCCAATACATAGATCAAGTCAAACAAATGGACAATAAAATAAAAGGAAGAGGTACTGCTGCGGAAGGTCTGCTGGCCCCGCTCCCTGCTCCACCAGGGAGCAGCCATCTTGATAGCAAGAGCAAAAGGCTGAGGGATAAGCTAGCCCTGCTGAGATCAGATTCTTGGGAGAGTTTGTGTTCACCAGCTTCACGCATACAGCCTCCCAACCTTCCAAACACTGGGGAAAGCAGCATCCTTGCATTCTCCACTGTAGTGCATACTACAGACACAGGGACTCCTCTTCCCTGACAGATTCAGGCCATGGAGAAGATATAAAGGTGGAGGGCAGGCTAGCTGAGTTGGTGCAGCTCATGAACCTGCCTGTCAAGATAGACAGCCTATTCACCAACATGTGAACACACAGCCAGGTACTCAGCACTTAATAGACTTCTCCAGAGTTCCTACTGAGCCACAGGCAAATGCACACAAACTTACTGGCGCCAGCTCTGCGGTGCACAGGTCAGCTGAGTCATAGGCAGTGTGTCTGAATAGCCTAGCATGAGACCTACATGTCCACAGGACTGCAGGGTCACAGACATTAGCACTGACCACAGATTGACTTGTCCCTGTTCCTGCTTTGCACTCCAGAATGCCATGCCAGTCAACAGAACATACGACCATCTGTACAAAACACAAGGGTCACCTGCAATCAGACTGCAAGGGGTATTATGCAGACTCACCCAGGGACTTCCTGTCACAGTGGTTAAGAAGGAATTGCAGCCGTTCCTTCCCTGCAGAATCTCTAGCAGTGTTCACCAAAGGCTAGGGATGCATCACCACACTACAGGTAGAGCGACAGGGACTGTGGCCTCCATCAGGTGGGACACATGCACCCTGAGAAAACTGCAGACTTTGGGGAATGAGGACCCAAGTGATTATGTGTTTGTCACTGCCCTATCCCAGGCTTTCTGACAAAGAGGTTACATGTTAATCATATATACATTCTCTTGTTCAAGTGTTTAAACTGAGTTCCCATCAGCTATCTTTTGAGCTTTGGTTTTTTAATGTCACATATTTTGCTTTGGTTTGGTTTGGTTTGCCTTGGTTTGGTTTGCTTATTGTTTGGAGTTTTTTGTTTTAATATTTTATAATTTTTTGCTTATTTGTTTATTTGGTTTTTGTTTTTATTTTTCTTCTATTTTGACATAGTTGGTGTCTAGGATCTCTCCCTCTTCTCATCTCATCTAGTTTCTTCACCTCAAGATCCCACAGCAATTCTGTTTCTTAATTCTTTTTCCCAGTACCTTAACCCCTCTTTCAAGTCTCTTAATTTTCCACATTCTTCTCTCTCTTTCTCTCTGTCTCTCTCTCTCTTTTTCTCTCTCTGTCACTCCTACCTCCACCTGTATCAACCTACTAGCTTCCCCATGTTGTTCCTTTGTCTTTTCTTTTTTTTATTTTAAAAGTAAAAGAACAAAAACATGTTAACAAACAGACAACCATTTACAAAGTAGCACAAGAATAGTACAAGCAATACAGAATTACAGACAAGGTGACAGGAAATCAACAATGGTTGTTATACTACAAATTGATAACTTCAAAGTGGTTACTCAGGAAAACAAATATAGACATGCAAGATTGATCAAAATAATTAATCATTAACTGTTCCTTTCAGTAAAGTGATAGAAGTCAGTAGTACAACTATGCTAGCTATCCTGTATCTACATATATACATAATTTCCCCCTTCTTTCTTTTCTCTTTTCCCTTATCCCAGTTGCTCTTTACTTTTGAGCAGTTTCC
>NW_004955565.1:796112-823639 GCF_000276665.1 Chinchilla lanigera
CCACTATTATATGTCTCTCTCCTGGATGGATTGAGAAGCTCACAGAGGTTTTAATCTCTCTCTCTCTCTCTCTCTCTCTCTCTCTCTCTCTCTCTATCTCTCTCTCTCTCTCTCTCTCTCTCTATCTATCTATCTCTACAGATAAACACAATCTCTGGCTCCCAAGAGGGGTTCAGTAAATGATAAATGAAAAAACAACTAACTAGACAGATGTAAGCCCATGCTTTCCTTCTCTCTCCTTCCACATTTCTGAGTACATAAAGTCCTTGCCTGTATTTACCTCATATTCAGCCAGAAATTGGAATGATCCAGAGGTTCTCTGTGTTGGTTGGTTCAGTAGGCCATTCTTGAGTTACTCAGTTTATTTATTTAGCTAAATATTTAACCACAAGACTCAGTCTCAAATTTAAGGACAATATTCATTAAATGAAAAGACGTAATGAAAAGCCTTAGTGCAAAAGTTGTTGTAAACTTTCTGTAAACTTAGTTGTTGTAAATTTAATGCAAAAGAGGTTGTCAGTTTCTTAACCTAAATCATTATTTCACCAACTCGACCTCCATCTTTATTTGAAGGAAGCCATTCCTTAGATGTGGAAATTTTTATATATTCATACTGTTATTTTTAAAATTGATTTATATTATGGTCACTGCTGATGATTAAAATTCACAATTGTAGGAAATAATGCTTCAAAAAACTCTTCCCTTGTTTTAGTTTTCCACTGAGCTTAATTTGTGCAAAGAACTTTAATCTGTAAGGTCCTTGAACTTCTCAGTGATTCCTGAAAACAACATAGGTTCTCTCCAATCAATTGCCTTTCACTAGTACCATAAGTGTCTCTTTCCAGGTAGAGAGGATGTATTTCCAACACAGTCCTTGGCATTAGGAGTGAGATACTAGATATTTATTCCTAGAAATATCATCAATCCCAAGAATTGTCCTCAGATTTTATTTCTACCATCTATTAACTTATTTCTGCTGTTTCAACAACCAAATCCAATTCTAATGTTTTACAGCAAAGCAAAGCAAAGCAAAGCAAAGCAAAGAATTAGAAGAAGTGAAAGGTAAGAGAGATAAGGTAAGAAGAAAAAGTGGCTTTCTCTTTGGTGTAAGGAAGAAAGAGAGTTAGGAACGGAAGGAGGGGGCTGCCCTAGCATTTTTCTTGGAGTAATGTGCTCACGCCTACGTTAGCTTAAATATTAGGTAGGTGTGCCCCAAAGAGAAGAAAGAGGTTGTAACTGATCATGACTCATTCCCACACAGTGTACACTAATTAAGCTTCTACCCACTTGTTTTTCCAGGAAAAAAAAAATGGCTTACTTCAAGATCGCACTGTGTCTCAACAGTTTCTGTCTGTGAAAACTCAAACTGCTGCAAAATCTTACAGGAACTAGGTACAAGCACTTCTAAAGTTGGGGTACTGCATATTAATAGATCTATCCTCATGTGTGTCTAACCTAATTTTTCCAAATAGATTCCTCTAGCAGACACCAGGAGTACACACAGCCTCTGTGGGTAGGAAATAGAATAAGTTAGAAACATAGCAGTGCCAACTGAGACTTTCCCTCTTGTATCTTCTTTATATGGGCAGTTGCCTAAGCCAGAAAGATTGACATCATCTATGACTCTTCTCTCTCCCTCACTCCCCACATCTAGTCAGTGACAAAGTCCTATAATGTCTACCTCTTAGATATCCCCAGTCTGCCCACATTTTCCCATTTCCACTGTCAATTGCCTAGAAGTTCTACATATAGTGGGACCTGGGGAGATAGACTCCCAAATAGATTATTGCAATAGGCTACAAACCATAGTTCAGCTTAGCCCTGTTTAAGTCATTCTCCATATTATCACCAGAATAGTTTATCCAAAATGAAAATCTAATTCTAAACCTCTACTGCTTAAAATCTTTTAATGGATCCCATTGCACTAAGGATGAATTCCATATTCCTTGGGCTTAAACGATTCTCTATGATCCAGCCCCTGTTAACCTTCTTATAATTCATCTCTCACCAGTCAAGCCCTTCAAACCCTGTGCTCTTAAAATACTGAGGGACTTTTTTAATTCCTCAAAAGTGATTTGTTCGTGGACTGGGAATGTAGTTCAGTGGGAGAGTGCTTGCCTAGCAAGCACAAGGTCCTGGATTCAATCCCTGGTACCAGAAGAAAACTGATTTATTCATATCCTAGGACTTGTCATACTATATATGGATTACTTTCATGTACTAACTCTTTACTTGTTTGTGCCTTCACTAGACTATAAGGTCTATGAGGACAAAAACTGTGTTTATCTTGTGTAATGTTTGGTACTCAGCTCATAGCATAGCCCCTAGTACATAGCAGACATTCAATAAATGGTTGTTAAAGGAATGAGGTGTGTTTTTTAAAAAGGTTTGACTAACTCACTACCAAAAGAAACTAACTTGGAACTTCCAGATCTACTTTTTCTCTTCCCCTTCATGAGTGAAACTGAGAAATAAGGCATAGGAAATAGATGGAAATTAATGTCAGTTTATTATTGATAAAGCTGATTTCAGAAACTCTCTTCAAAAATTCAGCCAAATGTACTGAATGAGACAGATTTAGGCCCTAACTGGACAACAGTAGATCTCTACCAAAAGGGCAATGACTTGCAGAAATTATGTGTGTCCTATGGTCAGGGATTTTCTGCAAGAGAGAACTGATAAAGGACTAGCTAGATATACTCAATTTCTTCTCCCAAAATCAACAATCCAGTAAGTTACTTTCTTCCTCTGAGGATTGAGTGAAAGGTAGGGAGATCGAGGTGTACTGTAGTAGCATAAATTCCTAAATTCTTAGTTAATTTTCCTTTACTTTCATTTACCCTTATTAATAATAAAAACCATTTAAAGTTATGAATTTGGAGGCTGAGGTATGGCTCAGTGGTAGAGCACTTGCCTAGCACTGCAAGGCTCTCTGGTTTAATCCCTAGCACTATCAAGTAAATGAAGTTATGAATTTGCCTCTGAGTATAGCTGCAGCTACAATCTATAATATAGATGCTTCTTAATTCATAAGTTATAGCTTTATTCATCCTTTGAAGCAAGAGTGATTTAAAAGATATGATAAAAAGTAGCTTTAAATTTTAAATGTTAAGGGGTGCTTAAATTATTCTCATTATTTTCTAATTTTCTTTTAGTGAGTTCAAATGCATACCAGATATGATTTCTACTTTTTGAAATATGTGGCAGTTTTCTCTCAGGCCTAGTTAAATCAAGTTTTGTAATTGTGTTATGGTTAATTGGAAAGAAAATATATTCTCTGTAAGGTATAAAATTCAATTTTTTTATTAAATGAACTTTAATAGTTATTCAAATTCTACATGTCCTTTTGTTTTTCTTTGTTTTATCTGATAGAATTGTATCAAAATCCCTCAAGGATATTAGAACTATGTGAATTTGTTAATGAGTTTCTTACTGTTATTGCTTTATAATATTGATAGTAAGTAAATCAGTGTAAAGTTTCATAATTATATATTTGTTGTGCATAATACTTTTTGCCTTGAATTCTTCTTTGCCTGCCTTTAATATCACCATCTCTGCTTTCCTGTTGTTTATACTTGCAAACAAAAAATGTTCCAACCATCTTTTTAAGACTCAGTGTCTCTTTGCTCCTTATATTAATAAATATATATTTTATATTAAAATCTAATCTAGTATTTTTATTAAATATTTCTAACAATTTATATTTATTGTTACACTAATGTTTCCTTACATTTTTGCCACTTGTCACATTTTTGTTGTTCCTTTTTCTGCACATTGTTTACGCCTTTATCATTTAAAAAATATAAACATTATTTTTGTTTTTATCAAAAAGAATATTTAATTTTAAAAGAGTGGTCTTCAACCTAGCACTCTGGTTTTCTAGGTTAAAGATGATGTTAGAGAAACCAAGCAACATTGCTGACTAGAGCATGAGTCGCAGGGGAGAAGCTCAGGAAAGATCCACTGAGAAGGAAGGTATTTCGAAGGTGAAAGGGACTTTCACACTGAAACAGAAAAAACAATTTGGGGGGGGCACCTGGAAGGGAACTCAGGACCTTGCACTTGCCAGGCAGGTGTGTGCCGCTGAGCTACATCCCCGGCCAAAACAGAAAATTAATAAGGAAAGCCAATACATAGATCAAGTCAAACAAATGGACAATAAAATAAAAGGAAGAGGTACTGCTGCGGAAGGTCTGCTGGCCCCGCTCCCTGCTCCACCAGGGAGCAGCCATCTTGATAGCAAGAGCAAAAGGCTGAGGGATAAGCTAGCCCTGCTGAGATCAGATTCTTGGGAGAGTTTGTGTTCACCAGCTTCACGCATACAGCCTCCCAACCTTCCAAACACTGGGGAAAGCAGCATCCTTGCATTCTCCACTGTAGTGCATACTACAGACACAGGGACTCCTCTTCCCTGACAGATTCAGGCCATGGAGAAGATATAAAGGTGGAGGGCAGGCTAGCTGAGTTGGTGCAGCTCATGAACCTGCCTGTCAAGATAGACAGCCTATTCACCAACATGTGAACACACAGCCAGGTACTCAGCACTTAATAGACTTCTCCAGAGTTCCTACTGAGCCACAGGCAAATGCACACAAACTTACTGGCGCCAGCTCTGCGGTGCACAGGTCAGCTGAGTCATAGGCAGTGTGTCTGAATAGCCTAGCATGAGACCTACATGTCCACAGGACTGCAGGGTCACAGACATTAGCACTGACCACAGATTGACTTGTCCCTGTTCCTGCTTTGCACTCCAGAATGCCATGCCAGTCAACAGAACATACGACCATCTGTACAAAACACAAGGGTCACCTGCAATCAGACTGCAAGGGGTATTATGCAGACTCACCCAGGGACTTCCTGTCACAGTGGTTAAGAAGGAATTGCAGCCGTTCCTTCCCTGCAGAATCTCTAGCAGTGTTCACCAAAGGCTAGGGATGCATCACCACACTACAGGTAGAGCGACAGGGACTGTGGCCTCCATCAGGTGGGACACATGCACCCTGAGAAAACTGCAGACTTTGGGGAATGAGGACCCAAGTGATTATGTGTTTGTCACTGCCCTATCCCAGGCTTTCTGACAAAGAGGTTACATGTTAATCATATATACATTCTCTTGTTCAAGTGTTTAAACTGAGTTCCCATCAGCTATCTTTTGAGCTTTGGTTTTTTAATGTCACATATTTTGCTTTGGTTTGGTTTGGTTTGCCTTGGTTTGGTTTGCTTATTGTTTGGAGTTTTTTGTTTTAATATTTTATAATTTTTTGCTTATTTGTTTATTTGGTTTTTGTTTTTATTTTTCTTCTATTTTGACATAGTTGGTGTCTAGGATCTCTCCCTCTTCTCATCTCATCTAGTTTCTTCACCTCAAGATCCCACAGCAATTCTGTTTCTTAATTCTTTTTCCCAGTACCTTAACCCCTCTTTCAAGTCTCTTAATTTTCCACATTCTTCTCTCTCTTTCTCTCTGTCTCTCTCTCTCTTTTTCTCTCTCTGTCACTCCTACCTCCACCTGTATCAACCTACTAGCTTCCCCATGTTGTTCCTTTGTCTTTTCTTTTTTTTATTTTAAAAGTAAAAGAACAAAAACATGTTAACAAACAGACAACCATTTACAAAGTAGCACAAGAATAGTACAAGCAATACAGAATTACAGACAAGGTGACAGGAAATCAACAATGGTTGTTATACTACAAATTGATAACTTCAAAGTGGTTACTCAGGAAAACAAATATAGACATGCAAGATTGATCAAAATAATTAATCATTAACTGTTCCTTTCAGTAAAGTGATAGAAGTCAGTAGTACAACTATGCTAGCTATCCTGTATCTACATATATACATAATTTCCCCCTTCTTTCTTTTCTCTTTTCCCTTATCCCAGTTGCTCTTTACTTTTGAGCAGTTTCCCTTCATTTCACAATATTTATCATACCTCCTAATTTTTATTCACTCTTTCAGGTTCTTATGCTAGTGAGACAATACATTGCTTACACATGCAGGTCTGATTTATTTCATTTATGAGTATGGTCTCCAGTTGTGACTGTTTACCTACAAAAGCCTCAAGTTTATCTTTCTTTATAGCTGGGTAATATTCTATTATATAAAAATGCCACAAATGTTTTTATCCAGTCCTCAAAAGTTGAACATTTGGATTGCTTCCATGATTTAGCTATTACAAATTGTGCTGCTATAAACATGGGTGCAGGTATATCTCTGTGATATGATGTTTACAGCTCTTCTGGGAAAATACCCAGAAGGGGAATAGCTGGGTTGAATGGGACCTCTAGACCGAGTTTGCTGAGGAATCTCCAAACTAATTTCCACAGTGGTTTCACCAGGCTGCATTCCCACCAGCATTGGAAAAGAGTTCCTATTTCTCTACAGCCTTGCCAGCATTTCTTATTGGTTGATTTCTTAGTGCTAGCCATTCTTACTGGGGTAAGGTGGAATCTGAATGTTGTTTTAATTTGCATTTCTTCAATGACTAATGACGTTGACCATTTTCTCATGTATTTATTTTCATTTGTATTTCTTTATCTGAGAAGTGTGTATTCATCTCAGATGCCCATTTTTGGATTGGGTTTTTGAATCTGGGGAGGTTGATGTTTTTTAATTCTTTATATGTTCTAAATAGAAGACCTTTGTCCAAGGGACAGTCAGCTAAAAATTTTTCCCAACTGTGGGTTTTCTTTTCATTTTGCTGGTGATTTCTTTAGATGTGCAAAAACTTTTCAGTAAGATGAGGTCCCAGTTGTTAATTCTGTGAAGTATTTCCCTTGCACTTTGGTTTTTGTTCATGAACTCTCTGCCTAATCCTATTTCTTCAAGATTTTTACCTACTTTCTCTTGCAATAGATTTAGTGTTTCTGTTTTAATACTGATATCTGTGAACCATTTTGACTTGAGTTTGGTGCATGGTGATAGACTTGGGTCTATTTTCAATCTCTGGTAGATGGCAAGCCAATTTTTCCAGCACCATTTATTAAAGAGGCTTTCTTCCAGTGAGTTTTCTTGGCCCCTTTGTCAAAGATTAGGTGGCTGAGTGTGTTTGTGGTTGTGTCTGTTTCTTCCAGTCTGCTCCACTGATCCTCTGGTCTGTTTTTTAGCCAGTACCAGGTTGATTTTATTACAGTAGCTTTGTAGTATACTTTCAGGTCAGGGACTGTGAATCCACCTGACTTGTCTTTGTTGCCCAGGATTGCTTTTGCTATTCTGGGTCTCTTTTCATGCCAGATGAATTTAAGGCATGTTTTCTTGAGACCTGTGAGGTATGCTAATGGTAGTTTCATGGGAATTGCATTGAATCTGTACAGCAGTTTTGGAAGTATGGCCATTTTCACAATGCTGGTTCTTCCTATCCATGAGTAAGGAATATTTTTCCATTTACTGAAATCCTCTTCGATCTCTTTTTTCAGAGTACTGTAGTTTTCACTGAATTGATCTTTTACTTCTTTTGTTAGATTGATTCCTAAATATTTCAATTCCTTGGATGCTATTGTGAAAGGTATGGTATCCTTAATTTCTCTCTCAGTCTGTTTGTTGTTTGTATGTAGGATTACTATTGATTTTTGAGTGTTGACTTTGTATCCAGCTACACTGTTGAATTTGTCGATTAATTCAAGGAGTCTTCTGGTGGAGTTTTTGGGGTCTTCCATGTAAAGTATCACGTCATCTGCAAATAGTGATAATTTTACTTCTTCCTTTTCTATCCTTATTCCTTTTATTTCTTTCTCTTGTCTAATTGCTCTGGCTAATGCTTCCAGAACTATGTTGAATAGGAGTGGTGACAGTGAATATCCTTGTGTTTTCCTGACTTTAAAGTAAAAGCTTTCTGTTTTTGTCCATTTAGTATGATGTTGGCTATTGGTCTGTCATAGATGGCTTTAATCAAATTGAGGTAAAGACCATCTATTCCTATTTTCTGTAAGGTTTTTATCATGAACGCATGTTGGACTTTGTCAAATGCTTTTTCTGCATCTATTGAGATAAACATGTGGTTTTTGTCTTTGGCTCTATGGATATGGTGTATTACATTAATTGATTTGTGAATATTGAACCATCCCTGCACTCCTGGAATGAATCCTACTTGGTCATAGTGTATGATTTTCTTTATGATTTGCTGCAATAAAATACTAGCAAATAGAATGCAGTCCCAAATAAAATATGAACAGCATACTTCACAAACATGAAGAAAACAATTCTAAGATTTATATGGAACCAGAAGAGACCCGGAAAACCATAACTAATCTTGGGCAACAAAAGCAAAGCAGGAGGCATCACAATAACTTACTTCAAGCTATACTGAAAAGTGACAGTGATAAAATGTCATGGTACTGTGACAAAAACAGACATGTGGATCAGTGGAACAGAATATAGGATATACAAACATCCCCAGATACATTCAGTTATTTGATCTTTGACAAAAGGGCCAAAAGTATACACTCAAAGAGAGATAGGCTGTTCAACAAATGGTGCTGGGAGAACAATATTTACTCGCAGAAGATTGAAATTGAACCCATATTTCTCATCATGTACTAAACTAAAATCAAAATGGATCAAAGATATAAGCACTAAAAGAGAAACACTGAACCTATTGGAAGATCAAATAGGTAAAACTCTTAAAATCATAGGTAAAAGGAAGGAGTTCATAAACAGAACCACAGTTACACAAGAAATAACAGCTAGAATCAACAAATGGGATTACATCAAATTTTAAAACTTCTACACAGCAAAGAAATCAATGAGTAGAGTGAGGACAATCAACAGAGTGGGGAAAGGTTTTGTCAACTATTCCTCAGACAGAGAACTAATACCTAGAATATAAAGAATTCAAAAAAATCGACCACCTACAATAAGAGACTTAATCAAGAAATGGGCAAGTGAAATGAATAGACACTTCTCAAAGGAAGAAGTACAAATGGTCGACAAATATATGAAAAATGTTCAACATTTTTGACCATTAGAGAAATGCAAATTAAAACGCTAAGATTTCATCTTACCCCAGAAAGTATGGCAATCATCAGGAAGTCAAAAAATAACAAATTTTTGGATGGCTGTGGTAAAAAAGGAACTCTCCTACATTTTTGGTGGGAATGGAAACCAGTAAAACTATTATGAAAATCATAAGGAGATTTCACAAAGAATTAAAATTAGAAATTCCATATAACTCAGTTATCCCTTCTAGATATCTTCCATAAAGTCCTAAAGACATCATACTATGGTGACACATATATATCAATGTTTATAACAGCACAATTCATAATAACGAAATCCTGGAAGCAGCTTGTATATCCATATCAATAAACAACTGAATAAAGAAAATGTGGTACCTATATGTAATGGAATACTCAGCAATAAAGAAGGACAAATTTGAGACATTTGTAGGAAAATAGGTGCATCTGGAAAATATAATGCTAAGTGAAATAAACCAGATATGCAAGCTTAAATATCATATAGTATCTCTCATTTGAGAGAGGCAAAGTACAAAGAGTATAATAAATAATGAATAGTAGGGGATAGATATCTTGCAAATGAGAATGGGTCCAGGAGACTATGTGAGGGAATGGGGAAGGAGAAGAAATAGTAGAATGAAGATATGGTATGTACAGGAAACTAATAAGCTCAAGAAATGTAAACATTTTATGTCATAAGTATGATATAAGATTAATAACATGAACAAGAATGAAAACAGGGAAAGAGGATTTAGAGGCAGAGGGAGGGAGGTGGTGGGAAGGGGAAAGGGGATTGGAGAAAGAAACAAGCCATATTATGTACATGTACCCACCTCCCAAAGTGATTGTAAACTGCATGTATTGCAAACATGTACTAAAAAACAGTGTTAGAGAAAGACAATTTGGAAACAAAGTTTCTGTACATAAAGAGGGGAAGAGAGGATGAGAGAGGGTAGAGGAAGAGGAAAAAGAGTTAAGTTATGGCATGTACAGGTACAAACTCCCTACGGTGAATGTGATCATTATGTATACCTAAAATGTACCAATAAACTTAATGTCATGGTTTGGGGGATATTTTGCAAGGGAAAACAATATAATACATGACACATATTTTATAAGATTATTTATAATAGTCACCCAAAGAATCATATACAAGAGAGTGAAGTAAATCTGCCCATACACTATAGATCAGGAACCCAGCTGAGGGACTGGATCCCACAGTAATGTCCTACATGCATCCAGCTGAAGACCTAGAGCCCATAACAATGCCTCCCATGAATCCAACTGGAGGCCCAGAGCCCATAACAATATCTCATGCAGACTTGTTTCACAGATGTGCTCTGGAAAGGCCCAAAGGTCAGTGGTGGAATCTAGAAAGTCTGTACCAGAGGGATAAAGGATCTGTGCTAGTAGGTTGAGGGATCTGCACTGGAGCCAGGAAGAGATGCTCAGAAGAACCAGAGCTCCCCACAAAAGTACCACAGCCATCCTCAGCAACAGTGAGGTCCCGAGCTCCTCCAGTGATCAAGATGGCCAAGTTCCCATCAGGGAAGCCAATGCAGCAAGCTTCTCCAGGAGACTGACAGTGTACCGTCTTTCAAGCCAGGAAGCAATGCTCATAGTGAGGACCAGAGCTCCCTCAAAATGAACCAAAGCTATTCTCAGTTTCAGTAAGGTCCCCAGCTCCTTGGAGGATGAAAATAGCCAAGTTCATTAGGAAAGCCAGCATGTCGAGCTCCTGCAAAAGAACCAACAGCTGCTTACAGCTTCTACCAGCTCCCAACATCCTTTCTCACCTCCCAACAGCCTCACTTCTTCTCCACTTCTACCTCTTATGTTGCTGGCAACAATCCTTAGCTGGGCCTCCAACACCCAGCACCACACTTACTCAGTTCAGCTAGGGGTTAAAAGTTGACTACCAGTTGTCAATCCACTACCCTTAATTAATTAAAAAAAGATGTTACAGTGTCTTCTGTTTCTTCTACTTAACTTCCTCTTGCTTGCTATTTGATCTCTTGATTTTTATTATATGTTGATACTTATACAATTTTAATAATATTTTGCCTTCACTTTAAGGAATATAAATATATAAACTTTTGTAAGCACATAATAAATATTTACACAGATGGAATATATCTTCAAGTTATTTTCTCAAGAAGTAACTTGAGTCCTTAAAATTCATGCTTGTCACACATTCATCTTAATGAAAACTGATTACTTGAAACAGATTTTAATCTGTTCAAAACATTGTAGCTATTGTTCTGTAGTCTTTTGTTTAGGAGTAGGAAAATTTATTGGGGAATAGGAATGGGTAAGAATGGAGAATAGAAATAATTCCTGACAGTCAGGAGGGGTCCTGAATGGGTTGCCAAGGAGCCCACTTCTCTGAGAAAATTTTATAGAGCACAGTCATGAGGGGTGCGTACAATATGGGTCAGATTTACAATCAACCAAGATTACAAGTATAGCCACTTAAAGGCATATGGATGACATTAACCTTGGTCAATAATTTATAGTCTTAGTCTTGTTTTAGTCTTGGTTTTTGTAGTCTTAACCTTCATGAGTGGGAGAGGATGGCCCACCCCCTAATGAGATAATGGTTTCTTTACACAGGAAATCTTTAAAGGGTGGTACCAGTAATCTCAAGCTTCCTCAGGGAATTATGTAAATCTGGTCATTGTGACCTCAGTCTTTTTTAGGTGTGCCTCCAGTCAGTTTTTGCTGTGTTCTCATCTTCTACACTAGCTCCATTGAGGGCTTAGCCCTGTCTGACTGCCTATAATATTTCTCCCTAACTTAGCTGTCTATAATACTCGCCCCTCTTAAGAGCTGTCCCCAACTGCGGTTAGGGCAGAAGAAGCACAGTTTCCATCTTAGTGCTTCAAACTGAAAAAGGTCAGTGTAGGGGAGAGCACAGTCAGAGCCTTCTCTAGATAGCTAATCTAATGGGCTTTGGCTAGAAGTCATGTTGCAGTTTAACAGTTATGATCTCCCTTTACAAGGTCAATCTAGTGGATCCCAGTACAGAGTCTGGCACATTTATCATTGGTTCCATCTGCATGATAATTTGGAGTTTGGCAGCCTCTATACAAGAATAAACAAATTTTCCAAGAAATTAAAGCACATTTAATGAAACCATAAGCACTAGAATGGGGAGGTAGGTTGGGGAAAGAGCCACATCCAGAAAATGCTTTTTTTATTAAGTTTATTGGTACATTTTAGGTATACATAATGATCACACTCATCATAGGGTATTTATACCTGTACATAATATAACTTGATTCATTTTTTCCCATTCCCCTACTCTCCCTTCAACCTTTCTTCCCCTCCTTAGTTACAAAAGCTTTGTTCCTATTTTTTCTTTCTTTTCTCATTTTTCTTTTCCCTTCCTTCCTTTCCCCTTCCCACCTCCCTAGTTCCCTTCCCATTTGAACATTTTCTTCCTATTTCATAATATCTATTTTGGTCCTTATTTACACTTCAGGTTTCTCACAGAGAAACAGTGTGGTATTTACACACGGGTTTCCAATTTATATCAGTTAAGAGTATGGTCTCAAGGTGCATCCATTTAGCTAGAAATGTCTCAAGCTTACTTTTCTTTATAGCAGATTAGTACTCCATTGTATAAAAAAAACACATCTTTATCCATTCATCAGTTTATGGGCATTTGGGTTGTTTCCAAGACCTACCTATTACAAACTGTCCTGCTATAAACGGGTGTACTTTTGTCACGGTGTTATGATCCTTTTAATTCTTTCAGGAAGATACCAAGACACCCAAATTCATTCTTGGAAGCAAGCATTACCCTTATACCAAAACCAGAGAAGGATCCAACCAAGAACAAGAACTAGAGGCCAATCTCCCTAATGAACATAGATACAAAAATCCTCAATAACATACTGACAAACAGCAACAATGGCGCCTCAGATAAACCTCATTGGCTACAGTACTGCCACTGCACGAAGCTAAGACTGGTAAACATAATGCAGCAAATCATCAAGAAAAGTATGCACTATGACCAAGTAGGATTCATCCCAAGGATGCAGGCATGGTTCAACGTGAAAATGAACAAATGTAATACACCATAGTAACGGAGACAAGGACAAAAATCATATGATCACCTAAATAGATTCAAAACAAGCATTCGATAAAGTCCAAAACCTCTGGTATTAAAAAAACCTACAGAAAATTGGAATAGACACTCTTTATCTCAATCAGAAACTTGTCTTAAGGGACTGGACTAACAATTGTAACCATTTGGCTCTTAGAACCCTCTACTGATAGAGGTAATCTGTAAGCCTGATATTTCCTGTCATAAGTCCCTCTAGTTTTAGCTGTACAAAGATGGAAAGTTTGGTGGCTTGGAAGGACAAATGTTTCATTAAATTTATTAGTACAGTTTAGATATACATATTGACCACTTCATCACAGGAAATTTGTACCTGTACATGATGTATCTTAGTTCCTCTTTTTTCCCATTCCCCTCCACTCTTTTCAACCCCTCTTCCCCTCTTTATTTACAAAACTTTGTCTCTTAATTTAGTTTCGTATCGAGTATCTTTTAATAAAAAAATCATTGTTTTACCTAAAGAAAACTTAACCTTTTGATGATAACCAATGTAAACATATTACAATAATATGTTTAGCAGTGTTTATTGGGGTACATCTCCCATAAGGCTATGGAAATTATTGGGGTTCCATTAGTGAATAAAGACTGGAATAAATGTTTCCAGGAAGTTGCTCTTTTATTCACCAAAGAAAGTCTCATCCAGCAATTTTCCAAGCCTAAGGGGTTCAGATTTAATTATCTTAAATTTTTCAGATGACCTAGAAGAACTAGATCATAACAATGAACATATTATTCTTGACCAATGAAAGACTTCCAAGTTATTATACACAGACAAAACTATGCATTGCATTTGTAAAACCAGTCTTAACATCATTTTGATCGGGTGTCAACCTGGGTGGAAGCATATCCTTAACTCTAATGACGCGTATCTATAAGCCAACTTAAGTTGTAGACATAAATATTTAAAAGGTCCAAAACAGCGAAAAGATTGTTGAGCTCAAAAAAGCTGTAGATGTTGCAGCTAGTCACAAATGAAACAGACAGACAAACAGGTACACATAAGACAATTGTTAATGGACCCGAGTACACTCAGATGTATTTGGCCTCACTGAATTACATAATCCTTTTACTGTTTTTAGGTTTGTAACTATAAATAGACAAGTCCAAACATTTTATAAGCCCATTAACAGAGATCTCTTGTAACAAGAACCAGAAGGAATAAAAACCTTTTACACCTGTGAAAGCAAAGACAGTTTTTAAGATGGGCCCAAGGCTAATGGTTTATCTGATTGGAATACCCAGCTGCACAGGCTTCTCACTGTTGCTTTGATAGCCACAATTGTTTGATAGCCACAGCTATGGCCAAAACTGTTATTTTGATAGCCCCATGTAGCTCTTCCTTCTAAAGGGGCAGCCTGTTAAGGACAATTTTAACTATTTCTAGGGGATGCACTCAGGCCAGTGTTGGGTATAGAGACTAGGTGACACACTTTGGAGCTCAGTATGTATTCGAAACAGTGGGGGAGGAAGGCCTACCAAGGCTTCAATCTGCCCTGCTGTATGTGTCTACCTGTGATAGTTTTTCCTGTTTTGAAAAGGAACAAAGGAAAAGAAGGTGTCCCTGTCTATCCCTCTTGCTCTGTGTCCAGTCTAAGGCATCCCTTAGACTTCACCCCACCCAGTGCCAGCAACAGTGAACTGGAGGTGTGAAGAAGTGGCCAGAGCCAGGTTATCCGCTCTTACCATGCACCTAGGCCCTTTTCCTCATGGTGCTGTGACTCTTGGACCATACTTAGCTATAGGCTTTCCTTTCTCAGAGCCTCAGTTAGCATATCTCCAAGAACAGTGACCAGCCTGGCAAGATGTTCTGGAGAGAAATCATGGCAAGAGAGGCAGTTCCTCTGGTGACTGGGGCTCTGCCTATCCTTTCATGTCTGTTTTTGTTTAAAACTGTTATTAAACTCATAAGGTTTCCTAAGAATATTTGGTTCTATCAGTGAAGTTACCTGTGCTATAATAACCAATCTGTCCTGTGTTATAAAAACCAGTCAGCATCATTCTTGAAGGGAGAGGCAAGTGAAAGGAGTTAATCTCCAGGTCTGCCTAAGAACTAAAAGGCAGATAAATTTGACCTAAAACTTTTACATTTATTCTTTCAGAGTTTGAGGATTAAATCTAGACCAGTTTTTTAGTATGGCCCAGAGATAAGTGAAGGTCAGCTTCACTCTGGAAAGGTCCCAGGGAGGGGAAACTTACCATTCTGGAAACTTGGTCCTAAAATCCAGCAGCCACCGAGGAAAGAATTGCCTGGGACCAAACGCTGTTGTAAACTGTGTTTTCCTTGGGGCAGGGCAGTAGAGAAGGGACGGAAGAGTGACTCTAACTATGGCACAAGAACTAAATCCTAACCATCTCAAAGGCAGAAAGACAATTAAGGTCAAGAGCTTTCCCAGGGTGGGTCTGTAATTCTTATCAAAACATGCCTTTAGAGACAAAAGCTATGACCGACTCCAGCTGCATTGCCAAGCAGAAAATTAAATCAATAATCAAAGAAACTGAATGGCTGCCTTTTAACCTTTTGAAAGAGAGTGAGAGAGAAAAAAATGAAAGGGAGGATTGGAAGTGCTCCGCCTATATTGTATAGAGCTTACTTTCTAATAAATGTCTCTGAATCAAAAAGTTCTACAATCTCAGCCTGCAAAAGAAATCTATCACCTCTGGGGACAGATAGAGACAGGTAATAATCCAAAAGCAATCTTGGCCCTGAGCCCTAGGACAAAGAGGTCTCCAGAACATTTGGGGTTATCCATCTCTTCACCTAGGCAATTTCACTCCGCAGCAGTACTGGCCAGGCTCTACTTAAACCCACTCTGAAAATATGTATCTGCTAGTATCTGTAATACAGTTAAAATACTCACAGATTAAAGTCTATACCTGCTGTCTGGCAATCATAAATTACATGTTAGTAAAGGCACATTTATTGGCTTTTCCTCTCCCACATTTACATGACAGAAGGAAAGGCTGACTAAAACATTTTTTCACCCTTAGTTAGCATACGTAAGGCACAAGTGTAAAGCAGTGCTCTGATAGAGGTTCTCCCATATTAAAGATAAGCAGATTTTGTAAACTGCCTCAATTTGATCTGCTAAAGGAAGGTCTGCTTTTGTTCAGAAGGTGGTCTAGGGAGCCAAGAAATTTCAAAGCTAACTCTCAGTGAGTTGGAATGAAAAAAATCTGAGGTGTTCTCTCTTAACTCAGCCCTTTGTCCTAGCAAAATTTCCTCGGGGGATCTAGAGAATCATTGTTTTCACCTGTTTCTGATCCCACATATGCATCAAGACATATCTGATGAGGGTGGTCTATCTTTCTAGTAGAGAGAGAAAAGTCCACATTGATAGCCCAACTCTTAAAGGAGGTTTAAGAGAGGGCACTAACAGAGGATACCAGGAGATCAACAAGAGAGTTTTACCTCTCTCCTCACTGAGGCACGCATGAGGGGATGATAGATAAGTGGAGAGTTCTCTGTTGGTTACCCAGTCATGCTGTTGGGACCCACCTTCCACTGAGGAGCCTTTGGGTACCCACTGCGGAGTTGCCCCAGCCCTGCACCTTCAGTTGATCTCTCATCTTTCACTAGTTCTGTGCAACCAGAGATCTGTCTCTGGAAAGGAATCCAGCTGCCTCTCTGACCAACATTCCCACTGGCTTCAGTGTAGGTTTAACCAGAATATGCTGGGGAAACCTGTCCTCTGCTTTGAGAGGGGAAGCTGCTCTAACAGTGGTTAACTAGGAGGCAGAGTAACCAGTTTCTTCAAGTTCTATAAGGGACAGATAAAGATTGTGTACATGTATACTTTCCAGATATAATCCATTTTACAGCATTTGACAAATTCACATTTTTGGTTAATGTCAAAGTCTACTAGGGCCAGGGATATAGCTCAGTGGTACAGCGCCTGCCCAGCAAGTGCAAGGTCCTGAGTTCAATTCCCAGCATCAAAAACAAACAAGCAAACAAACAAAAAAAACAAAGTCTACTAGGGAAGCGACAACGTTACCTTTCCCCAGTACTACTGTCTAAAGTAAAATAACAAGCCATCTTGTAACTGTCAAACAAGCCAAGCAAGGATTACAAGTAAATTCAGTAACTAATAAGCCTAAATGCAGCATAAAAACAGGAATACAAGATCTTGCCTGCAAAAATAAAATGTGTCATCAAAGAAACAGAGAAATAGCATAACCTCCCCATGCTTTCCACTTAAATCTATCACCATTTTAACAAAAAGAAAAGATATAAGTGACCGGCAAACAATAAGATGACAATTTTGCTTACCTAAATGAGTCACAATCCAGAATCTAGTCAAAATATTTAGGGGTGCCATGAAACAAAAGCAAAATATACCTCTTTCCAAAGATTTCAGTGGGAACTCCAAGATGATATAGGGGAAAATATGTACCTTCTAACCTGCTAGACATCAGATACACCGAGTTCATGTTCCCTGAAGTTGAAGAATGAATTCTAAGGAAAAACAGAGGTTATGAGTAGGAAAATTTATTGGGGAATAGGAATAGCTCCTGAGAGACAGGACGGGTGTTGAATGGGTTATGCTATTCTGTCGTCTTTCAACTTTACTTTACTTGAAAACACTGGAGATAACCTGATTTTTCATTCTTAAAAAGTAAATTAAATACTTAGATATCTATAGGATGTATTTAAATGTTTATGAGTTACAATGTCTACATGGGATTTCTTTTAACTTTATACATGTGAAAATCCTGGACTCTTTTAATCTGGACCCTCAGATATTTTTCTCTACTCATAAACACTTCCTTCAGTTATATATGATTATAATTTGTGTTTTGTTCATACTTGCTTCTTTCTCTAGTATATCTATAATTTTTAGACTTGATAACTATTCTCTTTACTCATGTCTTTTCACATTTATCTTTTTGCTTCCCACATTTTGGAAAAAAAAATTGTTTGTTTTCTGCATTGCCTCAGAATTGTCCAAATAAGGGGTGATGAAGTTACAGTATTTTTCCACCAACACCTGCTTGTATTTCATTATTTAAGAGCTAATCCTATAGACATTAACTCCCCAGCACTTCTAGTCTTCCTGTGCAGAGACAAAGCAAAGAATGTACCCGTGGCAAGAGAAAGCTCTCTACCAGATGATTGCAGGGTGGACGTGGACAGACCAAGAATACAGGTGGGCATCAATAGTATCTGATACACCAATTGTTAAGCCTTCAAGGTCTAGCTATTCAAAACTCAAAGATACCTTAAGAGACACAGGAGATAATGAAATGTGGGCAGCTTTTATTTTGCTAAAGAATCTTAACTAAGCAGGAGGAGTATTGCCCTTGGAAATCAAGAGCATCCACAAAGCCACACAATAAAATATGATAAAACCTTGTTCGTACTCACTGTCCGAACTTGTCTAATGCGTGAAAGTATATTATGAAGATATATTTAACTGTTTTGTTTGTAGTCCTTATCCCATAGGCTCTTTTCAATGACTAGACAGAACCAAAGAATATAAGAACTAAAGGAGGTCTTAGAGATCAGTTAGTTTGCAAGCTCTCAAAAAATAATTTTAGACTCTGAAGCCTTTTTACAAACAAAATCTCACAATATGAAAAAGAGCTGAAAGTAGAGTTGTTCTGGTTGCCACTCACAAGATGCAATGGCCAGGGTAGCTTTGCTTGTTGAGTGTTCCCTCCCTCTCATCCCACTGGCACCCTGCAAGGGAGGTCACAAGACCCCATGCTCACATAACACAACTTGATAAGCAATGATCTACTGCAACCTTCTCATGTTAGTTGAGAGAAAAATTGATTTTCTCCCTCAAAGTCTACAAGATAATGTCCATGTTATCTAACATTGACTTTGGCTTTCTTTTTTAAATTTGCATAATTTTGATTACAATAATTCAGAGTAGCTGACTGGACTTTTACTTGAAATATACTACTGAAAACAGGATGAACAAAGCAAATTAATCAGATTAAAATTGAAAGGCATGATAACAATTCCCACTTAGAAATCTTTCCAAAAGGTTCAAGTAATGGCCTTTTATTTTTTTAAAACTGGGGGAAACAGCTGCTAAGTGGAGTCATGGAACTGAAGAATGAGTTCGAAGACAGAACCAAAAATGCAGATGTAAGAATAGTAAGTAGCCAGGCATGGTGATGCATGCCTGGAATCCCAGCATTCTGGGAGGCTTAGGAGGATTGCATTTTCAAGTTCAGCATGGCCAACTTAGCTATTTGAAGAGACACTATCTCAGAATAAAGGGAGGGCTGGGGATGTAGTTCAGTGTGTAGGTCCTGGGTTTAACCCCTGGTACTGCAAAAAAAAAAAAAAAAAAAATCAGTAAGCCGTTCTTAGCTCTTGCAGGAATATTTACACTGCATATGTAGATAAGTTCACTGAAGGTGTGAAACCCACCAATGACAGCTAATAGGGTAGAAAAATTAACAAAGACATAGGAGAGTCAAACAGGTAAGAACAAAATGCAAACAATATAGAACACCAGAATATAGGAAGGAAAGAAGTTTAAAGAGAACAAAATTGTTTAACGTAGCACTGCTGCACCATTGAGCATGAAAATTGATTTGTACCACAGGTTCTGGCTAAATGATGCTCTTTAGTGACATAGTTCTAATTAATCTGCAGATTCCAGAAGATTCTAAAGAACTTAGATGTGACCACTTGTTGACATCTTTATTAATAAAATAAAAAAGAAAATCCTGCTTTTCATGATGTTACTTTGAAGAAGTCCTTTGTTAAACTCTAGTTACTTTTAGTCTACTACTTTTTCCTAACTTTTCCTGGCACCCAAGGTTGTAGGTACAAATTGTGATACATCTCTTGTTCAGCTAGAGGCTCTCCTTATTTCTTCTGTACCACAGCATGCTTTTTTTCTGTTTGTAGAATACTAGAGACCATTTCTGTTGTATTCTTTGACAATGGCATGCTTCTGGACATAATTCTTTAATCCCATAATTTTTTCGGTTTTGTATTTATTGAACAGTTATAGTTTAGGTTGTTTGGAAAGGCCTGGAGCAAGAATTAGTGGTATTTTTATTATTTAACAGTTTTTCATTAGAATTCAATATGTTGGAACACATTCTTCATTGGCCCATTAATATGCAGATCTGTACACTATTTAGTCAACTGACAATAATTCTTATGGGCTGGTCAACCCTTACTCAGGGTCATCCTTGCTGCAATAAATTGAAACTTTAATATTTTTGAGAATTACACTGGTGTTCCTTATAGTGATGAGAGTGCCTATAGGGAACCCAAATGTAAATCTTTCATTAAAATTGAATGGATCCCCTGTTTTGACGCTGCTCATCTACAGAGGGAAAATGATGTTTCCTTTCCCAGTTCTTCTCCACCCCCTGGCAGTCTGTTTGCCATGAGTAATAAGGACCAGGATTCCCATAGCCCTTGAGCAAGAGATTCAAATTACTGATCTTCGCCTCTTCACCTCCTTCCCTCCCTGTAGGTGCTATTAAATTCTGATTCTTCTTCTTTCACACTTACTGGTTATCTGTTGTAACAAAACAGTCTGATACAGTTCATTTTATTTGTTAACCTGACTGGGCAACAAGATGCCTAGATACCTGCTAACACATTGTTTCTGGAGGTATCTGTAGAGGTGTTCCTGTGGGGGAAAGATTTGCATCTGAATTGGTGGGCTGACTGCCACAGATGACCCTTCCCAATGTGAATGGGCATGAGCCAATCCACTGAGGGCCTGATTAGAACAAAGAGGATAGAAGAAGTCTGGACTCATTCACCCTTTGCCTGATTTCTGACCTGGGCCATCAGTCTTCGCCTACTCTCAGTACTCCTAGTCCTCAGGCCTTCAGAACCACACTGCAATCTATGCCATCAGTTCTCTGGTTCTCAGATCTTCAAACTATGCCACTGACTTTCCTAAGTCTCCAGTTTAGACAAGGCAGGTCATGGGACTTCTCAGCCTCCATAATTACATAAGCCATCCTTTCATAATAAATTTCTGTCTAGGTACATACATGCCTATTTGCTCTATTTCTATGGAGAACCCTGACTACTATATACTCCAAACACAATGGCATAAAACAACTTCTTAATGTGCAAAGTTTCCAGGAGTTATGAATTTGGATGAGACCTGGTCAGGATGCCTTGTCCATGTGCTGTAATTTGGGAGCACGTAAACTCAGAGTGTGTGGAGGTGATTCAAATGGCTGAAAGCTGGGATTATCTGGAGGCATCTCATTCATCTGTCTGCCACCTGCGCTGGGATGATTCTAAGGCTGGGCTCTGTTTGGGCTATCAACCAGAGCATCGACATGTGGCCTATCTGTGTTGAGTTTCCTGTATTGAGGTTCGAAGGGGTAATGTCCTAAGAAATATCATGTGGAGCACATGTATTCAAAGGAACCGGGCAGAAGCTGTATGGTCTTTCCGAACATAACCTCAGAGATCAAACAGCATTATTTTACATCATTCCTTTGTTTATAAGCAACACTAAGTCCAGCCCATATTTAAGGGGAAGAGCCTTGTAGAGGAAGGGCTAGTTTCCACTGCAGAAAAGTATGTGCAATCAGAGATACTGTTTTACCCAACTTGGGTAAGTACAGTTTTCCACAACACCGCTGATGGTCATTTTTGCTGTTTTCCACCAATGCCACAAAAATCCCTCATCGAGATCTAGCAGTCTCCCAGTCATATAAGACCCTGCCCTTCAATAGCTTCTCCATTTCTTTTTTTAAAGAGAAATTTGTTACTTTATAGTCTGTAAGTCCAACATAAGTTGAGTCATAGTAAAAACAAGGTAAATCTGCAGGGCTGCATTCCTTTCTGCAAGCCCTAAAATAAAAAGAATCTGTTTCTTCATTCATTTAGATTGTTAACAGAACTCAGTTCTTTGGAGTTAGGGGACTGAGGTCCCTCATTTCATTGCTGGCTGTCAACTGAGAGCTACTGTCAGCTTCTGGAGGTCTCCTAAATTCTTTGGTTTGTGATCCCATTCCTCTGTCTTCAAAGCTAGGAACAATGAATCCTTCTCAGAATACCAGTCTCTCCAACTTCATCTGTGACATTTCTCTGACCTACACTTTTTTCTGCCTCTTTCACTTTTAAGGATCCTTATGATTATGTTGGGCTCACACACATAATTCAGAATAATCCCCTTATTTTAAGATTCTTTAAACTTAATTTCATCTGCAAAATTCCATTTCCCAGATTAGATAACATATCTGGCATAAGATAACATAGGTATAACTACAGAGAATATGATCTGGTCTTCTTTGGGGGCAAGGACACCATTGACCTACGAAGGTGACCCCAAGTGAGAGTACTGGTTCTCTGTTTCTATTTTGAAATTATTGTAGTAAAATATGCATAGCAAAATGCACTGTTTTAAGTGTACAATTCAGTGGTATTAAATATATTCACAATGTTGGGCAAACATCACCTCTGTTCATTTCCAAAATTCTTTCATCACCCTAAATAGAAATTCTGTAACCATTCATCCATCATTTCCCATTCTACCCTGCTTCCACTTAACCACTAATCTACATTTTATCTCTATCAATTTGCCTATTCTGGATATTTTATTTAAGTAGAATAATACAAAATTTGTCCTTTTGTATCTGGTTTATTTCACTTAGCATAATGTTTCCAGTGTGTTCATCCATGTTGTAGCATGTATCAACATTTCATTCCTTGCTGTGGCTAAAGAACATTCTAACATATGTATATATGACATTTTATTTATCTGTTCATCTATTTGTAGACACTTGAGTAGTTTCTGCCCTTTGAATACTAGGAATAACACAGCTCTGAACATTGGTGTGCAGGTGTTCTAGTTCACATCTAGATCCCCCCCCCAAAGCTTCACGTGCTCAGAGGTGGGGCTTTGAGGAGACAATTGGATCATGGGCATGTGATGATACTCATCAGTGGATTAGTCCTCTAATGAGTGATGAGTTTATAGCTAAAAGTGATTTTGGAGGTAAAACCTGGTCAGAGGAGATGAGTCACTGGGGGGAGTTGCCTGGAAGAGTCTATCTACCTCCCTCCTTCCTTGATATCTCTCTCTCTCCCTCTCTCTCTCTCTCTCTCTCTCTCTCTCTCTCTCTCTCTCTCTCTCTCTCTCTCTCTCTCTCTCTGGTTTCCAGCACCATGCCATGAGCTGCAAACTGTGAGCCAAAATAAACTGTTTCTCTGTACAGTAAGGGATGTCAGGTACATACTGTGTCTCAGAGACAAGAAAGTAACTAAGACAGGTGTTGAGGCCATGAGGCCTGGAGCCTAGATACATTGAAGGCTAAAATCTAAACTCTTATCCTTTACACCCTACTTCCTGACACAATGCCATGAACTATTTCTCCTCTCTCATGCCACATTGCTATGCTCCCCATGCCTTGGAGCCATGTGACTGTGGATTAAAACCTCTACAAACTGTGAGGCATAACAAACCTCTCTTTCCTTAAGTTATGAGTGTTTGATATTTTGTTCCAGCAATGAAGAAAGTAACTAAGACAACATTTCTCTGAGTCCTTGATTTGAATTGTTTTGGGTAAATACCTAGGAATACATTTCAGGGCCACATAGCAATTCTATGTTTAGCTTTTTAAGAAAAGACCAAACTGTTCTTGTAGCAGTTACACCATTTTACATTCTTATCAGTTCTGTACAAGAGTTCTAATTTCTCTATATCCTCACTAACACTTGTTATTTTCCTTTTTTTAACTTATAACCATCCTAGTAGGTGTGAAGTAATATTTCATTGTAATTTTGATTTGCATTTCCCTAATGATCAGTGATATTGAGGATCTTTCATGTACTTATTGACCATTTGAATGTCTTCTTAGGAAAAAATGTTTATTCAAGACATGTGCTCATTTTAAAATTTGAGTTATCTTTTTGTTGTTGATTCTTGAATTTTTCTCATATTCTGGATATTAAATGTTTAACAGATATAAGATGTCTTAATCTGCTCAGGCTGCCATAACAAAATGCCATGAACTGGGTAGGTTAAACATTTGTTTTCTCACAATTCTAGATACTGGTAAGCCCAAGAGTACGGTGCCAGTAAAGTAGGTTTCATTCTGAGTTCTCATCTCTTGGCTTATATGCAACTACCATCTTGCTTGTCTTCACATGACCTTTTTGTGTAGTACAGAGAGGAGGAGGAGGAGGAGGAGGAAGAGAGAGAGAGGAGAAAGAGGAGGGGAGGACAGAGAAGAACAGGAGGAGGGGAGGGAAGAAAGAGGAGGGGGAGAGAGAGAAAGAGAGAGAGAGATTATGATCTCTTCCCCTCTTACACAGACGCTAAGCCCATTATGGGGCTCCATCTTGATGACCTCAAAAAAATCATAATTAATTACCCAAATCCCTCCCCACAAAGACTGTCATACCACATCAGGCTCTGAATTTCATGCTGAAATTTTCCATTCTCTGCCCAGTTTCTTTGGAGTGGTATTTCACTGGCGCTCTCTGCTTGGTTGTCTACTCCAGCTCTGCACCTTGTTGTAGTGCTTTGAATGCGTTTGGCACTATGCCTATCTTTCCTTAAGTTCCTGAAATTCTACCCTGGGTTTGTGCCCTGTACCCACTGCTTGACTAGAAATGGAACTCATATAATTTTCCTAAAAACATTATTCTTCGCTTCATGATAATAAATGTAGCTATGAGCTGGATGTCATGTTCAACCCTTGACAAATTATCTCTAATGTTTATTCTGCCAAACATTGTTCCAAGTACTCGGGATACAGCAGAGAACTAAACAAAGTTTCTGTCTGAAAGGAGCTTCTGTTCTCTGACAATCCCTGACATTATTCAGCAAAGTACAGAGAAGGAAAGAGGTCCAAGGAACTTAAGTAACCTGTCCAAAACTATATAGGTATAAAGTGTCAGAACTGAAATTTGAATCTAATTCTTTAACTCTAACACTTAGACACTCTATTCTAAATCAATCTACCTCTCTCACTACAATAACTAACCCACATTTTATCACAAAATTTATCAGCACTAAAATTCTCATAACCTATTAAAACATTGATGAATGATAACTGCATATATTAAAGTACATACAATTTGAGGATTAACCATAAAATTCTGTTTCAAACCTTAATTCTTAATATTTTTAAAACTTTATTAGTGTTCTTGCTTTTATAAGAAGAATAGTAGTGTTCCTTTATACAATTTAGAGTTTTCACTTATCTTAGGGTTATTCCTGAGTGCTATAGATTCTCAGTGTAGAAGTATAGAGAAAAATTGAAACAAATTGGATTAAAAACTAACCGACCCTAGGACATATACTGGAAAATAAATTTTTAAATTGTTTTACTTATTTGGTATATACCTATTACGTCTTTTTTCCAAATACCATTTACACAGTGCCTCATATTGTTCAATGCAATGTTTGTGTGGTACCCAATCACCATAATAATTTCATTATGCCAATCTTAACGATATCTCAAAGCAAGCTCAAGGACGTGCCCAAGTGGTACAGACTTCACCCTAACCTTTATCTTCAGACTCTAATCCAATAATCTTTCAGAGAAGATAGGATATCCAGTGTTCCCTGTAATTCTAACGGCAAAAATGCTTAGAATCACCCTAGTTGAGTTCGGATCAATCAAAGTTTTATTTACTCCAGCTATATTTTATTATCTTTCTGAAATGTACTAATATATTCATCAGTATGAACAGTATCGCTATGTCAAAATTTGTTAGATTTGAGTTCCTAGAAATCAAGAACTTTTGACTTTTCTTACTTAGAAAATAGCTTAAGTATGATGGAGTAGGAAGGAGAGAAGGGAAGGGGACATAAAAGAATTAATATGTGTTATGTATATGTACCAAATTCCCTGTAATGAATGTAGTCATATGTACTATAAACACATACTAATAAAAATTAAAATGGAAAAATAACCAAAAAGCTAAAAAAAAGAAAAATTGACATTTATTGGGTATTTAATGTGGGCAAGCACCATTCCAACTACTTTATACTGTACATATTAACTCATGTACATTTCAACTCATAAGTATCCTCTGAGATAGATACATTACAATGCCCATTTTGCAGATAATAAAAACTGAGGTAAAGAGGTTGTTCATCTTAACCAGGATCCCATAGTATATGAGATTATATTATTTGCTCAGCTTCCCTTCTTGCTGTGTTCCCCCTCCATAGGAGAAGTATACTGCTGCTCCATTGATATAGGCTTTGGCCAATGAAATGCTTATTGGTGTAACAAGAGTAGAAGTTCTAAATGGGCCTAGACGATTTGACTTTCTTTTTGGGTCTTCTGCTATCCACCATGAGGGAACATACCTTAAGTGGCTCCTCAAGAATGAGAGAATACCAGAACAGACCAGAATCCAACCTGCATCTTAGAACCAAGCCCAGACAACCCTAATTCAATCTAGCAGAGTTACAGTCATCCAATGTAAGTGAAAAAAAAAGGAAGATTTGATAGTAATTTGTTATATGGCACCATTTCAGTAAAATTATGAGTAACACCCACAGCTGAGACAAGGCACAACCAGAATCCAAATTCTGTTACCCATATTTGATTTGAACTACTGTGCTTCAAATCAATTTGAGCCACTGCACTAAAAGTACTCAGGTCATAACTATTTGATCTGCAGCACAAACTACCTGTGCTCCAAGTATTGGACCTTAAAAGCATGTCTAGTGTATACAGGGAATGATATTGCTACACAGAAAGAGCAGCCCAAGGCAGACAGCCTTGCACTTACTTAGAATTGCTCTAGCTCCATCAAAAATAACTCATACATTTTGCACTTGAGGCCCACATAGCCTAATTCAATATGTTCTGTAAGTGGACTTGACCAAAGCAATGTGTAGTCAATATCTTTACTTACCTTTACTAATGGATTTACATTTCTTTTGCAATGGAGTCATAAACTTAGATGAAATATCATGTTTTTATGGTATTACATAGAGGATATGGGAAGTCTTCTACTGGTTCTTTCCAGATATTTTTCCTCCAGTAGCACATAAAACAATGCTATTAATTGTGTTTAATGGCCCCGGACAACTTCGGGAAGCACAGTAAGTCTGGGCTCTGGCTCCCTGACCAGCGTGCAAGGCAGGCGAAACTGCTGGCACCCTCTGGGGCCTCGGTGGCTACCTGCCACACCCATAGTGTGTCTGCCTGGGCTGTGCTGAGCCCCGGACATCTTCAGGAAACCCAGTGAGTCTGGGCTCCACCTTCCTGACCAGTGTGCAAGGCAGGCGAAACCTCGGGCACCCTCTGGGGCTTCGGTGGCTACCTGTCACACCCATAGTGTGGTGGCCCAGCTAGGCTGCCACAACTCACCAGCACAGGAGCTACACTAAGCACAGGTGATCTTCAGACTCTTGTCTCACCGCTCACATACAGTCAGGACAGTGAGACTGCTCTACAGGGAGTCTCTAGTTCTTCAAAAATAACAAAATGGAGGAGCAAAGTACAATCCCAGACCTCCACACCACCCA
>NW_004955565.1:827299-834137 GCF_000276665.1 Chinchilla lanigera
TCTCTCTCTCTCTCTCTCTCTCTCTCTCTCTCTCTCTCTCTCTCTCTCTCTCTCTCTCTGTTTCTCTCTGGTTTCCAGCACCATGCCATGAGCTGCAAACTGTGAGCCAAAATAAACTGTTTCTCTGTACAGTAAGGGATGTCAGGTACATACTGTGTCTCAGAGACAAGAAAGTAACTAAGACAGGTGTTGAGGCCATGAGGCCTGGAGCCTAGATACATTGAAGGCTAAAATCTAAACTCTTATCCTTTACACCCTACTTCCTGACACAATGCCATGAACTATTTCTCCTCTCTCATGCCACATTGCTATGCTCCCCATGCCTTGGAGCCATGTGACTGTGGATTAAAACCTCTACAAACTGTGAGGCATAACAAACCTCTCTTTCCTTAAGTTATGAGTGTTTGATATTTTGTTCCAGCAATGAAGAAAGTAACTAAGACAACATTTCTCTGAGTCCTTGATTTGAATTGTTTTGGGTAAATACCTAGGAATACATTTCAGGGCCACATAGCAATTCTATGTTTAGCTTTTTAAGAAAAGACCAAACTGTTCTTGTAGCAGTTACACCATTTTACATTCTTATCAGTTCTGTACAAGAGTTCTAATTTCTCTATATCCTCACTAACACTTGTTATTTTCCTTTTTTTAACTTATAACCATCCTAGTAGGTGTGAAGTAATATTTCATTGTAATTTTGATTTGCATTTCCCTAATGATCAGTGATATTGAGGATCTTTCATGTACTTATTGACCATTTGAATGTCTTCTTAGGAAAAAATGTTTATTCAAGACATGTGCTCATTTTAAAATTTGAGTTATCTTTTTGTTGTTGATTCTTGAATTTTTCTCATATTCTGGATATTAAATGTTTAACAGATATAAGATGTCTTAATCTGCTCAGGCTGCCATAACAAAATGCCATGAACTGGGTAGGTTAAACATTTGTTTTCTCACAATTCTAGATACTGGTAAGCCCAAGAGTACGGTGCCAGTAAAGTAGGTTTCATTCTGAGTTCTCATCTCTTGGCTTATATGCAACTACCATCTTGCTTGTCTTCACATGACCTTTTTGTGTAGTACAGAGAGGAGGAGGAGGAGGAGGAGGAAGAGAGAGAGAGGAGAAAGAGGAGGGGAGGACAGAGAAGAACAGGAGGAGGGGAGGGAAGAAAGAGGAGGGGGAGAGAGAGAAAGAGAGAGAGAGATTATGATCTCTTCCCCTCTTACACAGACGCTAAGCCCATTATGGGGCTCCATCTTGATGACCTCAAAAAAATCATAATTAATTACCCAAATCCCTCCCCACAAAGACTGTCATACCACATCAGGCTCTGAATTTCATGCTGAAATTTTCCATTCTCTGCCCAGTTTCTTTGGAGTGGTATTTCACTGGCGCTCTCTGCTTGGTTGTCTACTCCAGCTCTGCACCTTGTTGTAGTGCTTTGAATGCGTTTGGCACTATGCCTATCTTTCCTTAAGTTCCTGAAATTCTACCCTGGGTTTGTGCCCTGTACCCACTGCTTGACTAGAAATGGAACTCATATAATTTTCCTAAAAACATTATTCTTCGCTTCATGATAATAAATGTAGCTATGAGCTGGATGTCATGTTCAACCCTTGACAAATTATCTCTAATGTTTATTCTGCCAAACATTGTTCCAAGTACTCGGGATACAGCAGAGAACTAAACAAAGTTTCTGTCTGAAAGGAGCTTCTGTTCTCTGACAATCCCTGACATTATTCAGCAAAGTACAGAGAAGGAAAGAGGTCCAAGGAACTTAAGTAACCTGTCCAAAACTATATAGGTATAAAGTGTCAGAACTGAAATTTGAATCTAATTCTTTAACTCTAACACTTAGACACTCTATTCTAAATCAATCTACCTCTCTCACTACAATAACTAACCCACATTTTATCACAAAATTTATCAGCACTAAAATTCTCATAACCTATTAAAACATTGATGAATGATAACTGCATATATTAAAGTACATACAATTTGAGGATTAACCATAAAATTCTGTTTCAAACCTTAATTCTTAATATTTTTAAAACTTTATTAGTGTTCTTGCTTTTATAAGAAGAATAGTAGTGTTCCTTTATACAATTTAGAGTTTTCACTTATCTTAGGGTTATTCCTGAGTGCTATAGATTCTCAGTGTAGAAGTATAGAGAAAAATTGAAACAAATTGGATTAAAAACTAACCGACCCTAGGACATATACTGGAAAATAAATTTTTAAATTGTTTTACTTATTTGGTATATACCTATTACGTCTTTTTTCCAAATACCATTTACACAGTGCCTCATATTGTTCAATGCAATGTTTGTGTGGTACCCAATCACCATAATAATTTCATTATGCCAATCTTAACGATATCTCAAAGCAAGCTCAAGGACGTGCCCAAGTGGTACAGACTTCACCCTAACCTTTATCTTCAGACTCTAATCCAATAATCTTTCAGAGAAGATAGGATATCCAGTGTTCCCTGTAATTCTAACGGCAAAAATGCTTAGAATCACCCTAGTTGAGTTCGGATCAATCAAAGTTTTATTTACTCCAGCTATATTTTATTATCTTTCTGAAATGTACTAATATATTCATCAGTATGAACAGTATCGCTATGTCAAAATTTGTTAGATTTGAGTTCCTAGAAATCAAGAACTTTTGACTTTTCTTACTTAGAAAATAGCTTAAGTATGATGGAGTAGGAAGGAGAGAAGGGAAGGGGACATAAAAGAATTAATATGTGTTATGTATATGTACCAAATTCCCTGTAATGAATGTAGTCATATGTACTATAAACACATACTAATAAAAATTAAAATGGAAAAATAACCAAAAAGCTAAAAAAAAGAAAAATTGACATTTATTGGGTATTTAATGTGGGCAAGCACCATTCCAACTACTTTATACTGTACATATTAACTCATGTACATTTCAACTCATAAGTATCCTCTGAGATAGATACATTACAATGCCCATTTTGCAGATAATAAAAACTGAGGTAAAGAGGTTGTTCATCTTAACCAGGATCCCATAGTATATGAGATTATATTATTTGCTCAGCTTCCCTTCTTGCTGTGTTCCCCCTCCATAGGAGAAGTATACTGCTGCTCCATTGATATAGGCTTTGGCCAATGAAATGCTTATTGGTGTAACAAGAGTAGAAGTTCTAAATGGGCCTAGACGATTTGACTTTCTTTTTGGGTCTTCTGCTATCCACCATGAGGGAACATACCTTAAGTGGCTCCTCAAGAATGAGAGAATACCAGAACAGACCAGAATCCAACCTGCATCTTAGAACCAAGCCCAGACAACCCTAATTCAATCTAGCAGAGTTACAGTCATCCAATGTAAGTGAAAAAAAAAGGAAGATTTGATAGTAATTTGTTATATGGCACCATTTCAGTAAAATTATGAGTAACACCCACAGCTGAGACAAGGCACAACCAGAATCCAAATTCTGTTACCCATATTTGATTTGAACTACTGTGCTTCAAATCAATTTGAGCCACTGCACTAAAAGTACTCAGGTCATAACTATTTGATCTGCAGCACAAACTACCTGTGCTCCAAGTATTGGACCTTAAAAGCATGTCTAGTGTATACAGGGAATGATATTGCTACACAGAAAGAGCAGCCCAAGGCAGACAGCCTTGCACTTACTTAGAATTGCTCTAGCTCCATCAAAAATAACTCATACATTTTGCACTTGAGGCCCACATAGCCTAATTCAATATGTTCTGTAAGTGGACTTGACCAAAGCAATGTGTAGTCAATATCTTTACTTACCTTTACTAATGGATTTACATTTCTTTTGCAATGGAGTCATAAACTTAGATGAAATATCATGTTTTTATGGTATTACATAGAGGATATGGGAAGTCTTCTACTGGTTCTTTCCAGATATTTTTCCTCCAGTAGCACATAAAACAATGCTATTAATTGTGTTTAATGGCCCCGGACAACTTCGGGAAGCACAGTAAGTCTGGGCTCTGGCTCCCTGACCAGCGTGCAAGGCAGGCGAAACTGCTGGCACCCTCTGGGGCCTCGGTGGCTACCTGCCACACCCATAGTGTGTCTGCCTGGGCTGTGCTGAGCCCCGGACATCTTCAGGAAACCCAGTGAGTCTGGGCTCCACCTTCCTGACCAGTGTGCAAGGCAGGCGAAACCTCGGGCACCCTCTGGGGCTTCGGTGGCTACCTGTCACACCCATAGTGTGGTGGCCCAGCTAGGCTGCCACAACTCACCAGCACAGGAGCTACACTAAGCACAGGTGATCTTCAGACTCTTGTCTCACCGCTCACATACAGTCAGGACAGTGAGACTGCTCTACAGGGAGTCTCTAGTTCTTCAAAAATAACAAAATGGAGGAGCAAAGTACAATCCCAGACCTCCACACCACCCAAAACAACTCCAGGAGGCATCAGCACAGAAGAGCCTGGAAGTCATACACCTGAAATTTCTGAAATGATAGCAACTGAAGTAAAGAAATAACTCCATCAGGCCATAGAAGACATCAGATCAGAAATAATGTCTCAGGTGAGAAAAGAAATGACAACAAAAATGAAAGAAATGTTCAGCATATCCAAAGATGGCATAGACAAGAAAACAGAAGAGCATAGCCAGCTCCCTGAAACTTTTAGGAAACAATATAGAAAAGACCTAGAAGATATGAAACACATGCAAACAGATATCCAGGAATCTTAAAATTCCACTGAAAGCTTACAAAACCACCTGAATGAAGCTGAAGATAGGCTTTCAGACCTTGAAGACAGCATTGCCACCAATGAGCATGAAAGGAGGAATCTCTTAAAAACAACAAGGAACCAGGAAGTAACAATTCAACAAGTGCAAGACGAAGCCAAGAGAAACAATGTCAAATTAATAGGTATTAATGAAACACCAGGTGCCAACACAAATGACATAAAAAGTCTATTTGCAGAAAAAATAGCAGAACATTTCCCAGGCCTGGTAAAAGAATCAGACATCCACATAAGTGAAGCATATAGAACTCCAGTTAATCACTGCCAAAATAAATCTACACCCAGACATATAGTGATCACAATCCCGGAAACTCAACAAAAGCTCACAATATTAAAAGCTGTTAGAGAAAGAAACAGATCACCTGTAAAGGAAAGCCTATCAGAATCATGGCAGACTTCTCAACACAAACCATCAAGGCAAGAAGAGCTTGGAGTGAAATACTTTAGGTACTGAAAGAAAACAACTTCCAACCCAGACTCACGTACCCTGCAAAGCTATCTTTCAAATTTAATGGAGAAATAAAATATTTTCATGATAAAGAACAACTGAAGAAATTCATAAGCACAAAACCAATCCTACAAAGGGTAATAAAAGATATACTAGAAAGAGATAAAACAGACCACAACTTCAAGAACAACAACAGAAAGGAACCACCAAGCAGAGCAAGCAATTAAACAGGGGAAAAGGAGGATCCAACAGCAGGAAAATAGCATGACAAAGATAAGCCAGTACATATCCATTATAACCATCAATGTGAATGGTCTCAGTGCACCAACCAAAAGAAGCAGACTTGCAGAGTGGATTAGGAAACAAAACCCAACTACATGCTGTATACAAGAAACACATTTAACTTAAAAGGAAATTCAAAGACTGAAAATTAAAGGATGCAAAACAATACTCCATGGGACAGGAACCCAGAAAAAAGGGGGTGTAGCTATTCTGTTTGCAGACAACCTGAACTTCAAAACAACAATAATCAAAAGAGATAAAGAAGGTCACCACATACTTGTGAAGGGGAAGCTTCAAGAGGAAGAGATAACAATCATAAACATCTGTGCACCAAATATAGGAGCACCCACCTATATAAGACAATTTCTAACAGAGATGAAAAATGAAATAAGTAGCAACACAATCATAACAGGGGACTTTAACATGCCATTCTCACAAAGAGATAGATCAACTAGACAAAAAATTGGGAAAAAAATAACAGAACTTAACCAAACATGTGAAAATATGTACTTAGTAGACCTTTACAGAGTATTCCACCCAGCAGCATCAGAATACATTCTTCTCAGCTGCACATGGGATGTTCTCTAAAATAGACCATATACTAGTACATACAACATGTTTAAGTAAATGTAAAGGAATTGAAATTATCCAATGCATACTATCAGATCATAATGCAAAGAAATTGGAAATTAATGACAAAAGAAAACACAAAAACTCCATAAACAGTTGGAAATTAAATAACATCGTCCAGAACAATCAATGGGTCACAGATGAAATCAAAGTAGAGATCAAACACTATTTACAAACAAATGAAAATGGAGATACAACCTACAGGAACCTGTGGGATGCAATGAAAGCAGTCCTCAGAGGGAAATATACAGTGGTGAACACCCACTTCAGGAAAACAGAACAAGCACAAATAAACAATCTTATGCTGCACCTCAAGTTCCTAGAAAAAGAAGAGCAAGTCAAACCCAGAGCCCAAAGAAGGCAGGAAATTATAAAATTCAGAGCAGAAATTAATTCAACGGAGACTGAAAAAACAATACAAAGAATTAATGAATTGAACAGTTGGTTCTTTGAAAGAATAAATAAAATAGATAAACCCCTACCAACCTTCACAAAAAAAGGAAAGAGAAAAACTGAAATATATGCAATAAGGAATGAAAGGGGTGAAATCACTACAGATCCTGAAGAAATTCAGAAGATCTTCAATACCTAGTTTGAAAATCTTTACTCTCATAGGATGGAAAACAAGATTTCTAGATACATATGAATTACCAAAGCTGAATGAGGAAGATATAAAAATCCTGAATAACTCAATATCAGCCAGTGAAA
>NW_004955565.1:834537-835515 GCF_000276665.1 Chinchilla lanigera
ACACCATGTCAATAGAACCAAGAACAAAAATCACATGTTCATCTCCACCGATGCAAAAAAAGCCTTTGATAAAGTCCAACATTCATTCATGTTGAAAACCCTACAGAAAATAGGAATAGATGGCCTTTACCTTAAACTGATAAAAGCCATCTATGATAAACCAACAGCTAACATCACACTAAATGATCAAAACTTGAAAGCTTTCACTTTAAAATCAGGAACAAGACAAGGATGTCCACTGTCACCACTCCTATTCAATATAGTTCTGGAAATATTGGCAAGAGCGATTAGACAAGAGAGAGAAATAAAAGGAATAAGGACAGGAGTGGAAGAAGTGAAATTGTCATTACTCACAGACGACATAATACTCTACATAGAAGACCGCAAAAACTCCACCAAAAGGCTCATGGATTTAATAACCAAATTCAGTAGCATACCTGGATGCAAAGTTAACACTCAAAAGTCAATAGCATTCCTGTACACAAGTAACAAACAGACTGAGAGAGAAATTAGGGAAATCACACCTTTCACAATACCATCTAAAAAGATAAAATACATAGGAACCAATCTAACAAAAGAAGTAAAAGATCTATACAGTGAAAACTATAGTACTCTGAAAAAAGAGGTTGAGGAGGATATCAGAAAAGGGAAATATATTCCTTGCTCATGGATAAGAAGAGCCAACATTGTGAAAATGGCCATACTCCCAAAATTGTTGTACAGATTCAATGCAATCCCAATTAAAATACCATTAGTATACCTCACAGATCTAGAGAAAACACTCCTAAAGTTCATCTGGAACCAGAAGAAGCCTAGAATAGCAACAACAATCTTGGGAAACAAAGGAAAGGCAGGAGGCATGACAATTCCTGACTTAAAATTATATTACAAAGCTACCTTTATAAAATCAGCATGGTACTGCCACAACAACAGACCTGAAGATCAATGGAACAGATTAGAAGATGCAGATACAACTAC
>NW_004955565.1:836170-840622 GCF_000276665.1 Chinchilla lanigera
CTACTCCACTGCTGGTGGGGGTGTAGATTGGTGAAACCACTGTGGAAATCAATTTGGAGATTCCTCACAAAACTAGGATTAGAAGTCCCCTTTAACCGAGCTATTTCCCTTCTGGGTATTTTCCCAGAAGAATTAAAGACATCATACCACAGTGATATATGTGCACCCATGTTTATAGCAGCAAAATTTGTTATAGCTAAATCTTCATAACAACCCAGATGCCCATCCACTGAGGAATGGATAAAAAAGTTGTAGTATTTCTATACAATGGAGTATTACTCAGCTATTAAAAAGGAGAAACTTGAGGCTTTTGTAGGTAAATGGATGCAACTAGAGACCATACTCATAAGTGAAATAAATCGGACCCAGTTGTGTAAACATCATATTGTTTCCTTGGTATAGGAACCTGAAAGTTTACGTAAAACTCAAAATGTACAATAGATGATAGGAAAGGGAAAGAAACTGCTCAAAGGAAGGAATGACTGGGATGAGGGAAAGAAGATAAAAGAAAGAAGGAAGGCAAAACGTAAATATATATATGAATAGCTGCAATGACTGTATTGTTGTTGTCTGATGGTGTATTGAAATAAACAGATAATGCTCACAATTTTTGATGCTCTGATTGACTTTGCATGCTTGTGTCTGGTGGTCTGAGCAACTAATTTGAAGGTAACAATATGCAATGGAATTACAATGGTGAACTTCTACCATCTTGTCTAGTGAAACTCTGTATTATCTCTAAGGTTTTACTGAAGAATTATTTTCTTATTCTCTTTAATGGTTTGAGCAATCTTTCATTCTTACATCTGATAATCTGAGCAAGGTAGTTGAGGATAGCAACATGCAACATAACAACCACTGCTAATTTGTATTAATTTGTCTTGAGACCCTGTATCACTTTGAATGTTCTTGCTTTGATTTGTTTATATTTGTGATACTGGTATGCTGCTACTGTTCTATTTGTTTGTTTCTTTGTGTCTCATGTACTACTCTCTTTAAAATAAAAAGAAAAAAGAAATAAATAAAAATAATTGTGTTCAACTTTATGAAGCAACCATATCATTTAATACTTGCCTCTGATCACTGGTCTCTGACTTGGCTTCTCTTTGTGGAGCCACATCTGAAAGTGCATTCATTCCTAGATGGCATCCCTGCCACTCCTGGGTTCCTGGCCTAAGATTTCTTTTGTCTTATGTAATCAGGGATGTAAATCTGTTCATTCAGTCAGTAAATATTGAATATTTGCAAGTTGAGACATTGTACAAGAAAGGCACTGAAATGTGATTTGTTGTTTCTTTCACACCATAAATAGAAGGCAAAAAAGGATACAAAATTGAGCCTGTAAAGGTTTCCTGCCTCTTTCCTTCAACTCTTCTAGTGAATCTTGGTTTTGTCTCCACTCACTCACATATCTTTCCAGTCTTTTTCAGTCCTATCAGGCCTTTGATTACACACTTCCCTTTCCATTCCACACACTTAAGCCTGTCCCTGGGCAGATGGTCTCCATAACTCTTAAATAAAATTATTTGTCCATTTACATGTCAGTCAAGCCTTCCTTGACCCCATGCAGGAATTAGACACTAAGAGCCAGCTGATATTTCTGGCATGTATAGATAAGCCATCACTATTGGAAAGAATGAAGTTGCTGTTGACATTGTTTCACAGAATAGAGACATAGAAGATGGGGCTACTTTTGATATGTTCAGGTTTCCTTAATGCTTTTGAGTCTCAAGTCTCTCACTTATAAAAGGAATAAATAAATATATATACATATATCTTATATATTTATTTCCTTATATATTATATATATCTATATATTCCATATATTATATATAAATATATATATATATATATATATATATATATATATACGTATATAGCTATGGCTTGTGTCTAGATGTCCCACCAAAGCTTCATGTGGTCATGGGGGCAGACTTTTGGGAGGTGGCTGAATCTAGAATTTTTGATTGGTTCATTGTGTAGTGCTGGGATTGGCAGTGTGAGTGCTATACCCACACTAGGGTAGATAGCCTGCATACAATATAATGGAGGGAAAGATCCTTGCTTCCCTCTTTTGCTCTTGTTGCTTTTGCTGTCTTCTAAGGCCCCAGACACCATACCACCCTGCCTTGAAGCCAGCAGATTATGGACTGAAACCTCTACAAATTGTGAGCTAAATAAACCTTTCTTCCCTTAATTTTGGGTGTTCAGTATTTTGTCCCAGTAATGACAGAAAGGTAACTAAGGCATACACACATACACACACATGCACATGCACATGCACACACACATGCACACACACCAGTGTGACTGCCTCCCAACAAAGGCATAGAGCCACTTAAAGAACATATGGTATATACTTCTTTAAAGTGATACAGATATATATGAATGTACACGGAGAGATAATTATGCTATTATTAAGAGTAAAAAGCAAGTCCGTATACACACAATTCCACTTATAAAATAAAACACATATAATATTAGAACTTCTTTTAATTAGGACCTGTGCTAAACTTTTCCCATGTATTGTCACATATAATCTTCATAGTAACTCTTCAAGTTAGGCATTATTATTTTTCCCCATGTTGCAGAAAAGGAAACAAGAAATGATAATTTAGTTCCCAGGTAGTAAGTGTTGGGGAAAGGATATGAACTCCAGACAAAACTCCCTAACTTCTGTTGAGTTAGAATTCTTGTGTGGAGAAAATGAAGTCAAAAAAGAATAAAGCACCATTTGTAGTCTTTTCCTTGTTTATATGCTGTTAGTTCCTTCAAAACAGTGGTTTTCCATGTGTGAACCTTGTACTCCTGGTAGTAGGAAAGATAACTTCGGGGATGGCTTTCAGCAGGTCTCTCACCTACCAATAAATAGCATTAATCACATAGTTACAGCATTATGTCCTGCTCAATTCTTTTTAATCCTTTGATTATATCACTACCAAAGTTTCAACTCACTGTGCTAATCTTTAATACTCTCTAACACTTGCTGATCTCTTTCTTTAGTTTTCTTTTCTTTTCTTTCATTTTTTACAGAAAGCCAGCCTCAAGTTCTAAGCAGGCAAGTATATCTGGTTAGAATTCAGCAACATTGTGCTTTTTCATTATATTTATATCTGTTAATCTATTTAAGGCAAGAGATACAGGATATTCATTTATTGTAATGATAAAGTGTTTCTTCTTTTAAGGAAATGTAGTTAAGACTCCTATTCCTCTAAGTGTGTTAATTTAAACAAAAATTTAATTAAATAGTAGAGAAAGTGGTATATAGATATAATAAAAGTCAGTACTTATATGAATAAAATGTGAAATACTGCATTGTTCTAAATAATAAAACAAATCTCTCAGATAGCCATGAGACTGAACACACCAGTCTACACTCACCCACCATTTGTCAACCAATTAATGCAAATAAGGTAACATAAATAATATTAGTTTTTATATAAATACAATTGGAACAATAAAATGTAAGCAAAGTTTTTGCTGCTACTCAGTGAGGAACACTAAGAAATATGTAGTTAGGGTCAAAATAACCAATACTTATTCAATACTTGATATGAGCCAGACAATACTTTATTTTTTTCACCATAGGTCTATAACCTATTGGTCAGTTAATAATAACTTGTCATCCAATAAAATGTCAATGACTCTAAATAAATAACATATGTTATGTTTTGTGTGTGTTAACTAATGACAATATTATAAAATAGATATCATTATATCCATTGTATA
Organism: Chinchilla lanigera; assembly: GCF_000276665.1. Taxonomy (NCBI): domain Eukaryota; kingdom Metazoa; phylum Chordata; class Mammalia; order Rodentia; family Chinchillidae; genus Chinchilla; species Chinchilla lanigera. The sequence continues at coordinate 839,900 of NW_004955565.1, forward strand.
GATAAGGAAATTCAGCTACAAAGAAGTTAAGTAGCATGTCTAAAGTCACATAGGTTATAAATATAACTCCAGAGTCCATGCTCTTAATTGCTATGTATTGGGAACTGGCCTTTCTCCCAATCTTATGGACAAGTTTACAGTAAAGGATAAAGTAAAAGAGACAATGCAGTGTGGTTTGTGGGCATCCAAGAAGGTCAGAGCTCTTGTGGCTAAGACAAAGATGTCTCCAAATTGCCCACAATTTATTTAGATACATAACATCAGGGGTGTATAGAAAAGTGCAGGGAACAGTTGAGGCAAGATGGCATGAAAAAGTGAGCAAAGCCTTGTGAAGTACAAATGAAGACATTCCAAGCAATAAATCTGTGGTTAATGAGAGAACTGTTTGATCTCTAAGGTTAGCGGTATTGACCTTGAAAATTTGACCAAGAGTTGGCAACTGAAGTGTTATCTTGCCTTCAGAGATGTCAGTGTCACAGGCCACTATGGGCCTCAACCCTGACCACTGGCACACAGAGTTCCATTTCTGCATGCCAGCTGCTGTCTCTTCAGGCAAGTCACTTAGGCCTGGGGCAGACTCATAAGTTAATATAGAAAGCCAATTGATTGATTTCAAAGCCTACTCAACACTGCCTCAATGTGGTCCCCAACAACTATGCTAGACTACCACTTGATAATAAAATTATTCTATTTTTTTATTTTTATTTTTTTTTATTTTAAAGA
>NW_004955565.1:841862-879659 GCF_000276665.1 Chinchilla lanigera
CAGTCCACAGGACCTCTGACTCCGTGGGCTTGGTCTGCATTCTCATGTTCTCTGAGTCCTTGTTCAGCAGCTGCTCCTCTGCTGACTCTGGACCTTTCTGGGACCAAATGGCAGGAGCAAGAGTGGCCCGTTGTATGGCATGCATTCCCAGGGGATAATAAAATTATTCTAAACACTTATTCAGATTCTTATTCTTCATAACTACTTTCTATTCCACAACCAAATCCCAATTTTCATTTGACATGCCAATGATTACCATGTCATCTACATCTAAATTTTTTTCCTCAGAAAATCTGCTTCATCTTCTACAATAGATGTAGCAAGCTTACTGAGAACCATTGCATTAGCCAGATTTTCCATTGCTGGACACAGCACTCAACACCCACAACTTGAAGGAGAGTTTTAATTTGTCTCATGGTTTCAAGGGATTCAATTCAAGGTTGGCAAGCTCCAAGACAGAAACACCACAGCTGAAAGGAAAGGCAAAGCAAAGCTGCTTAGTTCCTGACAGTCAGGAAGCAGAGCAAGGAATGGTGCCAGAAAGGAGGGAGAAAGGTATCAGAATAGATTCCAAAGTCATGCCTCCATGTCCCACCCAGAAGTGTGCTACAGCAAACACTTGGGCATCTCCCAAGATAATCAAGTTGACATAATCAAGATAAATCATCATGTACATATTTCATCACCCACTTCCTCAGTCATAGTTGAATAGACCAGAGATTTATACCTGACCCAATCTGAGTCAATTAGGTATTTTCTCCTGGAACTTCAGAAATTGAATTCCAAAATCAGGACACCAAGAGACTGAAGTCGAGACAGGGCAGGATTAGTGTCCTGGTAAGCCAGGGACACACAGAGGTTAGAGTTCTAATGATGTAAAATAAATAAGTAAATAAATAAAAACTATAGATAAGACCAAGCAACCTTTCCAAGAGCAGAAATTGTGCCATAGTCCCATAACAGTTGGCATGACTCCTTTCAGTGCCTGACAACCCAGGTCCCATTTTTTTTAAACATGGCCATAGCTGAGATCTTACCCTTGAGTGGCTGTGTAGCATTTAACATGACAATAAATTCCATGTCACTTTAAGGTAGCTTGAGAAAATTTGTCTCTAGCTATCAAACATGCCTAAAGAGGGGGAAAATTGCATGGAATGACTCTTAAAAGGGACTCTAAAACCAACCACAGAGTGATAGTAGAATTAGTGGTGAAAAGGTGTCCCCAGTCCCAGGCTGGAAAAATGGTAGACCACATATTGGTGACAGAGCAGCTGCTTGAATTATAGCCAGAACTCTTAAGGGTTGCCAAATAGATACTCATTGAGAAGGAAGATTTAGGGGACTTGGCAGCCAAATATAAGGATATCTGAATGAGTTACTTATATATGGTGACTTAAGTAAGGCATATCAAGACAGAGGAAAATTTCTTCAAAAGTGCCCCACTGGAGAAAGATAAGGAAAAGCAAGACACTTAGGTAATTTTCATGGGCTGTTCTTTCCATCTGCTGCACTTTGCCCCAGGGAAATACTGAAAATTCCCTAAGGATTAGAATGTCTTCAGCAGGCAACTTTATAATGCTTTACTGAGTGATGCTTTGGGAAGTTGTTAGTAGGCCTTATATTCATAAATAAATCATCTTGCAGAGATTAAATTATACATCATTGGTAATGATTATTCAGGTGTAATGAGTTTAATTGATTACAAGAGAGTGGAATTCTTTAAGATGATGTAATAACTGCCAGTGATAGTTTGTTGCTTGAAGTGTGCATTGATGGGAATGATTGAAAATTTTAAAACACTTGATTTGCATTAGTTGAGAGACATATTTTAAAATATCTAAACAAGTTTGATGCTCTGCCTTAGCCTGGGATTACCCTGTCCCTAAAAGATAAGTTTGGTTAATTTCAAAAGTTTCTATGTTGAGACAGTTATCTCAAGTACCTTTATAAAAATCCAGTTAGTTAACTGGCTTTTGTCTTCTCCAATCAAAGAGAAAAAAAGAGAAAAAGGAAAAGAAATTTTGCTACCAATCACATCTGAGGTAATTGAGATCAGGCCTTCATTCCCAAATCCAGGGAACTATTACATAAGCCTGCCTAAGTTATTCCTCCCTTTCCGACCCACTGCGGACCAGGAATTAGCAAAATAACATTTAAGTGAGTGTACGTGGTGGCCATTGAGAGATGCCAATTAGATGTCTTTCAAAAAAGAACTTTCTGCAAAGAGTTCACTCAGCTGACAGCACCAGTTATAATGCCTCAGGACCCATTTCAGATTTGGAGTTGAGACCAAGTTCTTCTCAGGAAGCCCCGTGAAATCATTCACCATAGCAAAAGGACCAGGGACTGGCCATTTTACACAACACTGGCATACTCTAATGGCAATCTTTGCTCCAGAGTTTATGGCTTCATTGTTTGCTAGATCTGCACCACAATCTGCACTTTTTTACCACTTAATCCTGTTTCAGCCCCCTCTTAACTTTCACAAGCTTTACCCTCAATAAATCTATTGCACTCCTAACTTCCTCTCCATGTTGGCTTTGGTAAAAACCCAACTGACACAATACAGTTTCACTTTTGTCTGCTGCTATCCCAAGACCACCACTTTTTTCATGAAGACTTCCCTGATAGAAAGAGCCTGCATAAGAAGGCATGTAATGTTTTATAACTGAGTTTAAGCCATCACTGACCCAATATGTTAGAAGTATGAGTCTACTGGGACCCAAATGTGGAGAGAGTTGAGAATGTAGCTGGGTGCAGGCATGAGCCCGGCTGAAGAACACTATCTTGGCTTCTATGTTGTACTAGGTTTCCAGAGTTAAAACTAATACTCTAATTGAAAGAAACCACAAATTTTAGTACTTAGAATGAGAATGTCACAGAAACACCAAAGACATTGAAAAACTCTGAACCCCAGGACTCTTCCAAGTCCTAAGTCTTCTCAGCTGGTCAAAGGTGATATTTCTTTCAAATAGAGCATCAAACCCAAAATGCAGCCAGGCTCATTACAAGTCACTGAAGATCTTCCTACAAGTCTAGTACCCAGCTAGGCACCAAAGATATAGCAATAGAGAAAAACAAAAGCCCTGCCCACAGGGAGTGTTCATTCTAGCAGGGTGCTGGGGGGAATGTGCCAGATAATAAAATGACCAAACACATTAAACTTTAAGTGTTTATAAATGCGCTGGGGAAAATTATGCTCAGAAGAGGACTAGAGATGACTGTGAGAACAGGGCTGCAATTTTAAATAGTGTATCAGGGAAAGCTCCACTGATAATATATCATTTGTGTAGGAAGTGAGGAAGTACACCACGCATACAGAAGAAAATCATTCCAAGCAGAAAGAAAAAAATTCACAAAGATCATGAGATGGGAACATGAACAGCACGTTGGAGAAATGTTATGAAACCAGTGTGGCTGGAAAGCAATATACATGAGGTCAAGGAGGCAGCTTAAATTAGATCATATAGGACCTTGTAGACCACAGTGAAGACTTCATTTTCCTACGACATTGCAGTCTTAGAAGGATTCAATGAGAAGGGTGGTGTGATCTTGCTTATCTTAACAGGATTACTCTCACTGCTGTGGATGACGGACTCTTGCAGAGTTTATGTGGCAGAGGGGAGGCCAATGAGAGGCTACTGCACCAGTCCAGGAAAGAAGTGTAAAATGATCGTATGTAGTGTGGAGGAAATGGAGTAGCAATGGCGGCAGAAATGGTTGGATTCTGGATGTATTTTGAAGGCAAAAATGATAGGATTTACTAGCTGATTGCATATATGAGTACAAAAGAAAGGAGGAATTATGAATCTGGGTGTTCACTCAGAACAATGGGATAGTTATTTCCTGAGATAAGGGGCATTACAGGAAGAGCAGCTTTAGAAGGAAGATGAAAACTTCACTTGACACATATTAAGTGTAAGATGCCAATTATACACCAAAGTGGACATGTTGAGGCAATTGTATTGTTAGAAAATTCTCAAGATTTGAACCAACCCAGCAGATAGTCTAAATGAGTAATTATAGGCTTCAATTCAAAGGATGCCAACTGTTGCCAGAAAGATACTGTTATAGGATACATTTCCTCTCCTATGAGAAAATCTTCCCCAGTTTTCTTCCTCCAAACCTGGACTTCTCCAGTGTTTGATATCTCAATAAGTGACAACATCTATCCTGAAACTGAGAAGCCACTACCCTCCCCTGACAACCCCCATCCCGACGCATACCCATATCCAATCAATCACCAATGTTTATTTGTTCTCCTTAATCCATATGTCTTAAATTCATCTACTTTTTACACCATCACTTCTACCTCTGGTCAAGCTAATGCAATCGTTCACCTGGACTATTGCACCAGCCTGGTATCTGGTTTCTTGTGTTCGCTTGCTTCCCTTCCATTCATTCTCTAGGTTAGAGAAAAAGGGAATATTGGCACTCAAGTTGACACAGAAGTGCCCACAACCCGACTCTGGGCTCAAACTCTTGAGCAGGGTAAGGAGCTAAAAATGCCCAGTGTAGAAATCTGAGAATATCAGGAATAGTGTTGGATAGTGGCAAATAATAGTGTACAATGTGTAGTGGCAGATAATAGTGATTAAAATTGAGAAACTTTAATAAATTGGATGAAGCATTCTCAAAAGGGATAGGATGTGTTATTTGCCTTAGCTAGACAGTTTCTCCGATCTAAAACTGAGTTTGATCACAGAAAATAATGTTATATTTCTTTGCACATCTGCACCATGTGTGTGATGTCAACCTGGCTCAATGGGCCATTACCCTTCCATCTGCAAGGCGCACTCTCTCCCCTCTGCCTGAATGCTCTTTCCTAACTTCAAATGGATTACTATTTATCCTTCAGAACTCAGCTTCAATGGCCTTCCTGAACCTCAAATTCAACAGGCTCCCCTACACCCTCTCTATACACTTCCTGCATGTTCTTTACAGCACTCATTACAAATGTAATTGTATTATCAATCATCCAAGTCACTCTTTAATATCTGTCTCCTCTAGAATGTAAGCACTGGTACAGGGCTGAGCATGTCTTACTCACTGCCATAACCCAAGGTCATAGCACAATGTCTAGTGTACAGTAGATGCTCAATAACCATATGTCAGGTGAATAAATGACTCTTCTTGGCAATACTACTAATCTGGATTTTTTTTTCCTTTCCCATATCCACATTCAGTCAGACAGTCATCTCTGTCTGAGAGGAGGGCCACAGAGGAGGTATGCATGAGTACAGAAAGTTGAAAAATGCTACAAATCTTCCTGGATTTTGTTTTCTAAAAGCCTAATTTTTAAATAAAAGAACATTCATAGGTCTACGTGCTATAGAGTTTCTTGAAGAAACATAGAGGGAAAAGGATTTCCCTTCCACTAAGAAGAGATTTCCCCAGGCTAACAGAAGTAAGTGTTGATTGATCCTTAAAGCAAGGGGACCAGGACCCTGCCCCCAGCACCGCATTTGGGAAGGGAACAACACAGGACAGAGGAATGGGTGCCACATGGTCAGGGTCAGACCATGTCTCAGTGTGGATCAATCAGAGGATTCGATGGGCACTTCCACACACACAATCCCTTAACTCAGGATAAGATTCCAGCCATGGGGAACAGGTTTTTGGGAAGAGAAGTCCAAAAGGGACTGAAGTAACATTTTACAAAACTTTACAGGTCATTTCTTGCACCCACAGGTTTGTAGACTGAAATTCCATAATGCCGCATGCTTACTATATCACAGATAATGTATTCACATACAGTTTAGCTCTCACGTCATATGTACCTTCTTCTAACCTAACCATTTAAAACTTGACCCTACATATAGTGATAACAATAACCTTATACTTTGCAATCACATATGTTCTTTGCAATAATCCTGTCGGACAGAAAAAATATATATTACCCCCACCACAACCACAACCTTACAGGTGAAAAAAACTAATTCAGAGGGGTCAAACAAATAGACAAAGTCACACAGCTGTACTAGAAGCAGAATTGATCTGCTGCTCCATAATTAAATAAATTCTTTATGTAATATCATGCTACCTTTATTAATTAAAATGTTATTTATAAGAATGTTACATTTCCTGATCATGTTAGAAAACTCTGAGTTTTCTGTATTTTGTATCATTTTTTCCAACCAAAATGAATTTGCATTTTTCTAAGTTTAGTTACAATTTTTAGATATTCTTTTATAGAGCTGATGCCACATTATTTGTTAATTGTTGAATTTTTCTTGTCTATTGATACAACTAAATGTTTTTTCCCCTTTTGAATGAGACATTCTGCTAAAGTTACCTGTTGTTGTTTGTGATTCTGGTGGTGATGCCTCCAGCTGGAGAGAGAGCAGACTGAAGCTTGCATGAAATTCTCCTGTTTGATATCTTTAAAGTGATGCCCATAATTACTTTTCTCTATTTTAAATTTTATAACAGTAGGGCTACTCAAATTGTACAATGTGATCCTAAGATGTTTTGATGTTTCCCCAAATCTTAAGACTTGTTTTATAATCAGGACTGCACAAAAACTCTCCATATCTTAGCACTTTTACATGGTTACAAAGGAATCACATTTTATGAAATGTTCATGGAATGAAAAGTCTCTTCTTTAGTATTCAGCTATGTTAATACTGTTGGGAGGATAATCTCACATCAGACCTTCACCTTAAAATTGTATATTACTATAACGGCATTCCAGAGGCATTTGTCAAAAATAAAAATGTGACAGACTACTTCATTTCTTTCTAATTAGAGGGACAAAATTCTAAACAGCAGTGATTTTATAAATACAAACATGGACCAGTGACTATTTGAACAATATGATAAAAACAGTATAATAAAGAACCTGCTTGGTCTAGCTTTCCGTTTTCATCCCCAAAGCAAGAATATGTTTTACAATGAAAACCAGTTTCCCTGGTAGTATGACTGTCAAGGAAGAAGCTTGGTGGTGCGGAGCAAGGAATGCTGGTCCAGGAGAGCAGCCACGAGTACTGCCAGACCAGTTTTGTTGCTGGCTTGTCAGCAAATCATTAACCTCTTTATGTATAAGAGTCTTATTTGTGAAGTGAAGGTACTACCACCTCTTCTTAAGTGTAAATGGGTATTCAGAGGATTAACTGTACAATCCCCAGCTCCAAAGAAAAAGTAAAATATGTAGGCAACAGCCAAAGTCTATTAACTAGATGACCATAGACTACTATAGCAGCAGGTTGCCTGTGTGTTGACACTTTCATTTCCTTATTTAGGAAAGTTAGATGAAGAACAAATGTTTAGGGCTGGGGCTGTAGAGCAGTGGCAGAGCACTTGCCTAACATATACAAGACCCTAGCACCACACACATAAAAAAACTAATTTTTAGACAATCAATAGCTTCAGAATTAAAAATTATAAAGACAAAAGCACCAATGATCACTGCCAGATACTGTACATCTATGTTAGAATCTGCTCATCAATTAATCCATCAATTAAAAGCGAGGAGTAGAAGCACCATCTAGAAATTTGCTTCCATCTTCTTTTTTGAGCCCTCTACAAGAAATAGATATGATCAAAGGACGTGTGTACACCAAGTCCTTTCGTAAGTTATTACAAATAGCTCAATGCCGGAGTTTGCATAGGACCATGTGGAGTCAAAATGCAAAATTGTATGCATAAAATTTCAAACAAATACTGTGCCCTAAAATATATTCATTTTTTAAATTAAACAAAACATGCCTGATTATTATATTGTTCTTATGAAATATATTTTAATGAATAATAATTGTTTTAATTTTCAAGGTTTTAAAATAACAGACTAAGACGATAATTTGATAAGTTAGGAAGTCGTAGCCAGCACACTTAAAACATTTATAGGATCTATCAGTTTTATTTCTCACATAATTGTTACTATATAATAGCTCATCTTATACCCCTCATAAACTTTCAAATTAAGCTTCTACACGCTCTCCTGATTCATAATTTTGTTCTTATGGACATTACTGATATCAGTTAAAGTCAAATCACTTAATGGCTTTCTCTTTTAAAAACTCATCACTATCTAGCTATTCATCTTACTTAGAATGAACAATTATCTTTATAACACATTAAGAACACACCAAACACATGCAGTGTGAGTGGACAGTAACCAACAATAAACAAATCCGAGCATGCAATCGTAGGTCTACTCTCAAGCTGTGAGAGGGATAGTTCAATCATTTCTGAGTAAGAGAATGAGAAACCAAAAATTATAACAGTCTATTTTAAGTCAGATTATGTCCTTCAAAGCAATGTAGTTAAACTACTTCCAAATTAATCAAACATAGTTTTAGGAAAAAGAAAACAATCCATTCTTAGGATCAAGCAATGGGCATTTAGTAAACTCTAGGCCCTCGAAGAAATTTTAAGGTGCCACGTTCATTCTTCTGCTAGGAAAGCTGGGTCCTAGAAAGAAGTTAAGCATCATGTTAACTGAAACACAAATTAAATCATGCTATTGTTCCGTTAAAAGACAGCAAATAATGCTTTCTCTTTGTCATCGTCTCTACTCAATCTCATCATTGGTTTATCTTACAGATACAGGATTCCCTGCCTGGCAAGTGCAAGGTCGTGAGTTCGGTTCCCGGTACCGGAGAAAAAACCAAAAAAAAAAAAAAAAAAAAAAACCAGATACAGGATTCCTACTGTGTATTGGCTTTCTAGCACTGCATCATAAATTACTACAAACTTAGTGCCTTCAAACAGCACACATTTGTTATCTCATAGCTCTGTAGGTTAGAGACTGAGCATAAAGCGCTTCTATTTTTCTGCTCAGCTTCTCACCACACTAACATCAAGGTGTCAGCTAAGGTTGTGATTCTCATCTAGACCTTTGCAGACTTCCATGTTCACTGGTTATTGGCAGGATTCATTTCCTTGCAGTTGGAGGACTTACAAGCCCATTGTCCTGCTACCGTTGGCTGGGGTCCAAGCTCAGCTTTTAGAGCCTGCCCAAAGACAACTCATATGGATGTTTGCTTTCTTCAGGAAGTGTCATTCTGCCTTCTTCTTCTGTAACCAGCCAAAGAAAACTCTTAGCTTCTAGAAGGTTTGCTGGATTAGGTCAGGCCCACTGTAGATACTCTCCCTTTCCTGAAGTAAATTTACTATATAGCACGAAATAATCATGGAAGGGCTAGCCCATCATATTTATACGTCCTGGCTACACTCAGAATATACAGGAATATGAACCATAGGGAATCAACCTACAATTCTACCTACCACACATACTTTACAAAGCATTTCCATAGTTCATTATTTTACACCTCAGAAAACTTAAGCTTATTTTAAAAAATGAGGAAACCAAGGTAGGAATAGCATAAAAGGGAAAAGAAGCCATCAATTCCAGGATTCCTACTATGCGCCAGGACAAACTTCAGTACTTCTTATGAAATGAATTATATTACACAGAACTTTGAAGTAAGGGCTAAAGAGAAACAACTCAGAGTAAAGAGTAATTTTCCCAGTGACGAAAGCATGTAAGGAGTACAGCCATTCTTGCACCCAAACCTCAGGATTCCAATTTCCTTTTTAAAAATAAAGACAAAATGCTTTGTGCAATGCTGGACAAAAAGAACAGCATTACTGATGTAAGAGGCTCCTGGGCATGATAGATGAGTAAAACCCAGGCAAATGTACAAGTGTGACTCAGATCCACTGACGGTGTTCAGAAGGGAATGTAACACCAGCAAATGAAAATAAGGCCGTGGAGGATAACTGGGCTACATCTATCAAAATTACAGAAGTATATGATCTTTAACCTTGGAATTCTACTTCTAAGAATGTTTCCTAGAGATATATTTGCTAAGGGGGAAAACAAAACCCATATCCAGTTATGCTGTTCAGCACTGTGTATAATAGAAAAGAATAGAAATATCCTGATTTTCTTCAACAAAGGGTTGGGTAAATAAACCATAACACATCCATGCAATGGAATGCTACAAATCCATTAGAAATGGAAGAATTTTTCATGCATTAATATGGGACTATTTCACATTTTGTTAAGTGGAGAAAAGCAAGCTACAAAATAGTATGCATGATACATTGCCATTTTTCTCAAATTGGGAGAAAGAAACACACACCCATATATATAGGTATATGTGTGTGTATGGGTGTGTCTGTGTGTATGCCTGTGTGTGTTTATGTATATGTTAGTGTATATAAAACATATATGTATAGGACATCTCTGGAAACACACACAGAATAAAACTGATCACATGATCACAAGAGAATTGTGGCTGAGAATAATAATTGAGTGGAAATGTCACTATAACAACATGTGTATCGATTTGACTTTTGAGCCACGTGAATAAGAATGCATATGTGAGGGTGGTCTGCTCTCATGATAAAAGGGTGCAGGGGAGGGGAAGAAGAGACTCAAGAGAGATGAAAATATTTGTGTATAGAAATCGGTTTATTTGGTGAGAAACACAGTTATTTATGAAATTTTTGTTCGAGGTACCAGTATTGAAATCTGTGTTACTGTCTACTAAATCCAAAAAGGTAATAATACAGGCAAAATAAAGGCAAGCACAAGCCACTAAATATGAATATAAAAGAAAAGTCCACTTTGCACTCAGAATATAAAAGAAAAAAGAATGAGGCAGCATAAAAGTCAAATGGAACCAGGAATAGAAATATGACCAAATCATTTCAATGAAACAAGTTGCTATTTTTTGGTTTGTACCATGCAAGTATAGAAAATTTACTTTATTCTCTAGAAAACTATCATTTTCTATAGAACTTACATCTTTATATTTTTAACTAGAATGTAGTAAATAAACACTCTGTTTTCTTAAAGCAACTACAATTCTGGGATGCTGAATCAGATGTGGAGACTGTCACTGACTTGACAAGAACATGGGACTGAGAAGGAATTGCAGTATCAGTTGTCATGTTCCACCTGAGTTCTGTCTAATGCCAAGAAAACCATGTTTATCCTCAAACCTCTAGCAGAAAATGTTTCAAAGACGGGCTTCCAGACAACATTTGCACAAAAGGCTTCTAGGGCTTAACACACAAAAACTTCTGCAGATCGCAGTCTCTTTGATCTCCTCTCCTTGAGGCAGCCTGGTGGTATTTGATGCTACGGGGTTCGGGGGGCGGCCAGATGAGGGAGAATCTGTAGGCATGGACAAAGAAGCAGGCCTAGGGGGTCGCAAAAATGCTTCTCATTCTCCTGTTCGCTCTGCCCTTGAAGACATCTTGCTTCCATCAGAGCCAAGAAATTGAAACTTAACTACAGTTGGCTTATGCCCTGTGTACCTAGGCTGACACAAGAAGGTGTGTAGTATGAAAAATTCCTCATTCTGTGACCCTTGTGCTGTCCCAGTGACACTGCCCTTCCACTTTGCATAAGAATCAAAACATTTTGCAGCTTCTCATGGGATATCAGTAGTTTTAGGCTTTATTAAGGACACAATCTGCTCCAAAGCACTCTCCCCCACCAATTTCCTAAGAAGTTCTCCCTTTTAAAATTTATTTTCCATTTACACATAAAAACTGCCCCATAAGTGCTATACCAATAGTAGTTCAAGTCTCTGTTTGCCACTGAAATTATATACATCCTTTCCATCCACACTGTTTCAAAGAACTCCATTTCTTTTTTGTTTTCATTAGTACATGTTTGTAGTACATGATGTTTACATTCATCTTGGGGCATGGGTCCATGTGCATAACACAGCTTGTTTCTTTTTATACTCCCCTTCCCATCCACTCTCCTCCCTCCCTCCATCCACTTCTAAACCCCCTTTCCCTGTTTTCATTCTTGTTGATGTTATTAATTTTATAGCATGTTTATGACATAAAATGCTTACCTTCGTTGAAGTTATGAGGTTCCTGTACATGGCAATCTTTTTTTTGCAATCTTAATTCTACTTACTTCCCCTCCCCCTCTCTCTTTGCACACAATTTCCTGAACTCCTTCCCATTTGCAAAACATCCATCTCCTTGTACCCTTCAATCCATCCTTTATTATTCTCTTTGTTTGCACTTTGCTTTACTTAAATAAGAGACATCATGCAGTATTTAAGCCAGTGTGTCTGATTTATTTCACTCAATGCTATATTTTTCAGATGCATCCATTTTCCTAAAAATGTCTTGAATTTATCCTTCTTTATAGCCAAGTAGTATTCCATTATGTATAGATGCCACATTTTCTTTACCCATTCATCTGTTGATGGGTATACAGGTTGCTTCTAGGATTTAGCTATTATGAATTATGCTTCTATAAATATTAGTATACATGTATCACTGTAGTATGATGTCTTCAGCTCCAACGAATTCAATTTCTGAAATATACCCTTTATTTTTGCCCCTTCCGCAGTAGCGTGCAATGCTGAGCATGTTACCTAAGGGAGTGGAAATTTAAGTAATTAAAATCTAAAAGAAAAATTCTAATTAGCCTACCAGCTTTTAAATGAAATTGTTTTGCTGCAGAAAGTGCTACTACACTAGATCTAAGTCATGACACATAATGGAACCTACAAAGTTTTGCTGAGACAAATTAACTCAGTGTGTATTGTAGTCTCACAGTTCACAGGACCATGGTAGCTTTATGGAATTCCATGCTTAATCAGTCCACTGGGGACAAAGAAATCTTTTCAGCTTGGTCACTGACTGCTTTTTGGATGGTTGAAATTTGGGGAATCCACTGAACCCTAAATATTTGCACTCACATTGCTTGAGCAAAACAAAAGAGACCACTGCGTCATTTAAACTCAGTAGTCAAGGCCAAAGAGGGTAGATTTAAAATGTAGGCTACATGTGCCAATTGTTGCTTATTTTAAAATCCCAGAGGACAAAGGGCACATATATCTGTCACATTCAGATGCTGGAGAGAAAAAGTACAACATTCAGATAAGAACTATACCCTCTACACTTCAGAGGAAGATTATTTTGAAGTTGTAAGCGAATAAATAGTATTGTGACTGTTTCACAAAGATTCCTTTAATAATTTGAGACTAAAATCTCCACTACTTATTAGAAAAGCTGAATTTGACCCTCCTGGCTGTTGTTGTGTAGACTGTAAATTGCATACAGGAGTAAGGATTATTACAGGACAATTCACCAGAGTAAAATGTAGGTTAGGCCTTGTACTGTATTTGGGCTCCTTCAAAGTAGGACCTGAGACAAGGGCTAGAGTTCAAGTTGTTTATTTGGAAGATGAGTGGTACACTCAGTAGCAGAGGTAGAAGAGTGAAGAAGTGAGACAGAAAAGGGAAAGGATCCAACAAAACCACCTGTTTTCACTGTGGGCAACTCAAATTCAGGTCCACTGAAGAACTCCGAGAGCCAGTGGAGTACATACACACTTCAGTGTTATTTCTCAGAAAGGGCTTGGAGGTGGAGTTTTGTAGACTGATGTATTTATTCATATACTGATCTATGCAGTTCATTTATTATATACTGCTTCTTATCATTTATCAGCTGAGCAATATTCCCAGGGCAGCACTCATTTCCCTGCACTTCTTGCTTGTCCATGAATGGCAAAGTAAGCCCTAGAGGTCAGAGAATTTCAAACCATTGTCGGCTCTGAGGTGGTACAGGTAAGGGAATTTGGGTAGGGAACCATTAGCAAATGCTATCCTCTCTCCTTGTGCACTGCCATTTTCCAGTGAAGTAGTGACCGTATTTATAAACCTTTAATGATGTGATTGTTGGTCTCTGATCCACAGCCCTTTACACCTTAAAAAAATATTGGTTGACTGAATCAATGAATGACTTATTCCACCTATTATTATTTATTATTGTAATATATAAGAAGCAAAAGGTCATTACACAATTTTGAAATTCTAAATTTTCTTTCTTCTCAAAATAGCATCTAAAACAGTTAAGCAATATAGCCAAGAATGTGAGGAAATGACAATTTGCACACAATGAAACGCTGTGAATACCATGTAGACATTTTTTTTTTCAGTACCGGGAATCGAACTCTGGACCTTGTGCTTGCCAGGAAGGCGCTTATGCCACTGAGCTATATCCCCAGCCCCCATGCAGACATTTAAAAGTATGAGGTACAGCCATATGAGTTTACCAAGAAAAATTCCAAGGTAATTTTTAGAAGTACCAAATTGCAAAGCAATACTCAGTATGATCACATAGGTGTAAAACAAAAGGAAATCAGATATTTACAGCATAGATTTGCTTATTTATGCAGATAAAATACCTAAAAATAAAACTCCTGAGTTTTCAGGTTTATGAGACATCAGAGTCATTTTATTTAATCTGGCCCAACTGAATCTCTCCAGCTAAGTCAATTGGCTATGTTAGCAGCTGTATATTCTATACACATTTAATCCTTACCAAAAATCCATAAAGTTAGTGGTAACACCCCCACATAGCAGTCAA
This sequence comes from Chinchilla lanigera, assembly GCF_000276665.1. Classification (NCBI taxonomy): domain Eukaryota; kingdom Metazoa; phylum Chordata; class Mammalia; order Rodentia; family Chinchillidae; genus Chinchilla; species Chinchilla lanigera. The sequence goes on from NW_004955565.1 coordinate 856,218, forward strand.
TTGTCAGTGTCCTATTCATAACCTATGCCCCATCCCAGAGGTTACCTCCTGAAAACTACAATACAGGTCCTGTTTCCATATCTCTTCACTTGAGACAGTCTCTTGGTTTGGGAACCTTCCTGGCCTGCAAGAGGTATGAGCGAGAAATGCCAAGGAACATCCCTTTCCAATGAGTGATGGTGTGGGTGGATAAATACCATGGCTTCCTTGGCTTTCAGGTGGGATATTTTCAAGGTTCATGTTCTACATAGTCTCTCAGAACATCTCCAGCAGAAGCACTCCTCCATTGCCCTCCAGAGTAACCTCCACATTCACATACCCTTTGGGGCTTTCTCCTTTCCCTATCTCACTTCCCCTACTTTCTCAATGGACATTTTGCAAAATCGATACAAATAAAATAATTGCACCTAAATCTTCACCTAAGATTTTGTTGACCAAATGTTTATCTCAGTCTCTGCTTAGGTCATAGCACCACCTTTAATAAGTTAGGAAATTGAGACTCAGTCAGATAACACACACCACATTGCTATTAGCTAAATAAAACCGCTGTTTTTGGAGATCAAAAATTGTTCAGTATCAACAATTTCATATGGTTGAAACTGACAGTAGACTTAGAGTACAGATTTGAATCCAGATTGAGAATAAAGCTTGTGGGCTTAAAAGTGGTTCCAATAAAGGTGGGCCAAGGTTAAGTAAACTGTGATTCAGTAGAAAACAAAGGGATGATGTACATACTTTTCATACTTGTTAGAAGCATGGGTTTTGGATAGTCAGCTCTTCTGCCTCTTATTAGCGTGCAATGCTGAGCATGTTACCTAATCTTTATGTGGCCCCTGTTTTGTCACATATACAGGGTAATGCCCTCATACATTTCCTGTGAAAAAGGAGATACTATGGAGCACATGCCCAGCACATCATAAGGGTCCAATAAGTGGTTACTTGCTCAGAATGGCAGGGGACTCCAAAATTTTGTTTTTCTTTTGTTTATAATGGATAAAGTCAATTCAACCAACCTTAAACAGAAAGAGGCTTCTACTGGCCATGGGACCAAACAATGAACATGAGTACATGGCCTCAGGTACCTGGATGCTGGGACTTTGGACACCCTCTTTCTGTCCATCATTCCTGCTTCTCTGCTTCATTCTTGAAGTCATCCATCAGGTGTCAGAAAATGGAACTGGAGGCAGACTAATGATGGAAAAATGATCCCTCTTGCAAAACTCCCAGGGAAGGTCTCTGAAGTCCCCTGCTTTGACTCCTGAGGTATGGATTAATCGCTGGGGCTACAGAAAAGTGGCCAGGCCTGGATCATTTTACCCATGTAATGAGATAGGAACAGGAGCAGGGGCACCAGCAGAAGTGTACAAGAAGGAGCTCATGGCAGACAAAAAACAAACTTGCTTATCTCAATTCTAGCTGTGTTAACACAGACAGAAATAAGATTTGCTTTTAAAGATTAGATTTTAATTTTATGACAGTTTTAGATTTATGGAAAATTGAGCCGAAAGCACAGAGGATTCCTACATATACCCTCACTGTCCTCCCATTTCCCCTATTAACAGACTACATTAATATCAAACATTTGCTACAATTGGTGCATCAATATTGGTATATTATTGTTTACTAAAGTCCAAGATTTACACTGGGGGTCACTCCTAGTGTTGTGCAATCTACAGGTTTTGCCAAATACATAATGTCATGTTATTGTACATGTCTGCCGTTACTGTACCATGCAGAATAGTTTTGCTGCCTGAACACATGCCCTGAACTTCATCAATTCACCCTATCCATCCTTCCCTTCAGTTTTGAGACCACCAATCATTTTAGTTCCTATAGCTTTGGCTGGAACATTGTTTTGAATAAAAACTTGCAAAGGATTTGAAAATTGTAACATTTACTTTTATCAAAATCTCTATAATTCTGAAAGATAGATATTATTTTACAAATTGATAGACTTGCTTTTTTGAATAGATATCCACCAGATCAAATCCTTAGTCATATCCCAATTTATCTCTCCTCGGCCTTCTGCACTTAAACACCTCTTTCCTTTGACTTCTGGCATCTTTTGAGTGCAAAACTATTGCATTTAGATTTATTTACTGCTTATTAATTGACAATCAAAGCATGTTTGCTTGGCATGATGTTAGATTACTGGCTAGGGATTTTTTGTGGCCTTTGGGGAGATGCCTTCAAGGGGGTGCCTGTGGGGATGTTGCTTGACACTTGTCTTGTTTTCCTTTGATTTTTTTTATTGCCTTCCTGATCCTAATTGCAGTGGGAACTGATTTGGCAGCTATCACAACATTTTTGGCCTCTCAATATTGCTATCAACTGATTTCTTCTCTTCATTGCTTCCTTCAATTCCCCCCAACCTGATTTCTATTCTAAAGTATCTTGCTCAAAAACAAACAAAAAATGTGTCATAAGGAAACCCATAACTAAGAATTTGTGCTGGATTCTTCATATTAAAAAGCACTTTGGGGATTGCCTTCATTTCTGCCAACAGTAAACATTTTCCCAGGGCTTAAACAAAGGCTCTGTTTTAACAGTATATAAATAAACTGGCAAAGTCTGACACTATATTAAAACGCTGATGTTATCATGTTAAAAATTATACAGATAACACATAAAGATAATATTGGCTGAATAATTTGTTTAAAGATATTTGGGCACCACTTTATTACATTTTTCTTTATTGGTTGTCTGTTTAACAATGTTAAAAGCTTCACAATGGTTTTCCTCATATAACTCTCTGTGACAGTGAGAAAATCAAAAACCATATTGTATTTTTAAGTGCATAATAAACTTTTCAGTTCAACCAGTATTTATTGGGTGTGGACTGTGGCCTTCATAATGTGCTAAGGGTCATGAGTACAAGGCAAATAAGACAAGGAATTTAGACTCCACGTTGTAGGCAAGATTCTCCAAAAGGAGACAGTGAGACAGAATTTGGAGTACATGATGGCTATTAAGAATTAACATCTGTGAAAGGAATGTGGAAGGTAGGATTGGGCTAAAAGAGGAATTAAACTACAACCCAAGTCTAACGGAGTCTCCCCCAACCCTGCAGGGAGCTCTGGAGCAAGAATTGTCCATTCAATTTGTTCCAGATCTGGCTGTGCAGGCTGAGGCCAGACATTCCAGCATGAACAGTCATTGATTGTGGGCTTCCAGGGAGGGAATGAAGACAAAGGGTTTCACTGCGGTAGAGTCAGGCCCTGAAGAGCTGACTGCCCTTTGTGCAGCTGGGCAGAAAGTCCGCCCTTAAAGGGAAATCTGGGCAGCACATCTCTATGTCAACCTTAGCTTGGTGAGAAGAACACACCCAAATATAATTCTATCACAACGTAGGAAAAACTATGAGAGATGTGTATGCAGGTTGCTATGGAAACACAGATGGACTGGGCCAGGGAGTGGATCAAAGAAAAGACTTCTAATGTGCTATTGCATAGTAGGGTAACTATGGGATAACAATAATGTACTTGGATTTTTTAAAAGCTAGAAGAAAGACTTTTGAATGTTTTCACCATAAAGAAATGATCAGTGTTTGAGGAAATAGATGAGTTCATCCTGATTTAAACAATTACACAGGGCTGGGGATTTAGCTTAGCGGCAAAGTGCCTGCCTGGCAAGCGCAAGGTCGTGAGTTCGGTTCCTGGTACCGGAAAAAAAACAAAAGAATAAAAATAAAAATAAAAAAATAAACAATTACACAATGTATATATGTATTAAAGCATCACATACTACTCTGTAAATATTTACAATTTTTATGTTTTCATATCTTATTTAAAAATAAATTTAATATAAAATAAAATTAAGAAAAAGACTTCCAGGGAGAGGTGATCCCTTAGCTGAGTACGAGCTAAGATTAAAGAAGCAAGGAGATTTGTATGGTCAGAGGATATTTTATCTGGGGTAAGTGTTTACTTTACTTGGTGCTTCTCTAGATTGAGACTTTGAAGAATTTAATTTTTTCTTTCACACCAGGATGAAATAAATTATTCAAATTAATTTAAACACAGGGTCAGAAAGAAACTTCAGTAGTGTTGGGCTCGTATTTTAATCACTAGCTCAATGGTCAGACTCACTTTTTTTGTCATTTCAGTAAAACATTCCCCTCAGCTGATTGTAGACTTAGTAGGTCCTAGGAATCTGGAGGTGACACACTGAGGTTGTCTGGTTATTGAAGGTTGAGGCTGTTTTTGCTTGTTGCATGATATGAAGCATCTAGCTCTAGGGAAAGATCCTGGTAACTGACTAAATGTTTTACATTTTGAAGTGAAATTTGCTATCAGGTAGACATGGTCAAACAAGTCATAACTGTCAAAAGTATACAAAGAAAGAGAAAACACCAGTAAGTGCCAAACATGATTCCAAACACATGTAAAGTTTGTTTCTCATCACTGAAATATGAAAAACTAAGCTTTCATTTTAGATTGGAGCTCACAGATTATGTACTCAACCCTAATTTCAAACAATTGCTTGAATTGTAAAGCACATTTGATTTGGGGTCTATGAAAAATCTGGTGTTTATTATTATTGTTGTTGTTACCATGGAATTTTAAAACCTGGAAATTAGAAATATTTTGCCCCTTTATCTTGTATTTTTATTTAATTAGACAACTACATGTTCATAGTGGAATGAAATTACTTTTTGGTAAGTACAAAAAGTATAAGAAAATTACCCAGAAATATTCCTTCCTTGTGTTATTGCAAAGGTCTTGCTAACAATTTCTTTTATTAATGACTCTTTCATTACTTCCAGTAATATTTAAAATATTACTGGAGTAGTGCTTCTTATACCAGCTTCCAAAAGTAAGCAGATGTGGAAAGGATACAGAAAAGATCCATAAGAATACTGAAAATGTTATTTTTAGGTGGGAGTACTTATTAAAGTACTTATTAAAGTAGTACAAACTTGAAAATGAGTGTTCCCCACAAAGTTTCAAGAAGTTACCCACTTTCCTTGAAAATAAAACCTAGCTAAAAAAAAAATAATCAGCCCTGAAAACTAGAGATCAAAATGCCAGCCCCCGTTAGCCTATCCTTGCCTTACCTGCCATCACGATTCTCTTGCTCAGTGGCTGTTGGGGGCTGGCATTTTGATCTCTAATTTTCAAGGTTGATTACTTTCCAGGTAGGTCTTATTTTGGAGAAAGCATGGCAGTAAAAAACCCGAAACTCAACTCACTTCTTTTGGGCTGCCCTTCCACTATAAGCCTAGAGAGGAAACTTCAGAGAGTATGGATATATAAACTATGTTCATTCATCATTACAACTCTGAGTCTACCACCACACTCAGAAAATATTTGTCCAGTTGCCACTGAACTGGAGGTAGATTTTGAAATGTGATGAGGTAACAACAGAATACTTCAGCAATGAAGAAAAAGGGGATAAATTTGAGAAAGTTGAATTATACTTGGAAAATATAGCTGTATTGGCAGAATAATCCCCACTCCCAAGATGTCCAAGTCCTAATCCCAGCAACCCATGACTATGTTACCTTATATGGCAAAGGGGACTTTGAAGATGTGATGAAGTTAAGAATTTTGAGATGCGAGATAATCCTGGATTACTTTAGTGGACCCCATGGAACAGCAAACGTCTTTATAAGAGGGAAGAAAGAGGGTCACAGATATAGAGGACATCAGGCAATGTGAACATGGGACAGTAATAGAAACAGAAAGAAAGAACCATGCTACACTGCTGGCTTTGCAGAGGGAGAAAGAGGCTGTAGGTGGAGAATGCAGGTGGCCTTTAGAAGATAGAAAGGGGAAGAAATGGAGTAGACAAACTTTTCCCTCAAGGCTCAAAAAGAATACTTCTTTGCCAACTCATTTCAGAACTTCTGACCTCCAGAATTGTAAGGGAGGGGTTTTGTTTTAAGACACTAAACTTCTCATTTGTTACAGCAGCAATAAGAAACCATTACAGAAGCTAAAGGCTAATTCAGAGAAATGGAAGTTAATTCTAAAAAGATTCAAGTTTTCAAGTAAATGAGCATTTTTTTAATTAATAGTGTAATGACAAGCTAGTCTTAATCCCCAAAGAAATCAGGCAGGGGCAAGGGCTACAAAATCATTAAGCAATTAGCTCATCTAAGAAAATCGAGGCATCTCCTTCAGGATAAATTTAAAATGCTAAAGTTTTCTTTACCACTCATATGTTTTAGGTGCAGTTCAGTTAAAAGCAATGTCAGGGGCCTGGGGATTTAGCTTAGCGGCAAAGCGCCTGCCTGGCAAGCACAAGGTCATGAGTTCGATTCCCGGTACTGGAAGAAAACAAAAACAAAAACAAAAAAAAAGCAATGTCAACACCACACATTCATAAATAGCACAGATCACAAGTGACCTTTCTACAGATTTGCTTGTATTTCCTCAGGATTGGAAAAAGTTTAGGAGCAAAGCCCAAGGATGTTAGCAGGAAGTATGTGTTAGAAAAACAGGTAAGATAATTGGAGAAAATCCTTGCCTACATAGTTATATGACTAGCTATCCTGCTAAGATATTCAGCAACAGATTTATGGACTAGAAGATGAATTCAGAATCAAGTAAAGGGAAAGATAAAGTGAAATTCCCAATATAACTTTTCCATCACTGTTGTCTCCCTTTGGCTATTGGAATCTTGTTGCTTTTGAAAATCACAATTCCTGTAAATGACAATGAACACAAATATTATTATTCTCAGCTAATAGTCCATGGGATCTATTTTGTTAGTCATAAAATAAAAATACTATCACTGTAATGTTTTCTGTCTATAAGTAATGCTTTTTATGATCACCCATTGTGCTAATTTAACCTCCTAACTACATCTCTAATTTGTTCATTTCTCTTAATATCCTGCCACCTCCTATATCGATGAAGGTACCAGTAAGAAATATACAACACATTCAAATTAAAAGAGTTGAGGAGGAATTATTTACAAAAGTGTTAGTTCAGAGAAATCACACTAATTAGGAAATATGAAAACCACTGGTAGTAGGAATGAAGCTGTCACCACCTCTAGGCACTAAAGCGATTGGGGAGGAGCAGTTAGTGGAATCTGGAAAGAGTCATGTAGGGCTAGGAGTGTGGATCAGTGGTAGTGCCCTTGCCTAGCATGTGTGATGTCCTGGGTTCCATCCTTAGCATGAGAGAGTCATGTGCCACAAACCATGAGGAAAGGAACGGGGAAAATAAATACTCTGGTCCCATTCTTCTTCAAATTCTGGTATCTTTCAGGGGCTTCCCATTGGCCTGACTCAGCCAGAAGCCAAGGGGGATGGGATCCTGTTTCTGCATTTCATACTGCTCAGCTTTCCAGGCCCTAGAGCAGGATGGAGCAAGTGGAGCAAATGGAGCACGCCACTCCCGTGCAATGGGGCCTCATTTCTCAACCACACCAACATCAAAATGGTTTCTCACCCTCCACTTTTGCTCTCCTCCAATATAGTCTCTAAACCATATATGGTGAAATGATCTTTTCAATGTGCAGGTCTGATTATGGTAAATCCCTGATTAAAACCTATCAATGGCTTCTCAAAATCATTACCATTCCCATACCCTTCCATTTTAGATAACTCCCCTTTGCCTCTACAAGGCTTCTTTCAGTGTCTACAAGGGCTTGTACCTTTGTATCAATCATAAGCCCCAAAGACAATCCCAAGTGCCATTATCTCAAATATCAAAATTCCAAGAGATCAAAATCCCTAAAGTGTAAAACCCTGAAAAATCACAATTCTGAAAGATTAAAATCTCAAATGTTGAAATCCTGAAAGCCAAAATACCTCGAACTGCAATTACCATGGGGACAAAAAAAAAGAAGAAGCTATAAAAGAGGAGTAGAAAATTAAATTCTGGGGGAGGGATTGGCCATGCTATATGGCAATGAGAATTGTAGTTTTAAAATGGGTAGTTTGTGTTAGTATTCCTTCCAGCTGATGAAATTCCAGGAGTTTTAAAGAATTAAACCTACCTTTGCCTGAATAAGCCAGTGGAATCATTAAGTGGTTCAAACATAATTATGTGCATGGTAGGATAAGAAGACACTTATGGAACGGTGTTGCTATTTGATCACCAGTATTGGTTTTGCCAAGTTTGTAGTCTGTGTTTGAGTGCATGTAGAATAGCTTTCCACGCACCAGAACAACATAGAAGCATGGTAGGTGAGATGGGAAAATTTAATAGGAAATGGTTATATCAATGTATACCAAATAATAGAGGATTTTAAAAGAATAGTATGAAGTACAAAATGAATGTGAATGTACAATCTGAGGAGTCTCATACCTTAAAAGAAAAAAAAGCAGCGATTCATTGTGATGAAAGATTTCAAATATAACTAATGCTTAAAAATAAATGGTCTATAATCTGTTCCTGTAATATACTTTTTTAATAGGTTAAATCTTTTAGGGTTTTTTTTTGTTTTTTGTTTTGAGTATTTTTTCTTTTTTCAGTTTTTCCTACTACTTAAATTGTTAGCATTATTATTTACACTATGCTACATATTTTGGTTTCTCATCAGTTACAATACTGGAGGTACAAGTTTTAAAAGACTTTTAGAGACTTCTAATTTATTTTATGGAGTTTTTGCAGATTTTATTCTCAAAAGTGCATTATCACAATATTGGCATTGTGTGTAAGCATTATGTATATATGCAAAAATTTTGAAACTTTCTCAGTAAATGAAAAGATATCATTTTTGTACATCTGCATTTGTGAAAGATAAATTTTCTCAAGGTCTTGCTTCTTTGAGTGACTGCATATGCAGCGGCAACTCATTACAGTTTTTGATCAGTCTTCTCAGAAGATTTAGGTTGTTAGTTGTGGTATTTCAGATTACTGCAGTTATGAAGCTAGGTACAAAAAATGACAAACCAGAGCGATATGCATTGCACTTTTTGGCCTATTTGTTTACGAATATATTCATCACTTCATAACTGTTATGTCCATGCAACTGTTAGTATACCTGAGTGCTTATGCTTACAAAATATTGTGGTATGGTTTCCTAGTTGATAGTGTAAAGTGGCCTATGACATGATCTGCATTGTTTTTATGTTTCTCAAATAGATGCTCTGATCATTGTGACTTGGCAGCTTGGCTTGAGTAAGAATTGCCTAGCACACTAGCAAGTTCTGCATATGTGTCTGTGGATGATTAACATGTAAGCCAGCAAACTGTGGAAGGAAGACCCACTCCAGATGTGTGTGGCATCAACCAATAGGCTTGTAGCTTGGACAGACTAAAAAGGGAAAGAAAACAGAAGTGTTTGCCTTTTTCTTTGGAGGAGATTTAGTTTTCACCATTGCCTTGATGTGGATCTCCAGTACCTTCAGTCTTCCAGTTCAGATTCTTCAGCCTTCCAACACAGACACTTTGGTTTTCCAACAGATTCACAGCAGTGACTCTGCAGTGAGCTTCCAGCCCCTCAACCTTCACTGGCTGCTGGATCCTGTGGCTCTCCAGTGTTCAGGCAGCCATCTTGGATTCTTCCATCTCTGATCTGGCACACAGCCATTGGGACGCTTCTGATTCTGATCCCATAAGCCCATCTTATAAATCCTGGGTATAATCATACATATATTTTATACTGAATGTGTTCTTCTAGAGAACTGTAGGACAGATGCCTTTTAAAATGTAAATAAATGCCTTTTAAAGATTTGGAAAATTGCTTTTACAGAACTATATATTTTGGGATTTTGATATTTTAGGATTTTAGACTTCAAGAGTTTTGATCTTTTGGGATTTCAACATTGAGGATTATGGTGTTCAGGTTTATGGCATGAACCCCTGATTTTCAACCCAGGGCTTCCATGTGTGCTATTTCTTTGGTCTGGACTACCCAACCTCCAACTCAGCCCATAATGAACCCCTTGCTTCCTCTGGAGAAACCTTATTTGGCCTATAACTGTACACCCCCCTCTAAATTCCCATTTTACACACAATACTGTCATCCCTGACAGCACTTAACTTAGTTTGTGATTCTGTATCCATTTGGTATGATCCTTTGATGAAGCTGTGCTCTGTTTTGTTGCCTAATGGTGACTCCCTTGCTGACCACTGCACCAAGCACTTAGTAGGAACGGAAAGAATGAAAATTAATATTAGCAAATTACTTTGAGTTGAGTTTACTCAAGCAGGAGCTGAAGTGCACATGGGAAAGGTAATTAGCTTTAAAGCCCAATTCTACAGGAATTCATCAAAGAAAGCAGTTTTTTCCTTGCAAAAATGTGTTCTGTCCCTTTGTTTCAGAGAGCAATGATGCTTTCCATCACTGTCCTGTAACCACTTTCTCCAACACAGCCTCAGTGCCTGGTCTCCCAGAGGAGGAAATGTTTCCCACAAGTGCCTGCTAAGGTGCGATAAAACTGCTTCCATGTTCTAGACATAAATGATGACTTAACAGGAAGCCTATGCCCACTCCCTCCTCAGCATTTGTCCTACATCCTGGGTCACACAGGCTAGGAATTCATGACTCAGGACATTTCAGCTTCTAAATTAGCTGCAGTGTTTATTCCTCTCAGTTGAAAGTCTGATGTAAAAGAGATCATAGTACTATGTGGTATAATTATTTGTGTGTATATTGATATGTAATGACTTTTTTGGGCAGTCCTGGGAATCAACTCTAAGGCTTCACCCATGCTAAGCAAGTGCTGTACCACTGAGCTCCATCCCTAGCCCCTTGTAATGACTTTTAATGATGGTTTTTATGACTTACAGTAACCCCAGGGTTAAAAACCTGACCCCTTTTCTTAGAAGTCTCTGAATTTAACACACATTCAAGTTTGTAGGTTTTTCCACAGGCTGAGTACTAATTTAGTTTCCTTCATTGAGCTATTCATATGGACATCTCTCAATTTTGCTTCATTGAGCTATTCATATGGGCATCTCCCAATTTTGCTTAAAAGCTTCAACTTATGATCATAGTTAGTCTATATGGTTGTTTATGTGATAAATCTACTCAAAGGATATTCCTTGTTTCCTTAAGGCACTCATTCCATTTCCTCATGAACTCAGATGTTTATGTTAATGTTAGTTACTGTATATTGCTTTCAGAAAAAAATAACTGTGAGGAGTATAGCTCATAAGCTAAAGGGGAGAGACAGTTTCCCCAAGTGTTTCTTCTTACTGAAAAGCATCATTAAGATATATCATGTACATGTACAAATTCCGTATGATGAGTATGACCATTATGTATATCAAAATTGTACCAATAAACTTAATAAAAATGAATAAATCAAACATTAAAAAGGAAAGCATCCCATTAGATAGAGAATTTGCATTATCTAAATACCCAGAATCCTTTTCCAGCCATTTTGAATTCTCAAGTTCATGGCCCTGAATAATTTCCAGAGACTTGGTCTTTTTAGTAATTAAATTATGATCTACTTGTGCAATGATGAGCTACGACCCTGGTGTTTTTGAGCTCATGGCAGGATGCTAGGGCTACATTCTTTTACTTGACCTAAGTTTCATCCCTGTTCAGTCTCAGATGAGCCAATAGCACTTCCACCCATCCTGAAGTTCATTCTTGCATCCACAAGTCCATTCTTGTTCCCCTGTTCCCTACTTCAGGCTCCTTGCTTGCACTTCTCAGATGGTCTAAAGTACAGTCCTCAAAAGAGCAACAACTTTAATCTGTTCAATCATTCCATGCAGATGGCTTTCTTCAATGTTACAATGGCGTCTTCACCCTGAAGTACCTCAGCAGGTCTAGCAGGCCATCACCACTGCTTAGCCCCCATGATCATCCAGTTAGTGCATCGATCATTTAGTTTTTCACCCGGAGAAACTGGTCTCCAAGTCATATCCACTGGCCACTGTATTTAGGCTAAAGCAATCTGTAATTTAACTGTAACTCTGAGACAAAACTAAAGGCTTTGTCTTAGGAAGTCATGCCCCCAGGTGTCATTCAGCTCTACTAATCGGCTTTTAAGGCAGCTACTCTACTAAAAAAAAACTCTAGGTTCTACTTCTACTTGGGTTTAAGGCATTATGTTCACTGCAGAAGGAAAGAAAGCTTTTGTAAAGGAAAAGAAGGAAACTAAACTGCTATCTTGATCCCACATTTAGACGCATTTCTCACTGGCGGGGGTGTGGAGAGGGATTGGCATAATTATGGGAGAGAGGGCCCTTTCCCAGCTCCCTTGACACCCACTCATACCCACACTTTGCTCTAAACTTGGTGCTCTGTGATTACTCAAACTGAAGTGACCCAGCCCATCAAGAGGTCGTTTTGTTCAATTTTTGAAGATCTGGTTATCTAAGTTCGGTCGCAGTTTGAACACGAAACATAGGCTCATGAAATAGGCTGAAATATCATCTACACCCGTGACTAACTGTGTACACTTTGGGGAAGTGATTTGGTCTCTCTAAAATTGAGTTTGCTCTATAAAAAGAACATAATAAAAAGCTCTCATGCTAAAGAGATTAGAGTTACATGTTTGTTTTAATTATACATTTTTAAATATCTCAACCATTTTAAATATATATTTTAGTAGTATATTCAAATTGTTGTACAACCAATCTCCAGAACTTTTTCATTTTGCAGAACTGAGACTCTATATCCATTAAACAATACTTCCTCTTTCCCCGTCCCTCTTGACCTGGATAATAATTACTTCCTGTTTCTGAATTTGGCTAATCTCAAGACCTCATAAAAGAGAAATCATACAGTATTTGCTACTTTGGTCCCAACTTATTTGACTTAGCCTAGTATCTGTAAGGTTCATCCATGCTGTCACATGTGTTGGAATTTCCTTCCTTTGTAAAGATGAATACTATTCCATTGTACATATAAATCATATATTTTGTTTATCCTTTCATCTTTTGATGGATGTCTCAGTTGTTTTCCTCTTTGAACTATTGTGAATAATGCTGCTGTATACGTGGGCACACAAATATCTCTCTGAAATCCTTCTTTGAATTTTTTTAGATATATGTACCCAAAAGTAGTGTTGCTGGATCATATGGTATTTCTATTTTTAATTTTTTGAGGAAATTGCAATGCTGTTTTTCATAGCAGATACACTATTTTACATTCCAATCAAAAGTGGATAACAGTTCCAATTTCTCTATATCCTCACTCATACTTGTTATTTTCCTTACTTCCTTTCCTCCTTCCTCTTCCGTCTTGCATTTCTCCCTTGACAGCAGTTATCCTAACAGGTACAAGGTGATAACTCATGGTGGTTTGGATTTGTGTTTCCATAATATTAGTGATGTTGAATACCTTTTAATAAGCTTTTTTTGGCCATTTTAACATCTTCTTTGGACACTATTCAAATGTTTTGCCTATTTTTAAATTGGGTTATATGAACCAGGTATGGTGGCATACACCTGTAACCCCAGCCCTCTGGGAGGTAGAAGCAGGCAGATGTAAAGTTAGAGCTCAGTCTGGGTAATTTAGCAATTATCTGGGAATGCACTTCACTATGAAAGCCCTGAGTTCGACCTCTAGTTCTGCAAAATTTAGAGATAGATAAATAGATAGATAGATAGATAGATAGACAAAGTTAATTGTGCTTTTGTTGTTCAATTGTAGAAATTCTTTATATATTATGGGTATTAATCACTTGTTAGATATTGATTTGCAAATATTTTCTCTCTTTCTATAAGCTGCCTTTTTGCTGTGTTCTGTCTTTTGATGCACAGAAGTCTTAAATTTTTATGTAGTTTAGTTTATCTATTTTTACTTTTGTTGGCTCAGCTTTTGGTATCATATCCAATAAATCGTTGCAAATCCAATGTCATAAAGCTTTTCCTCCATGTTTTCTTCTAAGGGTTTTATAGTTTTAGGTCTTATATTAAAGTGTAATTATCCATTGTGTGTTATTTTTGCATATGGATTAAGGTAATAATTCAATTTCATTCCTTGCATGTGGATATTCAGCTTTTCCTATGCCATTTGTTCAAATTACTGTCTTTTGTCCCAGGAATGGTTTTGGCACGCTTGTTGAAATGAATATATATATATATTTGTGATTCCTTGATTTGTGTCTCCCTTTCTCACTAATGTGCAAGCTCCAAAAGGGCAAGAATCAGGTTGATTTAACTCAGTACATATTGTGTCTTTGGTACCTAGCACATAATAAATGCTCAATAAAGTTTTACTAAATGAGAAAATAACTGCTTAAGAAACATTTAACACAGTGATTTGCACTAAACGGAACTTAATTAAGCAGAAACTATTATTATTGTTATTTAACCCATGGTACTATTTGCCTGGGCAAACTTTTCTTAATCTGAAAAAAATGAAAATAAGTCTTACTGCCTTAAAGGAACACATGAAAGTCAGTGGCAGGGTGTGTGTTGATATAGGCTTTGAGACTTGGCAAAGTTAGTTCACAGGTTGATCCCATTTCCTTCTAACTGTATGGTCCTTGACATGTTACTAAACCTCTCTGCAAGTGTCAATTTTCTCATCTGTAAAATGAAGGTGATAATAACCTTATGAGGTTGTTATGTGGATTGACTAAAATATGTGTACTGTCTTGGCATAGTTTCTGGCATTTATAATAAGCCCTCAGTAAATGGTCCTTCTGTTATTTCTTTACAGATCATTAGAATCTCTATCTTTTCCCCTTAATTTGTTTTTGTTATTGTCTTTTAAAAGGTTACTTTCTTAGCTATTGTCTCCATTCACAAGACAATTTAAAAGCTGTAACAAGAGTAAAAAGCTAGAATGGGAAATATTTGATTAGGACATTCAAGGTAAAATATCATTGAAGAATTCTTATCAGACCCGTAAATTACCACAGTTTGTGTATTTTTCTCTTGACCAAAATGAAAATGTCTTATTAGTGCAGATCTTGACATTATAGATCACTTGTGTGAAAAATAAAGATTTTTCAGATAAAAAGCCTCCATTGAAAATAAAAAAGATCATTTCATCAGAACACACAATAAGAAAGAAATGCCTCCTGAAGAGTTTCACAGATTCATGCTGCCTGAAAAGACCCCAGAAAGACTCCATTTCACTCAAGCCCCGTGTAGTGTAAATGATTAAACTTCTTAGTGTTGATAGGCTTGTATTTCATATTGGTGACTTATTAATCACTTGACCTTTTCCACGGTGCACTTAGCATAGTAAATTATCCTCCTTTCCACAGAAGCTTTGGTGACTTACATGACGCGTCACAACTTAGCCAGGGCAGGGCTTGATGTAAGTCACACATTGAACATATTGCAGTTCATCATGTGTTTGTACCATGTGGTGTGACAGTTTCACAGAAATCTAGAAAGAAAGCACCAGGAAATACAGACAAAAAAAATTAAGGGAGGGATTTAATTTCTCACATTTACCTTTGAAATCTCTCATACATAAGCAAAAAGAAAAATTCCATTGCTATGTGAGATTTTGTTTTTCCACACAAAAGAGAACTAATATAACTCAATTTCAATTAATAGAAATAAATCTAAAATTTTTTGTTTGTCCCTGCTATTTGATACCTCTTCAGCTTTGCTATTGTTGACCGTCTCCTTCCCTTCAAATATCTTGATTGCTCTTTTATTCATTGTCTTCCCAAGAATTCAAACACTTGAAGTATTCCTACTGGCTCCTCATTGTCTTAACTATAAATTATTCTCTAATTCAATTCAAGAAACATAGGCAGAGCACTTCACTAGCAAGCAAGAGGCCCTAGCTTCCATCCCTAGCACTGCAAAAACACAAATAAAAATCATATACAAGTGCCCTTCAACTTAAAAAAGGGGGAGAACACCATAAGCCCATTGTAAGTTGAAACTGCTTTTAATATATCTATACTCCACACGTTTCAGCTTAGCCACACAGCATGCTTTCGGGGCGTCAGTTGTTTCCCTCATGATGGCAGAGCTGATTGGGAGCTGTGGCTTGTTGCTCTGTATCAGGACAGAATCATATTGCTTATGGCTAGCCCTGGAAAAGATCAAATTGTGAGGTACACTTTCCACTGAATGTTTATCATGTCCCCACCATCATGAAGTCCAATTTTTTTCTTCAATCAGATTTTCTTAGTACATTTTAGATATATATAATGATCACATTCATCACAGAGAATTTGTACGTGTACATGATATAACTTGATTCTTTTTTCCCATTCCCCCGCCCTCCCTTCAACGTCTCTTCTTCTCCCCATTTACAAAAGCTTTGTTTCCATTTTTCCTTCTTTTTTCACTTTCACAACTTTTCCTTTCTTTCCCTCTCCCACCTCTTTAGTTCCCCTCCCCATTTGTACATTTTTTTCCTATTTTACAATATCTATTATACACTTTGGTCCTTATTTACACTTTTGGCTTCTCACACCAGACAAATGATATGGTATTTACACATGTGTGTCCAGTTTATTTCACTTAAATGTATTGTCTTAAGGTACATCCATTTAGCTAGAAATGGCTCAACCTTATCCTTCTTTATGGCCAAGTAGTAGTCCATTCTATAAAAAACACCCACATCTTCCTTATCCATTCATCAGTTGATGGGCATTTGGGCTGTTTCCAAGATTTAGCTATTACAAACTGTGCTGCTATAAACATGGTTGTGCATACATCACTGTGATATGATGCTTTTAATTCTTTTGGGAAGATACCCAGAGAGGAATAACTGGGTCAAATGGAACCTCTAGTCCCAGATTTTTGAGGAATCTCCACGCTGATTTCCAATTATAAGCTTAACCACCACAAGCTGGATATCATTGGTGTCACGTATTTATATGACAAACATATATTGTGCACCTACTGTGCTCCAGACACTTTCCAGGTTTTAGAGGTAAAGGAAAAGAGACTATAAAGAAAATCAATAAAAAGGAATTCCAGGAAGCAATAAGGGCTGTGAAGTTATTCATTCATTCAACATTCAGCAAATGGCTTCTGAATGCTTACCACACACCTGGCATTGTTCTCTAAGTTGAAAGTTCTCTCATGGATGTGAATTGGGCTCTTCAAGGTAAGAGGGCCAGGACAAGCAGTTGGGGGAAGGAGCCCAGTAAGAAAAGTTAGGCAATATCTAAGTATAGCTTGATGGAGTAGATTAGGGTAAAGAGCAAGGAAATGGGAAAGAAATGGGAAATCTAAATGAAACTTTCAAAGAAAGACACAGAATGCAGTGACTGGCTAAACTGGAGAATAAAGCAAAGTGCTAAAACACAAGCAATGCCAATGTTTTGGTGGCTAGGAGGGCAGGGAATGCTCCCTCCATTCTGCCTTTCTGCTAAAAGTGTCCTGATTACTTCTATATCTATACCCACCCCCAGTTTAAAGGTAGGCTGTGATTGGATAAGTTATTCAGAGATCCTCATTTCATGGCTGCAGTGATTGGCTCAGGGGTAGTGAAGTGCCTGGTGTCAGATCTATGAGACAGTGAATCTTAGAACATGGGGAGACACTGCTAGAAAAGATTCCTGGATATAAGAAAGTCTGAAACAATATCAACTGTTTGGCTACCTCAAGGCAAGCCTGGAGCTCTCTTGGCTATCTTGTGATACCTGAGGATAAAGTCAGTACTACACAGTACATAATGATGACACTTGTAGAAAGCAAATCATCAAGGACATCACTTGAATCCTGGATCAAGCCTTATCTGATGCTACCATACATCCCAACTATTTAATTATGTGAGCCAATAGATTCTCAGTACTTTTGAGCTGGTTTGAGTTTTCAGTTATTTCTAACCAAAGGAATTCCGACTCCCGCAATCTTCATTAGCATGCAGCACAATGTTGAGACTCCAGGAGGCCAGTGAACACTTGTGATCATAAGTGGCTCTGTGAACTAGAGACCATACTCATAAGCGAAATAAATCAAACATACATGTGCAAGCACCGCATTGTTTCTCTAGGGTAAAGCCTGAAAGAGTTCATTTAAACCAGGAGATATGATAGACATTGGGAATTGATAGGAAAGCACTCATAGGTAAAGGATAACTGGAATATGGGAAAAGAGAAGGGAAAGAAGGAGAAAGTTTGTATATATGTATATGCAGGATAGTTAACACGGGTGTTCTACTGTCCTGTATTTCCTTGCTGAAAGAAACTGTCAGTGAGGCATTGGTTGATCAGCTTTGTATGTCTATATGTGTTTTCATGAGAAACTACACTGAAGATATCAGTATGTAATACAATAAGCATTGTTAATTCCCTACCACTCTGTTTGTAACTCTGTAATGTCTGTACTGATCCTTTGCTATTTTGTAAAACGTTGTCGATCTGTTAGTATTTTCCTCCTTTTATTTCTAAAATTAAAAAAAAAAAGTGGCTCTGTGACTCGATATCTTTTGGTTAATTCTTAAGCTACAGTGTGTTCAGTGTATACTGACACTGTGCTGTTTCCAAAGGCAACTTTATTTCCACTGTCAAAAAAAAGTTTCCATTGACGTTAAAGGAAGAGAGCACAGGGAATCTTTAGATGAAGGTTGACAAGGCTGGCACCTGAAGAAAGTGGGTAGGAAACACATCTGTATTCAGTCCCTCTTTTGCTCCCAGAAGTATTCTTTTGGATTTCTTATGGCTTCTCCACCCTAGTGATGATGTCAGCCTTGGCATTTTTTGCAGAGAGCTATTCAGTGGCCAGTATCAGAGTTCTGGATCTTAAGTTTTAGGAGTACAAGTCTCATTTGGGGAGCTTTTAAAAATACAGATCCCTCTTAAATGCTCCTGAAGATTCAAATTCAGATTCAGTAGCTCTTGACTAGGGCCCAGAAATCAACATTTTTCATGAACTCCCTAGTGAGTTTGATGCAGTTGTCACTTTGAGAATCACCATTGTCATAAGCTTGGACCCCCAAAGCCAATCCTGATGAGGATTCATGAGAAAGTGGTGTGTTAAGGAAGCATTTCAGTGGGGCTGGGATTTAGCCCAGCAGCACAGCACCTGCCTGGCAAATGCAAGGTTGTGAGTTTGATTCCCGGTACTGGGGAAAAAAAAAAAAAAGGAAGCGTTTCAGGGTAGGGAAAGAGATAAGTAGGAAAGGGAAGGGAGGGAGTCAACAAAGGATACAATTTCACATACAAGTCCTACAAAAGGTTAGCCTGATCCCAGAGGGGAGCTCTGGAGTGTAAAGAGTTGTCCCTTCTTCCCCAGTCAGGCTTCCACATTCCTGTGCTATCAGTTATTGGCTAATAGCTAATAGCCACATGGAGAAGACCTAAGCTCCCGGGTACTTCCATGTTGCAACAGTATTCCAATAGTTTGTGGTAAGTCCTTTGAAGTCACAGGCATGAACTTTGGAAGCAAAAATATGCTGAAGCTGGGGTAGGGAACAGGGAAATTGTAAAGAGATCAGAAGGAATTTGAATGGGATACCTGCAATGTTTGCTAAAACTATTTAAAGGACTTCATATTTACTATACGAGTATTTATCTGCATTTTTAAAAGTAACAGAGGGACAAGACAGCATGCACCAAGCACAAAAAGAATTACTTAAAAGTACAATTCTGTTTACATATGGAGTTGAGAGGACCCAGTCTCACATATACGACTTTAGTGCCACTGAAATTGGCAGTCTTTCAGTGGCAAACTCTTTATGGTGGCATTTGGTATCTTTTATTATATACTCCCTGCCTATTTTCCTAACCTCACCTGACCTCTTTCTTTCTACACTCTATGATCCAGGCATGACCTTTGCCTCCAGAAGACTAAGTTCTTCCAAAACAGCATATTTTTGTTCACCTCCAAGAATCCACAAGTGTTGTTGTTTCCACCTACAATCGACTGCTGCCCACTCCATTCACCTCATTAATTTCTGTACCGTTTTAGTCTTAGTTAAAACATTTCTCCACTTGGGCCTTTCTTGACTCCTAGGTCCTTTCATTATTGCTCCCCCATGCTTCCCAATCCCTAAGGACCATCACTCTTCCATTACTTGCCCAATCCTTGTTTTCTTTCAGGTTGAAGCTCAGAGAGAGCAAGGGTCCATGCCTGCCTTATTTGTACCTATAGTCCCAGGGGCTAATGTAGGCATTCAAGAACTTGCAACCTGGAGTTGGAGTATAAGTGTAATATATGTAGGTTTTTCCCCTGAAGATATACATAGAATCTTTCATTTGAGCTTAGAATGCTGTTTATACCATGAAGCAATCACTATTTATTCCAGTGGAGAATGGTGTTGTTCTTAATTTTATTCATTAATTCAGTAATAATTTATGTGCTTACACAATCATATTACAGAGTGAGACTGAGTTCCAAATTGCCTAAATTAGTCCCATGTGACACTGACCTCTGTGTGACCCTCACGCTAGTATTTCTCTAGGGTATTTTCCCCTTTTCTCTGTATGTCACACTGAATTAAGGGAGAACCCGGCAACCTGAAGATGTCTAAAATAATTATGAGAAAGTTTAACACCTCACAGTCATTGAAGATTTGCACTGTCATCTAAGAACTAAAAATATGTAGCATCAACTCCATCCTTGTGGGGTTTTAGATATTTCTTAGCTTTTAAAGCCCTATCAGCTTTACTATAGACATATATCTACATTACAATGAGGACAGATGTTTTGCATTGGTCACTTTCCTAGTACTGGAAACATTGCAAGTTGACTGCTGAAACCCATTCCGCACCTCTTCCTGTCTTGTCCACCTTGAACAGGAGGTAGGAAAGTCAAAAGCTGCATCCCCTGTTTCTCTTGTGTGACTCTGGCTTGAACAATGAGATGGGAAAGAATAGTTTATTTCCCTAAGAGGTGATGAGACAGAAAGCACAAAAGCCTCATCTGCACTTAATGCTTTCCTACCCTTGACGCTTGAAATTGTGGCAGCCACCTTATGATAATGATGCAACTAGCCTGAGGCTGAGACACTACCCAATCAAAAATGGCAGATCTGAAAGAACAAACCGAGGTCACTGACGACACTGTGGAGTAGCTGATCCAACATCAGTACATTGGGTCACAAAGTGTACTGCTACACACACAAAAAAACACACCACTCTCATTTGTTTGAGCCACAGTTAGGTAAATACTCAGTTATTAATATCTGAATACTATCTAACTGATGCATGTAGTTACCTTAATATTTCTTTGGTGGAAACTAAAATAGAACTAAGTTAGTGACACCTATCCATTCATACATAGGGGAGACTACTAGATTTGTGGAAAAAACCTAGACTTCATTCAAAAGGTTTGGTTACTTTAGTCCTAGAAGCAGAGAGGAGCATCCACTAGCCATCACCCATGTTACAAGTTCTGAGAGCTGTATATTGCAGAGAACCTTCAGTGAGATTAGATACCACACTACTAGCTGGGAGATCTCAATTCAGGTTAGGGGGAAAATCCTGAGGTTTGTGCTGATCTGAAGACCTTGAATCATTCAAGGACTGTGACCAGGAGATGCTGAAGAGCTGACTAAGTAAGGCAATCACTCTGGCAAGGCTGCTGCATTTATTCATAAGTAAGAGCCCACCTCCCCAGAAAGTTACAATCCAACCTTAAACCCAGAGCTCCTACCCAAGAGTGAGGAAGTGACACGGCTCCTGGGATACCCCCCATATCTCCAAAAGAGGCAGCTGGACTAGCTGACCCCAGAGGCTCTTTCCAGGCAGAAACCAGTGTGATTCCATGAGCAGAAAACATACCATCTTTGCAGCTGCCTTTCCTCCCACCTCCACATTCTTTTCTGCTTTACTTTATAGTTGTCCTTTTCTACCTCTGAGCACAGATCCCTGTGAAAGATAAACCTCAAAATCAAGCAGACAAGCCTTGGCACAGCTCAGACTTAGGCCAGAGAAAAGAAGTGAAGCTGACAAGGTGACTTGGGATGGTCGTTGGGCACTTCAAGACAGGACAGAGTAATGCCTTATTCACCAGAATGAGACGAACATGCCACCTTGGGGTGTGTGACTTGGAACTCTTGGACACTCAAAGGATGTGATGTTCCTCAAGCTCTGAAGCCCTCTTCTCTAAAGAATGCACAAGCTGTCTAGGAAAGGGAGGAATACCTTATGCAATTATATTGTGTCTGTTATGTGCATCTTTAAAAGTTTCAGTACGTAAATCCTTAACAAATCTCTAAGCTGTTTGCAAGAAACATTTCTGAAGAGGATATAGGCTGTGAGTCTCCACCCTGCCTCCTCCACTTTGGTAAGCACTATTGAAAAAAAATACTTCACTGAAAATTTTACCAGGTGACTTTTGGAAGCCGGCTTATGAACTAATTGGGCATTTCTGCCATGCGGAGGAACAAAGACTTTTTTATTGGTCTTCAACTGAGGCATATACCTGTCTGATGGCGTTGGCTCATTCTGCACATGCTCAGTTGAACAGAAATCTTCATATTGGATGCAACCTAGCACAGCGGCAACACCCACAACCTCCCTCCCAGGCTGACCCAGTGCATTCACTCCCTCTAGTTGCATTTTTATCCGGACAAGTCTAACATTTCCAGGGCACACAGATAGCACAGTAGGTGCTGGGGGCTTGTGGAGAACACACAAAGGGACTTGAAGTCTCGCTATTTCACTGCTTTTCTGACCTCTTCTAGGTTGTTTCTCGTGTGGGTACACGCTGCATAGATATTTGTTGAGTTTGGAGCGGAATGCGGGAGAAGCTGTCTCTCTAGGTACTGTTTGTTGTCGCACACGTTCCTAGACAGTTTTCCTTTGGTCTTTTTCTAGGACGACCTCCGTCTCCCAGCCCTCATCTTCATTAAGGAATGACAGAGTGGCACTAAAAGCATGCACTGCCAAGAGCGCAGTCTAGAGTGACAACCTCTCTCCACCTCTTTTCTTGCTTCCCCATTCATTAGCACCCTTTCCCTGCCTTTTCTCCCAGCAAAAACTGGGGAAGGCTTCCTGTGATTACAAAAGAAGGGGGAGAGCGGCCGGAGTTTCGAGCATCTCCTTGAAGAACGTGTGTGCGGCCTGGGACCTTTTGTCCCCGGGCTCTTATGCGGCTCAGTCGTGGTTGGGCGAGCAGGCGACGACTTCGACCCGCCCCGCCTCAGCAGCTGCAGCCAGTGAGCCCCACTCGCCAACCCCCGCGCCCTCTAGATTCCCGGAGCCCGCCCGTGCACCGTGACGTGGCTGACGCCGCGCGCATGCGCCGCTCGGCCCGTTCTCTTTTTCCCCGGGCCCCCGCCTCCCGACGGGTGGAGTGGGCGGGGCCTGTAGATCCGGCCGTCGCGCGGGCCAAAGGGGGAGGAGAGCGAGTGTGCGCGAGGCTGGTGCGCGGGGCTCGACAGCCGAGAGCCGGTCGGCGATTGAGGCTGAGGGGAGGAGCTGAAGGCGGTGGCCGAGGCTCCCGCCCGCCCTGAGCGCTCGTCCCGTGAAGCCCCCTCCCATTGCCGGCCGGGCGGCGGCGGGAGGAGGAGAAGGAGGAGGGAGCGTCTCTGCCGCCGCCTCCTGGTCCCCAGTGCCGAGCTGCT
The DNA here is from genome assembly GCF_000276665.1 of Chinchilla lanigera. NCBI lineage: Eukaryota > Metazoa > Chordata > Mammalia > Rodentia > Chinchillidae > Chinchilla > Chinchilla lanigera. The sequence goes on from NW_004955565.1 coordinate 879,525, forward strand.
GCCGCCACCTCCCTCCGCGGCGATCCTCCCTCCATGGTCCTGCCGCGGCCCCCCCTGTAGCCCGAGCTGCCCCAGCCGCGCCGGAGCCGGCCTCGGGCAGAGGGAGCGGTCGCGGCCTCGCGGCCCGCTCGGGCT
>NW_004955565.1:879829-941549 GCF_000276665.1 Chinchilla lanigera
GGCGGTCGCCTGCAGAGGAAGGCGCCGCAGTCTCCGGGCCTCGCCGCCCCACTCGAGCGCCTCCAGCTCCGAGGGCTCGCGGGTCCTGAGGGGAGGAGGCGAACCCCGGGCCGGGCTCTGAGCTCTTGGGCGCCCCCACTCTCGTTTTCGGAGCCCTCCACGCTGCGGCCGCTGTCCCCTCCGGACCATGGCCGACGACGACGTGCTGTTCGAGGATGTGTACGAGCTGTGCGAGGTGATCGGCAAGTGAGTCTCCACGCGAGGGAGCGGGAGTGTGGAAAAATGCATTTCACTGGTGCCCGCGCCCTCCCGCACCCGCTCCGAGCCTGCCCCCTGCCCTCCCTCCTTCCCCTCTGCCTCCCGCGTCCTCCTCACCCTGGAGTATTTATAGACGCGTACCTGGATCTCCTGCCAGGAGGGGCTCTGGGGGGGTTCTCCGCGATCCCTTGAGGCCAGCGAGTCGAGGTCGGCCACCCCATAAGGCGTGGGGCCGGCTGCCTGCATTTTATCTGACGGGTGCACAGGGACGTGGCAGAACCGATTTTATAGTTGCTTCCTGGGAACAGTTGGGGTTATTGTTACCTTGCGTGTACCTTAGACCATCTACAGATACGGCAGCTTGCATTTTGTTTGCTTGTGTGAAGAGAGAGAGAGCGTCCAGGGTTTTTAATTGTGGGGTGTGTGTCTATTGTGCAGGATATTAGACAGATGCCTTTGTGTTCACCCCATGCCCGGATTGGAGGGGATCGTATAAGACGGGGTGCGTCCAGTTTCGGCAAATTCTTCATCTAGTGCAGACGAACGTGGAAAGAGTTGGGGGCACCCGAATTTTTAATGCTTCGTTATGCAATGACTGTTCCATCGGTGCTCGAGGCTCCCTTCCACTGTAGTTGGGATGGTGGCTGGCGTGGTAGAGCCGTCTGCTTTGAGTCACCGGGCTGGTCTAGAATACAGAACTGACAGTCCAAATGCTCATCCTTTCATCTGTGTTGTATAATTACACTAGGGAAAAGCAGGGAATCAGATTAATCACAGTGCTGATTGAGAATTAAATCTGCAGTTCCTCATCTAATTGTCCATTCCTTAAATCTGTTTTGAATAGTTTCCTTTTCATTCTTGTCAAACAGTATTCCAAGTGCACAATCCTGCTAATTTGCTTGTGAGGGAAATGCTGGCAATCTGAAGTTGATTTCCTAGCTCAGCGTGCATTCTCTGGCTTTTGAAGTTGAGATAAGATTTAAGAGCAATTTTTGCGTATTTAATAGGGCTTACTAGATAGCACCATTGGAATACTTTACCTCGTTTTGGGGGAAGATGTGCTTTATTGTCTATGTTAAGGTCTGCATTTGGGAAAAGAAACCAAGACCTTAGAGCAGTTGGCTCAATCTCTTTTAAGTTGTCTGCAGTACTCAATTTCAATTTGTTTGAGTGCTGATAACTCACTTTTTCTTCCATATTGAAGTACTGTACTGTTGCCTCACATGCTGAAATTGTCGGTAGAGCTTGCTACACACTTTACTCAGACCCAGTCGCTACGAGGACGTGTTACTGCTTGCCCCTATTGTTCAATGACCAGCCTGGCTGTTAGGAGGAGGATATCCAAATGTGTCTGGTAAAGTCATTGTGGAAGTGCTCTAGAGCAGCGCTGTCCAAAAGATATATAATGAGAGACACATATGGTAATTAAAAATTTTCTAGTAGCCACATTGAAGAGATTAAAAACAATAGATGCAGTTAATTTTGATAAAATATTTTCAACCCAATAGATTCAAATTATTGTCACTTCAATATATAATCAGTATAAAAATTAATGAGATATTGTACATCTTTTCTAAGTCTTTGACTTCAATACGTATTTTACACTAACAGCACATTTCAGTTCTGATACTAATCTAAATTAATCTGTGTTTAGGTTTCATAAAATTTGCATGTGCAAAAGTAAATTCACATACCCAAGTTGTTCCAAACATATGTAAAAGTTTTGCAATAACGGAATTGAATATTTTTTCCACATTTAAATTAAAATGAACTAAAATTAAATTTAAACCTCTAAGTCAGACTAGCCACCTTTCAGGTGCTCAGTAGCCACATGTGAATGGCACGGTTCTAAAGAGAAAAATACATCCAATATCTCCTTGGTTTATTCACGATTAGGAAGCAGCCGGGGAAGGTAAATTAGGTGTTTCCCAAAAGCCCCCAAATGACTGTAACTGTGTGGGTGAATGATATTTGTTGCGTCTTAGTTACAGCTGATGTAAATCAACCAGCAAAGTCATAATTCGAAAATGGTGATATTTAAATGTTAATAATTATTGTGATGTTGGAAAATACCCATCACTGAATCAATTTTGGTAACTAGTTGTGATTCCTTAAGATCTGGAAAGGTGACAGTAGGATCTCTGGATCTTGAAAAGTGGTCAGCATTACATTAGCACAGTCAGTATTCTGCTGACTTATAACTGAGAGAATATTTCAGGCATCATCTCTAGTAGAATTAAATTCATCCCTTCTGTTATTTCACAGCTGCATAAGGAGGGAAAGCAAGCTAATTTTGAGGTGATAGGTATTCTGTGGCTGCCTTTGTCTCATTTGTAGCCTAAAAAATCTGACATGTCCAGTGCTATTTATAAAATGCCATTCCTTGAAATAAAGAATGCAAGACAGCCTTAGTGTTAAAGAATGTAGTAATAGTGTTCCTCACCCTGTGTAAAGGTTGAAGGTTTCTCCGGTAAATTGACTCAGTATATATTGATCTGAAAATTGAAATTCGTTTGAGATTTTCTTTCAGGGACCTTGACAGCATACATTTTAACTTACAATTTGTTCAATTATGGATTTAAGCAGAAAGACCTTAAAGATATTCACTCACACTGAAACCTTTTGGATTTCTATTCAAGTTCTATGGAATTTTGATTTTCTTTTATATCAAATTAGCATCACAAATTGTTTTTCACCACCAGGTCTTAATAGGTTTAAATTTTCACTAAGGCACTTTAAAATAGATTTTATTTTTCAAGGCTAATTGGTCACCCACTCACTCCCCTACCTACCCACCTGCTCACTCATCTACTCATCCACTGTATGCTTGGCTCCACTCGGTACAAAGGTGTAAAAGAGTTCCAGTTTAATCTAGACCCTGCTATGTGTTTTCCTTGGTTGAAAGGGAGAACATGAGTAAAGGAGATTTAGAAGTGGATCATTACTTGATATATGTTTTCTTTCTAGTGGCTGCAGCTTTTACCCATAAGGGTAAAGCCATTTTTGAGGGAATTGTGTATCTGCTTCATTATGAAAATTGAGAGGATACCATTTCCTTTTTTAAAAAATTAAAACTCTGTCCCCTAGCTCCATGTTTCTTATTTTTCAAAATCTTGTGGGAACTCTTTTGAATGCCTATTATTTCCATAATATCTTTCAGGTATCTCTAATAGTGGGACCTTATCATAGTCCCTAAACTTCTGAAAAGTATTATGATACAAATATAGATTAATGACTAATTTTTTTCATGATCATTTTCTGTTGCTTTTGCAGATTTAAAGTTTTGTAGGTAAGTGCACAGTCAGTAAGATTACATGCAAGAAATTTCAAGAAGATTCATCCAAATTATCACACAGAAAAATGCCTCCCTTTTGGCAGAGCAGTTTCTGTGAAAATGAATACCAAAATGCACACCATTTTCACCTTGTGTGGGCTAAACATTTGTCCTGGTATTTAGAATATTTATCAACCTGTAACTTCTGACTTTCCTGCTCTAGTAGGACATGTACTAAAATTGGAATGATGCAGCATGACCCCTGCTCAAGGATGACATGCAAGTTTGTGAGGCATGCTGTATTTGCTAACACCTCAAGAGCACTTATCATATTTAATTACAGTTATTTATTTATGGCTCTCTCTGCTTAGCTAATAGGGAGCTTCTTGAGGGCAGGAAGAGTGTCTCACACATCTTTCTCCATTAACACACTTCCTACAAGGTAGTGGTCACTCATTAGTTGTGGAATGAATTGAGTAGTTTTAATAAAGTCTCATTAAAAGGCAAAAAACATGTTTATCAACCTTGGAGCAATTATTGTCCCAAAAGGCGGGCATTAGTTTAAAGTAGTGGTTCTCCACCTGGTTGCATATTAGAATCACCAGGGGAGCTTTTTAAAAAGATCACTGCCAGGGCTCCGTGTCAGAGTGGTGAAATCAGAATCTTGGAATGGGTCATGCCACTGATATTTTTTCTTGAAAGCTCAGTGGTTCTCATATGCAGCTATGATTGAAAGTTATCAGTTTAAAACTTACATGATGTATATAATATTTGGAGACGGGCTTTTTAGAGGATTACAATTTTTGCAAAGAAGAATGAATGCTTTTTGGAAGGTATTGAAGGTAACAGACTGTCTTCTATGCACTTGTGTTTCTGAGCCTTGTGTAAAACTTTAGCTGCAGCCTGTGTTTGACTTTGATTTCTGGGGCCTTTTAAGATTCACATTGATTTATCACACTCATCTAATGCTAACATGGTGATTGTCTGATGTTTGGAACAACACAGAGCAAGGATTACTTCAATAACACTAAATGATGGCTTTCCACTATAATGGCTTAATTTAATATTAAGAAATTTATCAATTTAGTATAGGTTGTGTTTACACATACACTATTGAAAGAGAATGGCTAAGTTGCTTGTGTACTTTAAATCACATACGTGTGACTTCAATAATGCTGTTTTTCAGAGAATTGAATTAAATGCTGTCTTTGTGTAAATATGTACTAATAATATGTACTAGTAATATGTAAGATATATAATTCAACCTAGAGAAAAATTCAACTTTAGTAATTTATACTGAGTACTATGGCTTTCACATGTATTGATTAATTCAGTGATTTGTGTTTGTGGTACTGCACTACACTGGAGGATCTTTTCTTGGAAATTTTAACTAGATATTGTAGGTACACTAGTTTTTAATGCTAGGAAAAGGGCAAGTGTGAGCCTGAATGAAATGAGCATATTCCAGAAATGTGTAGTGTTCCATGAAAGAAGTACTGTACATGATCACAACGATAGCCAGGTAACAAGTAAACAAAATACAGTCACCAGCTAATTTGCTGGGAGCCCAGAAATAATGCAAACCATGGGGTTACAGTTGCATTTCCACAGAGGAAAAACCTGTTAAATACAGTACCGGATGTAGATTCCTGCAGATGGCAGGCCTCACTGGAAGTAGGGAAGCAATGTTGATTCCTGATGGTGGAGTTTGATTCTGGGGCTCTTTTGGCGAGTAACTAAGCTATGCGGTTGCTTTTCTGCATGTACAGTTTTTCATGTCTCATTTCTGTAGATTACTTTAGGAGGTGTCTTTTTCAAATTGCCTTCCTAAATATTCCTGTGGACTCGCTTAACTTTTATGTGTTTCAACATATGTAGTTCATCCCCTTCCATTTTTTCTTGTACCAGCAACAGTTTCACCTGATGAATTGTATTTCCAATGTCCCTTAAATTGTGTTCCTGAATATTTCTTTTAAATTGAAAATTTTCCCACCTCTACTTGTAGCTCTGCTCAGTTAATTAAAGAAGCAAGTATACTTCATTTTTGGGATCATGAGTGAACTGTAGCATTTTTCTAAATGTTTTTGTATTTTAAAAGTGATAGAAGCACTTTGTTTAAAGGGACTTTAACATAAGATTGTTTAAAAATAGTTTATAACTTAGTGCCTACTTTCTAAAGGAAATTGATTTATGCTTCTAATGTTAGGCATTTTACAAATATTGTCTCGATTGTATCCATTTTACAGAGAACACTTGAGATCAAGAGGGGTAGTGAATATTTTTTGCCCAAGATTACATAGGATTCCAACTTGTTCTGATTCAAGTTGTGAAAATACTATACTCTATTGACTTTCTTTGAGATAAGACGTCTTCATTTTCAACATTTATTTGCTGCAAATTTTGGTTGTTTGACTTACTAGTTACATTTCTCATCTCTTCAGTAAAGGTTTCATATACTATTCATTCTTTTATCTATTTTTTATTTGGTCTTTAATAAATGCCAACATTTGTCACCAAACTGATAATCTGTTTATTCTTTAGTAGTGTAAATATGGCATCTTGACCATCTGTCCAAAATATAACTGTTTGTAGAACTTTCTCTACCCCTTTTACTCTAAGTTTTTCCTTCCAATTCCTCTGCCCTAACAGATGGGATAAGATAATTACTTTTAACATGCCAAATCAGAAATAGGTTTCAGAGATAGGTATTTGTTGGGTTTGGAGTTGAGTGTTTTCCACAGGTTTGTCATTCCTACATACTGTGATAAAAATTCAGAAGTTTTCCTTTCTGACTCTGCAAACCATGTACTGAACCACAGCTGCTGAGTCTGAGAAAGTGTCTGCACTGTTCCCTAACACCGCACCCTAAATAATCAAGAGACTGAGTTGCTGCAGAACAGGTACCTAACCCCGACCATCAAGCAGATGGGATATGCTGCTCTCCTATTTGGGGGCTTATTTTTTAGTTGCAACTGAAAATGCAGATTCTGGAACAAACAAATAGGGCTTTGGACCATAGCTACTGAGTTCAAGATGCTATAGAACCCTTCTCCTTTCTGTCTGTCCCTAGGCCAGTATTGTATTATTGGTTGTAGAGCACAAGTCTGTATAGGGAGATTCTCTTGGAATTTCTATACTGGGAAGATTGCATTTCTGAAGCTAAACTGACTTACAGTTAACTTTTCCTTTTAATTTTGAGATTTAATATTTTTACTAATTTATCTTTATTAATGAACTAGTTTTTATAAATTATAAAAGTAATATGTGCATAGTAAGTTTAAATGTATACATAGTATAAGGGTAAATTGTCTCTGAGCCACCATGCCTGTAATCCCAGCACTGGGAGGCTGAGGCAGGCAGGAGGATTGCTGTGAGTTAAAGGCCAGCTTGCACTACAAAGTGAGACCTGTCTCAAAAAACCAAAAATAAAAAAAAAAGGTAAATTGTTTCTCTCCATTTTCTCACAATCTATATCCCTGTCCTCTCAAGCAGTCATGGTTAACCTTTTAGAGCTTTCAGACGGCCTGCTGTGGCATACATGCCATAGATTCGTCACCACTGCTCTAGCGGTAACCATTGTAATTTCTTGTATATCATGGGAGTTTTGGTGCAAAAAACAAAATGTGATTATATTTGTACACTGTACATAAATATTCATTTTCCATTAAAAATAACATATATGATGATCTTTCTATATCTATCAGTATATCTATCTATAACTCTTTGCTGCTCTGTAATCCATGTTGTGGACTGGTACTTTGGCTTTGGACTGGATGCAAGGTATTTCTAATTGAATGTTGCTGGGAATTTTAGCCTCAAATTTGAATGAAAGGTATGGAATGACAGTCAGATTTGGGAGTCATTTACTGTGAGTGAGTGTGTTCCTGGTCCTGACTGAACTGGGGATTGTGCTTTGGAGTATAATTCATAGAATCAGAAAAATCAGGATAGCTGGAGAGCTCATGCATTTCAAAGTGGGGAAGATCAATAATGTGAAATGCCAGCACACTAACTGAGGACCAAGAAAAGGTGTGGCTATAAAATGGAGGCAATTTAAAGAACCTATCAAAATGAATATGATATTTAATATTCAATCTCTGTGTGTCTGAAAAGCTAAGTTCCGGTTTCATTTCTGTGGGTGTGGCAATTTTACACTATCTTTCTGTGACTGTGTCTCAAAACCAGAATATTGAGGCAAAAAAAATGGCTTTCTTTTTCACTGCAATTATATTTTACAGATTTGGATGATTGGCTTTTAGGCAAAATCATTTGATTTTCCTGAAATTAGGCCATTTTCATTCTCTAGCTTGTGCATGACTATTAATTAAATGGAAGCTTTTGATGAAGTGACAAAGTAAATTTTTGATACTTTAAATTTACTTTAAGATTTTGGTGTTTGTCAAGCCATTGTTATTTTCTTAAATTCTTCCACTATAGAGAACTTATTTATTTCTTTCTTGCCTCAAGGGCTTTTGTCCAGTTTGGATGACAGTCGTACTCCTCCATATCTCATCCCTCTTTCCCCAACCCCTAACTGAATTTGTTTGTTGGCTTTTTAAAGTAGTCCACAGCTATTCATAAATAGAAAATTATTACTTTATTGTACTTAAGCCAATTTTTTTGTATCTAAGTGCCCATTATTTCACTTGGGCTTCTTGTGTTCTATTACGGGGCTTGTTGCACATTCTTTTTTTTCCTCTCTATGTTTTTGATTTCCTTTAATACTTTTTGTTTTGCTTTGTAACCATTGTTGTGACTATTTGAATCATTTACAGCTCAGAATGATGATTCTGTCCTGCTGTAGTTTAATGTAATCCAAAATATATTGAGTATATGTTTCAGGCTTTTAACCTTGAATTTAGAGTATTTTGGTATTTAAATGTGGAATGAAAATAATAGCATTTACCCATGTGAAGATTTTAATACATATTAAATGAAATGAAGATGATGTTACTAATTCAGTTACAGAGGTATGGCTCTGTCATGGTGTACAGATTATCATTGTATTACTGATGTTTTATATATTCTCAACTGTGTTTTTAGGAAACATAGATTTTTGTCCTTTCTGCTTACATATAATTTCCCCTGAACATATGGATCACCATTGCTTTGTGACTTGTAAGGCAGCCCCTAAAGATCTTATCTGGTAACCTTTGGGCATGGTGTGGCCATTTTCTTCTTATTTGTGGAAGGAATGATAGCTGCCTCGGAAGCTATTTGCATGGATTAGTGATTGTAAAATGCAGCATAAGTATTTTTTATTTGTAGAATGTCTCTGAGATACTCAAGTTACTTTTGGCAGTTAATACATAAGTTTCAAAAGTTTCCAAATGTGCACTCTCTCAGTACTAAACACAGGAAACAGGCCTATTGTGTAAATAATATGGTGAAATGAACATTGTTTTCTACCATGTGTGTAAAATTGTTAGTGGTGTTAACATCTAAAGATTTGTTCATTTATTTATCGATTTTCCTATAAAATCAGGGTACTAGTATATACATTGAAAGATTGTTGGGAGGATTGAATAATATTATCCATATAAAAGGTCTAGGGGTTGTTATTATGTCTTTAATTGCTATCATCATTATCATCCAGCACCTTTCTCTGGCTTCAAGGAGCTCTTTGTCAATGGGAAAGATGACAAACAGTTAAATCTAGACCTAATCTAACTAGACCATGAGTCCTGATAAGGCCAGGGTCATAAACTGCATAGCTCTGTAGCTGATATACAGTGTAGTTACATATGCAGTCAGTAGTTGTTGAATGAGTGTGTTAAGTGGAGAAATCCAGAGACTCCGTGATCACAAAGTAGGAGAAGGAAGTTGGGGAAATCTAGAGAAGGTGAGGCTTGAGTGATTTGTCAGTCTTCTCCTTGGGTAACTCATTTAGTCTTTGTAGGTCTGTTTCCTCATTTATAAAAAGGAATAGAAGAAGATAAGTAGGGACCATTAAAGAAACTTAAGGAAGTTTTAAAAATATATTTAAGTCACTTAGTATTTTTTTTAAAACTTATTGCTTCTTATATACATGGGAAAGATAGTATTATTTGAGTTTATAGATTTTCATAATTTGTAAGTCTGTTCTAGATTATAATTTTGCAGGGTTGTGAAAAGCTCCAAAGATGATGTTAAAAGATGAAATTTTGTATTCTACCTTTCAGCTTTGCATTTGAACATTGGACAAGTTAACTGTTCATAATGTGAAATTGCAGGACTGAGAAAAAAATCTCACATATTTATTAAACAGCCATACACATGATTTATGAATAAAGTGTTTTTCAATTCAACTTCCCTCAATTTTTTTTTATGACAGCAATTTCCACATCTTAATAGTGAACAAAATGAGGTGGAAAGATCCTAAATTTGTAGTCTAAAGTATGACTGAACACTTAATCTAAATTACCTGAATTTATACAACAGCATTTCATCAATTAGGTTATATTACGTAGTCAGGTGTAAAAAAGATCATGTTTATATTGAGTGGTGTATTTGAGCACTTTTATGGAAATACTTGTAAGGTTGGCTTCAGAGGACAGTAAAAGGCATCTTTTTCTATGATAATCTTTATGCAGTGTTATTTATATTGAATTATTTAGGTTAGAAATTTTTGCTGACTTTTCTATGAGCCATTTGTTCAAAAGAAAAGTTGTCAGACTATTTATATAAGAATGTCGGCCAGTCTACTTCTTAGGTTTAATATTCTTCCTAACTAGGTTTTCATCCCAGCAATATAATGTGACGTTGAATTTGAAATTGTTTTTAATAAATATTTTTCTTTAATTTAGTAACTTGTAAAATAATTAGATACTTGAAAAACAAACAAGAAGCTGTTTTCACTGAGCACTTTCTTTAATTTTATTTCATATAAAATTTTAAAAATTGTTATTGGAATATTCAGATCACAGGTTAGAGTGAGAATATAATCATCTCACATTATAATTAACATACATAATATTTTTAAAAGCATGCTAGGAAGAATAGAAAAAACCTCTACCAACCATACAGATTGCAGGCTATACTGTTTTTTAAAAACATTTCCCTCTTGTGGATGTGAAAGAGATCTGTGTAAATATCTATTCAAATGAAAATACTTGCATTATCATCACTGCACAAAGAGCCTAGAAATCTGGAGAGGAAACATTGTAGGCTTGCCGTTCTGCTTTTTGGATTATCCCCATTATTTCTCCCTCCTGCTGGATTACACTTCCATAATCTGTGACCCACTTGCATTAACGGTGTAGTGAGCTTTAACTTGACATCTGACTAAAGTTCACGCTTCTTGGTTATATCTGCCTACGTGGCTTCAGAATTAGGCCTACAAATATGAATGTAGACTTGAAGATCTTATTGGGATACTTTTCTCTCAAAGACTTATTTATCAACATAGTCCTAAAAAGATAGGTATAAGTTGGATTTGAAAAATGCAATTTAAGACTTACTAGTAGAAATAAGAATTTTAAGGAAAAATATTTTAATGCGCCATGTGACATCACCATTTGGCTTGCTTTATTGTTTATTCATTTTGTAAAAGAAAGGAAGTAATGGCTAAATTATTAACTACATGGGATTCTTATCCACATAAAATGACATAATTCTTAAAAAGCCTGAATTGCAGCTAACGATAAATAGGCTTTGTTGAATTTCCCTTGATTTTGCAAGAGTCATTTAGCCTTGTCTTTAAAACTGATGTTCTTCTTTGATTTACAAACCCAATTTTTTTAGCTCTTTATAGAACTTAGGGGCTGGGGATATAGCTCAGCGGTATAAGTGCCTGCCTAGCAAGCGCAAGGTCCCGAGTTTGATTCCCAGTACCCCCCAAAAAAAGTTTCAAAGCCTCTAGAACTTAGAACATGTTAGGTAAAAACATTAGGTAGAAATTAATGAAAAGATTTGAGGATTGAATTGTGTCTGTTTTACTGATGGAGCAATATAAATCTATTCTGCAGTGAAAGTAAAGGGAAAAAATTCCAACTAGTGTGTTTTCCTGTTTTTCTATATATTATATAATTCTCATTGAGCTTTGAAGTTGGAACTTAATACAAATGACAAATATTTGTGGCCAATCAGATATGAACTTACTTAAAATGTTCAACATCCTGTTTAGCTAGGAAGGTCTAGATTAGTAGTTCTCAAAGTATGAATCACCTGCTGACTAGCAGCAGGTCTGGGGACTTTTTAGAAATACAGGTTTGCAAGCCACACCCCCACCCTTGGGGAAGGGACTGTTATCTCTATTTTGGCAAGCCCTCCAAGGGAAATCTGAGGCACACTAAAGTTTGATAACCACTGACTTAGCACTCTCGACTTAGCCCATAGGCCAGATCAGCTCCACTCCCTGGCTAAGTATCATCTATTACTGCTTTCAAGCTATAGGAAGAGTTGAGGAGTTGATTAATTTTGACAGAAACTGTATGGCCCACAAAATCTCAAGTACTTATTATTTGACCCTTTCAACAAAAAGCTTGCCAGTCCCTTCTAGAGATGAAGCCTTGGTATTGTTTCCTTGCCCATAATTCTGAATTGCAAACATCTAAAATCATTAGGCTAACACCTGCATCTGCCTTTACACCTGACCCATATTTCTACAAACCCATTTCTCTCTCTGCTATCAAATTATTAACTCAGTGACTAGAGACTTATGAATGAAAATAATATACTACTGTGCCCTTTCCTTTTCTGCTGGGTAATAGTGGCAGCCTGTTTAACAATTCTGTGACCTTTCCTCACTGATTCTATACTGATACATCCTTAGCTTTTCTACACTCTAGTATAATCAGTGTAATCATATAATCTTCATTTCTCTGAAATCTTACTGCCTTTTTTTTACTTCCTCAAAAGAAAGCCCACATTGTGAGTGATGAGTTTAGGAATTCATACGAGCTGTTTTGTGTGCTCTAAGCCATTGAAATAGTGCCATCCCATCTGAAACATTGTAATCCTGGTCCTGAAGTACTATAGTCACTTGTATTTTACCAAAATGTTGGTGCACATAGATACCAAATATTGTGGGTAATCTTAGAACATTTATTGCAAGAGTTACAATTAGGCTTCCCATATCTAACCATATTTGTATCCATAGTTGGAATGTCATGTTACATTCTTGATTTTCCTTTGTACTTGCTCTCAGCCATTAAGGTAATTGGTGGCCAGCTTCACATAAAATCCAAAAGCCAAATTTTACCATTATTTATTATTGTCCTCTACCCACATCACTGAGGGAAATGTAATAGCTTTTGACAGAAAGGCCTTCTCATAGTCTCCATTTTCTCTGTTAGCAAGATCAGGAAAAGGTATTGTTTTTGGAGTTGGAATTCATGGTTGTACTTTTTCCTTACATGACTGATATTTTAATTTAGGAAACATGACTTGGCCAAATGATACTGAGCTATATTATTTGTGAGTTTGATGCCTGATATCTTTAGTAACTCTGGGATTGAATACTTCAGTAAGAGATGAAACACAGAAAACCATGAGTTTGAGACTGGAAGTGATGGAGTTAGCTCTTTCATTTAGGCTTTCCCAATCAGCATAATTCATACCTTTTGCCCTGCTTACTCATCCCAGAGGCGAGGTACAAAGAGAGGGTCATGCAAGGGCTAACCCTCTAGTGTGGTTACTTAGGTCTGTTGCCAAAAGCAACCTATCTACCAGAGAATTTGAACTTCACTATTTTCTGTGATATACTTTTGAAAATGCAATATTTTTAAAATTAAATTATTATTTGTAAGAGTAAATAAAATGTGAACTCTTTAAAAGAGAACAGTGTTATTGTCCCAGCCAGCACAACAGCCACCCACACGAATCATCTGAATAACCTCATCATTTCTGTTTTATCTACTTGAAATAGGGGTCAGGGGTAAGGATGATGAAAGCTTGGGAAATCATACAGCACTTTAGGCAAGAGAAATGCTCTGGTGATTCTTGCTGTGTTATCTTCCCATCATGTGCAGAGGTGTCTGGGACAGCCCCACAGAGCTGAAGGTATGCTTTAATAATTCCCTTCACTTCCTTGGCTGCTGGCTGTACTTGAGAGCTGGGTGCTACTTTCAGAGCAGCAATTACGGTAGACAAACTCTGCCAAATATGTGGATTTTGAGCCATTTAAGGCTATAATATGCAGACTAATACTTTTCTTAGTAAGCAGAGCGTGTGCTTTAAGGGTTCTTATGCTGTGGTATCTGATTAAGGTTCATTATGAAATAGATACTACACGAAGATCTCCACATGACAAACTTATTGGAGCTTGTATACTTTTAATATCATGCATTTCTTTAATATATATTTCAAGCTTTATTAGGTCAGGATTCTTTGTTGTTATAGTCATTGCTGTATCTCTCCTACCAAAGAAAATGTCTGAGATATAATAGATATTTAATATATAGTTGTTAAATCAATTCAGAGAAGGCGAGGACAACACAAAAAGAATCAACAGAGCATTTCTCTTGCCTAAAGTTTGGTATGATTTCCCCAGCTTTCAGTATCACCTACTTTTGACCCCATTTTAGGTCAGAAGTTCATATTTTCCTTTAGTGCTAAAATTTTCCTGCTTCAAAGCCACTGAATTTTCAAACTAATCCTTTGAGATAGGTTAGTAGACTTAAAATTGTACCATAGATCCTGAACATATTGGTGAAATCCTAGACAACACTTAGTTTCCCTAATTAAGATCTGTAACATCATTGCTATAATTAAGTCAGATGAAGAAAAGGTTTCTAAGGTTGAAATGGAAAGGAGAATTTTACAGTGAGTAAAGCTATTACTAACTGGCTTATTTGATCTGTGTAAAACTGTTTCCTCATTTGTGAAATAGAGTCAATAGAATCTACCTGACAGGATTGTTATGATAATAAGATGGTGAGTACTAAGCAAGGTCCTTGGAGCCTTGGAAGTGCTCAATAAACAAGTTGTTTCCATCATCATAGTAATTTAGGTGCCTCCTGCTTCCAGATGTTACACTAATTACCCTTTCCTCTCTCCTTGCTGGATCACTCATGATTCCATCTGGGACATCTGAGCTGAGTCATGAGGCTGTACTTGACTTTGTCACATAGCCAGTCCCACTTGACCTTAATTAAAGGTAGGTAATATGGTAACCACTAGCCAGATGCAGCTATTTCAAGTTAATTAATATTAAACAAAATAAAAATTCATCAAACAAATATTTCTGCAAAGAAGAATTACAAATGGCTAATAAACATGTGAAAAGGCATATATCAAATCATTATAGAAATGCAAATCAAAACCACAATGAGATATGATTTCACACACATTAGGATGACTAGAATCAAAGAGATGGACAATAACAAATGTTGGCAAGATTGTGGAGAAATTGAATGTCTCATACACCACTGGTGTTGTGTTTTGTATATGAAATGTCCCCATAGTCTCATATGGTACAGTGGAGCAATGATCAGAGGTGAGGCTGTGGTGAAGTGATTGGATCATGAGAGCTCTGAGCTCATCACTTGATTAATCCATTGATGAACTCATAACTTGATAGGCTGTCAGAAGGTAATGGAAACTTTGGAGGTGAGACCTAGTTCAGGGGAGTGGATCCTTGGGGGACATGAACTTAGGAGCTGAATCTCTTTGGCTGCTACTTCTCCTCTTTCTCTTCCTCTCCTTTTCCCCGCTCATCCCCCTTTGCCTCCCTCCCTCCCTCCTCTCCCACTCTTTCTGCTCTTGCCACCATGGAGTAAGCAATTTTGCTGTCCACACCCATAGACCATGATGGCCTCACAAAAGTCAATGAAACAGTGGGACCAAATGACCACACACTTAAATCTTTGAAACCATGAGCAAAAATAAACCCTTCCTCCAAATTTATTTTCCTAGGTATTTTGTCACAGCTACAGAAAGCTAACACAACTGGCAAGAATATATAATGACATAATCACTGTGGAAATGTGCTGCAAATTCCTCAAAAAGTTACAGTTTCCATATAACCCGGAATTCTACTCCTAGGTATATACGGAAGAGTACAAAAAACATTATAAATAAACTTATACACAAATATTCATAGTAGTATTATTCATAATAGCCAAAAGGTGGAAACTCCAATGTCCAAGATGGATGAATGGATAAACAAAATGTGGTAGTTGCATACAGTGGAGTATAGTTCAGCTATAAAAGAAGTAAGCAACAGATATACTCTTCAACATGGATTAACATTTAAAACATGTTAAGTGAAAAAAGGCAGATATGAATGGCCACATATCATATGATTCCATTTGTATGAAATGTTCAAAATAGGTAAATCTGTTGAACAAAAATTAGATCAGTGGTTACCATGGGTTGGGAAGAGAGGAACTCAATGCAAGACATTCTTTTAAAAATTTCGGTTCTTTAGTCACATCATATCAGCTGTGTTTTAGTTGCTCCATAACTGTACGTAGCTTGTGGCTACATGGTAGACTGCACAGATTTAGAACATTTCCATCACCATTAAAAGTTCTGTTACACAGCACAAACCTAGAAGTCCTAAGATTCTCACTCTGGATCCAAAAAAGAAGTAAGAGGAGGAGAAGGAGAAAAATGATTATTTGAAAATCCCAGAACTGAAGCCAGGTTGTGCTTTGTACCCCCAAAACTATTTTTTTTACTTCATTCTCCCAACAAATGTATGTGGTGTGTATGATTATGCTCATGTTTCATAAATGAAGTGGGTGAGACTTTACTGAGATTTATATAGCTAGGGAAGGCACAGCCAAGTTTTTAATATAGGTTAGTTACTCCTCAGGTCCTTAACCTCTTTGGTACATTGTCTCTCTTTGTTTGTGGTTTTTGGCTTTCTTGTCATCCATCTTCCATCCCACATTGTTGCTAGGCCAGTAAGAGCTATTTACAACACTCTAAATGCTCAGTTCTTTTGTGCCATAGCAGATGCTAGTCCTCCTTCCTCCTGCCTTCTGCCTATACTAGTATGTGCATATGTACACATTGACTCGTCTTACTTGTCTGAGAGCTTAGTGCAACTATCTCCTACATTGTGAAGCTAGCCTCACCAGCACTTTTCCCCGTTTCATTTCTAACTCTTCCCAGGGTTAAAAGGTATCTATCTACTAAGGAAACAATTATATCAAGTAGTTTTTAGGAGCTGCTGTCTCACCTACTACTACTGTTTTGGCGACTCTAACAAGGAAGTAATCTTCTAGTCCAGGTCCTTGGCTTCAATTTATATATCACCACCTTTCCATTCACAGGCATCTTTAATCTTCACCCTCACTGCTATAATACTTGATTGAACTTTGCAATTTTTTGTTTCTTATATTTTTTTGCTTAATATCTTTCAACTTGATGAAATACCATCATGTTTTCAATTTTTTTTTTTTGTCCATAAAAATCTTAATGAAAAAGAAACGTGAAAGAATTCTGAAGTTCTTTCATGGCTTTGTGGGATTCTGAGGTTGTCTTGTTCTAACTTTAGATTAACATCATTTTATGCTCTGCATTTGGTAGTTTCTGGAGAAATTAAATTAAAATGGGAGAAATTAAATTAAAATAGGAATTAAATTAAAATGAGAAATTCCCATTAAAATAGAAAGTAAATATCAAGACCATGTATAGTATGCTGAATAATGGTCCCCCAAACATGTCCACATCTCAATTCTTGAAACCTGTGAATGTGTTACCTTACATAGTGAAAGGATATTACATGTGTGATAAAAGATTGAGATGCATAGATTATCATATGCTATTTGTTTTGGCCCTATTTAATGACAATGGTTCTTATAAGAGGGAGGCAGTGTGCTCAGACTCAGTAAAAGTAAACAAAACAGTGGAACCAAACAGGGGTTGGAGTGGAATACTTTCAAGATGGAGGAAGAGGAAGCCAAGGCATGCAGACAACCTTTATAAGTTAGAAAAGTCAGGAAAATGGATTATTCCCTGAAGCAAACACCTTTTTTTAGACTCCTGACCTCCAGAACCGTAAGAGAAGAAATTTGTGTGTTTTAAATACACTGAGATTTTGGTAATTTATTATAATAACAATAGGTAATTATAAATATACCATGTACAAAATTGTTTTTATTATACCCTTTGAATTAATTAATGGTTCATGTAGATATGATACAGTTTTTTAGGTCTTAAGGCCATTCCCTAAGGCCTTGTGCTCCAGTGGTCCCAGAACCCAGGTCCACTCTCCATGGCTTCAAGCTCTAATACTAACCTCTTGGAACCAGGTCCCCAGCTGACTCAGCACTCATGCCTGCCTAAAACAGCAAAACTCCAATCCAGCTCCCACATATGTAGGTTACAGGTCCACTCTTCACAGTCTGAGGCACCAAGCCTGTTCCATGGGCCCAGGTGCCAGGCTCATCCCACTGTCAGGCCATCCCTTAGGACTCAGGCTCAGGACCCAACCTAACACCTGACTGGTCTAGACTACTATGATTAAAAGATGATTTATGTAATCCTCATGGTAACCACAAGGAAAATCTATAGTAGGTACATAAAAGATGAGAAAGTAATCGAAGCACACCACTGTATGAACCCCAGATTCTCACCAGCCCTCATAGACACAGGCTGAGGTCTTGTCCCTGTATTACTAGTCAGTAGGCCCACCTCAGTGGATCTCAGCAATAGGGTAGGCCTTGTGAAACTAGACACCAAGCCAGCTCACGGGAAACTCGCTTCAGCAGTCCCACCCATGCATTCTGACAGATAGCACTCCCCAGATTTCTGGACAGCGAGATTAGTGGGGATTTTGCTACTGAAGGCAGTCTGTAAAGACTACCAAAAATTACTACTTCAGATGTGCAGACACCAAATCTGTCCCATAAGGATTGGAATAATCAGGAGAACACAATACCACCAAAATATCAAAACAAAGCACCAGTAACCAATCATAAAGAAATGAAGATCTAAAAACTGCCTGATAAGCAGTTCAAAATTATTTTTTCTAAAGAAAGTCATTGTGCTCACTTCAGCAGCACATATACTAAAGAAAGTCAGTAAACTACAAGAGAATACAAATAGCCACTAAATAAAGGAAAATAATACATGAACAAAGTGAGAAGTTCAATGAAAATAAAACCATTAAAAAATCCAGTGGAAATTCCGGAGCTAAAGAACACAATGAATGAAATGAAAAATTCCATATAATGTTTCAATAATACAGTCTAGTACAAGAAAGAATCAGTGAACTCAGAGATTTAAAACCAGTCATTTGAAATTACCAAGTCAAAGAAATAACAACAACAAAAAAGAAAGCATGAAGGACTTATGGGACAGCATCAAGTGAACTAATGTATGCACTATAGGATTTCCAGAAGGAGCAGAAAAAGATAAAGCTTATTTAAAGAGAGGTCAGAAAACGTCCCATATCTGAAGAGGCAAATGAACATCCAAATACATGAGGTCTAAAGAGCCTCCAAATAGGTTAAATATAAAGGGGTCGTCACTGTGGCATATTATAATCAAATTCTCAAATGTCAAAAAAAAAAAATTGTTGAGAACACAATAAAAAAGCAACTCATAACCTTAACAGGGAACCATCATAAGACTACCAGTAGATTTCTCAGTAGAAACCTTGCATGTGAAGAGAGAGGGGGAAGATATACTCAAAATGATGAAAGGAAAAAACTACCAATTATGAATACTTTATCTGGAACGGCTGTCCTTCAGAAATGAAGGAGAGATAAAAATTTTCTCATGGGAGTTCATCACAACTAGACCTGCCTCATAAAGAATATTAAAGGAAGTTCTTCAAGTTGAAACTAAAGGACTCTAACTAGCAACATAAAAACATATGAAACTATAAAACTCACCCTAAAAGTAGGAATAAAGTCAAATTTAGAATACTCTAATACTATAATGATGGTACATAAATTACTTTTAATTCTAGTATAAAAGTTGAAGATAAAAGTATAATTAGTTACAATAATTTGTTAAAGGATACACAATATATAAAAGATGTAAATCTTATCATGAATAACATAAAAAGAGAAGTTAATTTTTTAGATGTAATCCAAGTTCTAATTAGCTTAAAATAGACTTATGATTAAAAGATGGTTTGTGTAATCCTCATGATAACCACAAGAAAAATCTATAATAGGTGCATAAAAGATGAGAAAGTACTACAAAAACTAATCAACTACCAAAAAAGACATCAAAAGAGAGAGAATGGGAAAAAGGAACTACATAACAGAAAATAAGATGAAAAATAGCAATATCTTGCATATTGGTAGTTACTTTAAATGTAAATGGACTAAATTTTCTAACCTAGACATACAGTGACAGAATGAATCAAACAACAAGATCCAACTATGTGCTATCCCCAAAAATTTATTTTAGCTATAAGAACACACAGGGCCAGGGATATAGCTCAGCAGTACAGCAAAAGGTCTTGAGTTTGATTCCCAGTTCAAAAAAAAAAAAAAAAAAACAACATAGGCTAAAAGCAAAGGGATGTTTACAGATACTACTTGCAAATGATAACAGAAAGAGAGCAGGGTGATATAGACTGTAACTCAAAAACTATTACAAGAGATAAAAGATTATAATTATAAATAGATCAAATCAAGATGCTATAACTTCTGTAAATACTTATGCACCCAATATCAGGACATCTGACTGTAGAAAGCAGGTATTGACATAAGAGAAAGAAATAGGTAGCAATACAGTAATAACACATTTCAATATCCTGCTCTCAACAATCGATTAATCATCCAAATAGAAAATCAATAAAGAAACAACAGAGTTGAATAATAGTCTAGACCAGATGAATCTAATAGTCATCTACACAATGTCCCATTCAACAACATCAGAATACATGTTTGAGTGCACATGGAACATTCTCCAAGATAGATCATATGTTAGGCCACAAAACAAGTCTAAACTAATATAACAAGATTGGAAACATATTAAGTATTCTTATAACCACAATGCCATGAAACTAAAAAATAATAATGAGAATAATTAGAAAATTCACAAATATATAGAAATTAATACACTTTTGAACAACCAGTGGGTCAAAGAAGAAACCAAAGGGAAATTTAAAAAAATATATTGAGCCAAATGAAAATGGAAACATGGAAAATGGAAACACAGCATACACCAAAAGCAACTCTTAGGAGGGAACTTTGTGGTGATAAATACCTACAGTAAGAAGAAGAGAAACTTTTAAGCTATTCCAAAAAATTGAAGAAAAGGAAACATTTCCATGCTCATTTTAACAGGTCATCATCACTCTGATAACCAAAGTGAGACAAAGATACTATAAGAAAAATTTACAGGTCAATATCCCTGATGAGTATAAATGCAAAAAAAATTTCAACAAAATACTGGCAAACAAAATTTAATAGCATATTAAAAGGATCATAATTCTTGTATCAACCTCAAAAAAGTGACAGGGAGACTGATTATTCAAAACAAAGATTTTATTCAGGAATAACAGTGTAATGCAATTTGGGGTGTGGGTACCATGATGAACCATGAACATATCTGGGAAGGCAAAAGAAGGCAAAGAGTTTTTAAGGTAAAATGAGAAAGGTATATAAGTTGTGTTGAAGCAGTAGTCCATGGCTACCAGAATCAGTGACAAAGGGGGAGGGTATCAGTCTAAGGTTAGGTAGACAATTACTGTATAAACATTCATGTGGAAGTATTTTCTTGAAAGATTGTGATTTTGGCAAAGTCATGTGTCATGGTTCTTGTTACCAGGAAAATATGCATGAAGATTCTCCTTAATGGCCTCTTGATTGTTAAAGTTTGACACAGATATAGTCATAAGTAATTCCATTTTTTCTTTTGACCACTTTCACACTTGGTATAATATATGTGATATCTGAAGGGAGTCTTGTCTGTGATTTCTTCTTGTCATGGCCTGTTAGTATACAACACCCTCAAAACCTTAGTGTGTTGCATTGACAAAGTAAATTCATCTCTCTGGTCTTCAGATTTTTCAATGAGAAAATGGAGAAGTTGGCTCAATAGTTTTTTTAGTCCTCTTGAGCTCTAAAATTAATGAGAATCTTTAAATGTTTAAATGTAATTTTTAATGTTTTTTTCTGTAATTTTTAAATGTATAATTCATGAACTGATATTACCTTTTCTTTTTGATACCTGTCAAATTCACTTTAAAAGCTATGTCATACTTCATTTACTTACTAATAAATCTCTGACTACATGAATGGGGTAAATGGGGATCACACATTATGAACAAATAGGATTTATTCCTAGCATGTAGGAATGGTTCACCATATGCAAATAGTAGTATAACACATTAACAGAATGGAGTACGTAACCCATATGATCATTTCAATAGATTTGGAATAAGCATTTGACAAAATTCAACATCCTTTTATGATAAAAACAACAAATGAGGTGTAGAAGTAATGTACCTAAACAGTAAAGGCCATGTGTGCCAAACTAACAGCTAGCATCATACTGAACCTTGAAAAGTTAAAAGCTTTTCATCTTGTCCTTTAAGGTGAGAAATAAGACAGGGATGCCACTCTCACCATTTTTATCCAGTATGGTACTGAAAGTCCCAGCCAGAACAGTTACTCTAGAAAAAGAACTAAAAGGCATCCAAATCATAAAGGAAGAAGTAATTTCTTTCTTTGCAGATGACATGATCTCATACACAGCAAACCCTTAAATGACTTCACACACAGACAGTAAAACTGTAAGAACTAATAAGCAACTTCATTGAACTGGGAAGATATAAAATCAACTTACAAAAATTAGTAGCTTTTTTATACACTATCCTTGAACTTTCCAAAAAAGAAACTAAAAAAAATTCCATTTATAATAGTATCAAAAATATGATTCATTTCTGAGTATTATTATTGTTCTCTATTCCTTTTTTATAGCATCACGATTTTTTTCTTGAGTGCTATGTCTAATATCCACAAAGAGAAAGAGAAGAGAGTGGAATTATAATTATTTTGTCATTTTATTTTCCCTTTGGCCCCAGTGTTTCATATTAGAACTATTTTTCATGCTTCTTTAACTTTTTATTTCCATTAAGGAAAAACTGATTGGAAACTGTTCATTAGTAGGTCTTATTGAGTGATGGGCCTCATTGTGTGATTGTATGGTGGGGGAGTGTCTGGGCATTTATGTAGGACCTCCTAGCAGATTTTTTTTTTTCCTTAAGCTAAGTCAGCTTTTCTAAATACATTTGCTCTAATCTTTTGTGGGAGGAAATTTGGGAGTGATAAGCTCACATATTTAGAACTCATCTTGGAAAGGGTTAGATTGTTTATCATTGGCAGAACAGACATTTACGTCTTGGTTTTAGTAAGGCATTCCATTACTGTTCTTAGTTATTGCTGGTGTTCGTGAGTTCGTGGAGTCTTCGATTCATCCTCTCCAGATAGTAACAAGTCTTCCTGCTTGTCTGGAGAAGAGCCAGGTGCCAGATGCTGTGGCTGAGGTGCAAGAATCAGAGTCTTCTATTTTAAAGGATTTTCTACCTCCCCCTCCAATCTTTAAAATTTCCTGTTTTCTTGTATCCAAAACCTGCAATTCCTGAAATTTTACCTTCTGCTTTTCCAGGGCACTCGCGAATGAACTAGCTCACTTTCTTCAACTTAGATTCCATCACTGTGGGTACTTGCCAGAAAGGATGCAAACAACTAACTCAGTTATTTCTTTTCCAAATGCTTTTCATATTAAGTTTGGTGGATATCTCCCCATTGCTATTTTAATCTTCCCAACTCTTTTGATCTTGGTGATTTATATCTTTTCTACTTCTTTCATAGTTTCTAGAAGGAATTAGATGAATTCTTGTGTTCATTTGGCTATATTTAACAAAAGTTTCTCCTTCCTTTGACACCCTTTTTCTTGGACTTCTATTTCTTGGACTCTGCTTTCGCAGTTAGAGTATGGGCTTCTCAAAGGCACGAATCAGGGTTTTTATGTCTCTTACATTTGTATAAGGTCTAGAGCTGTGATGCTGAACCTTTTAGAGCTTTCAGTGATCAAAACAGCCCATTGTGGCATGTGTGCATAGGTTTGCCACCTCGGGTCTAGAATATAGTAGGATTATTATATAAATGAATTTCATTTTTTTTTTTCTTTTTGCCATACTGGGGACTTGAACCCAGGGCCTTTATACTGAACTGCATCTTCAACCTTTTTTTACTTTTTATTTTGAGATAGGGTCTCACTAAAATGCCCAACTTGATCTTGAACTTGGGGTCCTGCTGCCTGGCCTTCTAGAGTGCTGGGATTGCACACCTGTGCCATGACACCTGACTAAAATAGCCTATTTTTATTTTCAATTGTAGACTTCTCCAACTTGAAAAATATTACAAATAAAACAGGTCATTCTGGTATGTAAATTGGGAAACTTTTTTATTCTTGGTTCTTATTCTTTATCCACAGTGCATCTCATCTAGGGAAAAAATACATTTTCTCATTCATAAAGCATTTGGCTTTCTATTCAAGTTAATGTGCAAAGTCGGAGAAAGTTGGGTATATTTCTAGCACAAAGTTGCTGAGGTTCTAAAAATAATGCTTGCATACCTTCTGTATACTATATCTACCTTTTTCCTCATCGCCCTGGTATATATATACTATTCTGAATAATATAAGACCAAGAGCAATAGGATAGAAAGTAGTTGTGATACACCATTTCCAAGATTCACTATTGCTGCTTAGAAACAAAATCTAAAAGAAAAGCTATATACTTTCTGTAAATTAGATAACTCACATATAACATTAGGAATTCCACTTAAAGCAAATGCTGATACAAGCTTTGTCATTTCCTCGCTTGAAATGCTAGGCACTTTCTGATTGTCTTATTTAGTCTGTTTACCTGGGAAGTATTTAGTCTAAATGCGACCAACCCCCTTTGTCTGTCTGCAGTAGGTTCCTTATTCTATAAAGCTCTCTACTAAATTCTGAATTACTTTGAACTTTGAATTATACTCCTTCTGCTTTTCATTTTCTTTCTTTATCCCTGACTCTCGATCTTCACTAACTTGCATTATGTTTATCTTATATGTTTGCCTAGCCATCCAACAAATACATATTGAGTGGCTCTTTACCATAGTTTATTTGTCTCACGGTGATAGCTACTTGAGTATTCTCTTATTGCATTCTCTCTTCTCTTTGAGCTCTGTGTGGGCCTGGACTACATTTTTGTTACTACTCTACTCAGTACCTGGAATATGTTAGGCTCTGTGTCATGTTCATTGAAAGAATAAATGAATGTATGAATGAAATTTTTTTGTAGTCATAAAGAACAAAAATTGATAATGTTGGGCTGGGGATGTAGGTCAGTGGTAGATCACTTGCCTGGCATTTACAAGCACTTGAGTTTGATCCACAGTATTGAAAAAAAAAAAAGGAGAAGGAAGAGAAAATTAGTAATCTCACCATATACCATCAGTATTTTGCTGAGTTATCTTAGGGATCTTTTTCTGCTCTTAAGACTGAATACTCTACCTGAATCTCGCTTCAAGTTTGCTGATTGTTTTTTCTTTTCTCAGCTTAAACTTTCTAGTTTTTATTTTTATTGTTATGCTTTTTAACTCCACAGTTTCTGTATGGTTCTTTTTTATAAATTCCACTTCTTAGGGGCTGGGGGTTTAGCTCAGCGGCAAAAGCGCCTGCCTGGCAAGCGCAAGGTCGTGAGTTCGGTTCCCGGTACCGGAGAAAAACCAAAAAAAAAAAAAAAAAAAAAAAAATTCCACTTCTTTATTGGTATTCTTTATTTGATGAGTCACTGTTCTCATACTTTAATTCTTTAAATGTAATTTCTTTTAATTCTTTGAACATATTTGTAATAGCTAGTTTAAAGTCTGTCTACTAAATCCAACAACTGAATCCCTCAGTGACAATTTCAACTGGCTGCTTTTATTCTTCTGCTCTGTTCTCCCCACCAACACCCATGTGTTTCTGTTAATAACTCAGAATTTATGATAGTATATTTTAACAATTATGGACTAGGATCCTCCCAAAGGTAGTTGTTATTTTTGCTTTTTCTTTGATTTTCATATTGTTTGTTTAGTGCTTAGCCTGACTGTGTAGTCTGTCCTTCCTGCATGTGTGGCCAGTAAAGTCTCAGCTAGGGTTTTGTTTTGTTTTGTTTTAAATTCTTGTTTTTATTTTTAAGCCTGGCTTCCTAGCAGAGTCCCCTAGGTCAGCATAACTAAGTGAGTGGTTAGCCAGTGATGGGCCAGTGTTCCTTAAATACTTTGAGCCAGTCAACCTTCCATCTTTTGCTAAGGAAAATCTGTATGTAGATTGGGACATGCATGAAAAATTGTAGCAGTTTTAAAGTCTGCCTTGACTTTCACATTCTGCTTGTGCATAGTCAGCAAGGAATAGTAAGCAAATGGGACCTCTTTGGTTTCTGTTGAAACCAAAGCCCTGCACATGTGCACAGCCTTCGAGAAGACCGAAAGTATATCAGAGCTTAGCTCCCTATGATTGCCTCATATTTCAGATCTTCCATTTGCAAGTTTGGCTGATGTCTTGTTTGCCTCAACCAGTACTGAATTTTTAAGTAGCTATGATGTTTATTTGCTAATGGTTTCTATAGTTTTCAACAATGCCCCTGACAATGGAACTTACCCCATAGTCAGCCTCCTTCAGTGGTAGTGTCCACAAAGTTACAAGGCCACAGAATTATGGTGGAGGGATGGAAGTTTCCCCAATTTAAAATACTACAGAGCCTGATGGCCTTATGTAGTGTCAGTAGGGGAGCCCCTTACTATGCCATGCTAGAAGTCTCACCCCACCCCTTAGGTGATCAATATATTTTTACAGCCATGTACAGTTTCATAGCTTTTCAGTTAGTATAAGGATTTTCTCATGTCCTCTGTTACTCATTATAAATAATTTCTGATTGCTGTGTCATCTCATTTGAATGTCATAATTAATTTAACGATTCCCTTATTATTGTACTTTAGATAATTATTTGTAGAATTTGTTTAGCTTCTCAACAGGCTTGAAATTCAATGAGGCTGGGCCTGTTTTATTTTCTACTTAATCCTCAGTGCCTGGCACTGAGGATTAATTTTTTGTTAAATTTTATCTCCCCATTTTTTAAAATTTCACAAGTAATACTTTGAGAGGTATATCTTGCTCTCAAGGCTTTATGTAGATTTCAGATTATTTCCTAAGAATGAAGTTCCAGAAATGGAATTGCTTAGACAAATGATGTGGACATTTCTAAACCTTTTGATGAAGGTTGCCAGATTGATTTCTAGAAAATATTTTAGCAGCAAAAGGTATCCCAATTTGTGACATTGTGCATTTGACAACATTGAAAGTGCTAATTGCTTAAGTTTTGTTTACCTAATGGGCAAAAGTGTTAATTCATTGAACTAGTCTGTGTTTTTAGTGACCAATGAAAGTATTCATCTTCCTCATGATTAATTTTTTTGTATACCTTCTATAAATTGACCATGTGTTCCCCCATTTTCCTTAATTGCCTAACATTTTTTTTGCTAATTTGTATAAACTTTATCTAACCTGTTATCATTGTTTTTAATATACTTTTCAAATTTTCTTTTTAATTTGTTCCTAATAAGTTTGGATAATCACAAAACTAAATATCATGTAGAAGTTTTTACATGATATGATTGGATTCCACAGCTGGTCTATTAAATAGTGAGGGGTATCAAAAAAAAGTATATGTGTATCTCTTTATCCTTTTAATTTAAAGCTTCAATATATACGTTATGTAATCAGTCCTTTGATTTTGGAGCATCCTTTCCTTTGAATAAACGTGAAGGATTAGAAATCTGCTGCATGTCTTTTGTATATTTCATTCAAAATGCATCCTCCATGACTTCAGTTTGGGTTTCTTTTTAAAAAATTAATATTAGTCTACTTTTAAGATGGTGTTTTGCACATATTTCTTATCTTAAATATGGTTATAGTCTTTACAACTTCTGATTTAATATCAATGTCTTTTTAAAATATATTTTAAATGTTTAATTGACACATAATTGTACATATTTATGGGTACTGTGTAATATTTCAATATGTGTACACAATGTGTAATGATCAGATCAGGGTAATGGTATACCTATCATTTTAAACATTTATCATTTGTGTTCAGAGCATTAAAGATTTTTTTTTTGTTTTTTGTTTTTTTTGTTTTTGTTTTTGTTTTTCTCTGGTACCGGGAACCGAACTCACAACCTTGCGCTTGCCAGTAGATCTTTATTGCTGATTATTGTGAAATATATCATTAACTTTTGTCAACCACATTAACCATCCTCTCTCCTGCCCCCTTTTTTCCCCACTTCTTTCAGCTTCTGATAACCCCTTTGTTTAGCTTCCATAGATAAGCAAGAATGTGCATTTTTCTTTCTGTGCCTGATTTATTTCACTTAATGTCCTCAGTTTCAAGTTTGATTTCTTTTAAAGCAGAGTGATAATAAGCTGTAATCTAAGTACAGAGCGCTCTCTGTACTTACACTCCCCTCAATCTTTTGTAGTTTTGTCACCGACATTTAATACAAAATCACTTTTATCTGGATTTTGCAGTCTGTTCCTTTTTTCTGTGCTCATTTTTGATGTATATGCAATATATAATTAAGAATTATAGTACCACTTATTCAACTAGCATAAAGAAAAACACATTTAGGAACAAACATAAATAACTCTTGGAACATAGACAGCTTAATTTGTGGGGCTATGAGCAAGTGTACTACTATAACTAGTTTGCATTGAGCCATCAGGATTCTCTAAGCATTCACTAGGATTCAGTCTGAAATTTGTTAAGTCAGGTTGATTAAAAGAGCTTCTTCAGTTTATCAATCTTTTCCTTTGTTATTTCTGTGATTTTGGGGGGGGTTCATAGAAAATGTTTCTAGACAATAAAAAGGGAATAACAGGAAGAGGAGAGAGATGTGAGAGAGGGTAATAAGGGGAATGGTTATGACCAAAATGTTATAAAAATACCACATGGAAACCCAGTATCTTATATAATTAATAAACACAAATAATTTAGAAGAAGAAAGTCCCTCTTTTGTACGGGCAGGGGAGAACAATTGAGGAGGGTGATGATCAAAGTAAGTTGAATATATGTATGAAAATGTCACAGTAAAACCCCCAAAAGAAGAAAAGGGTTCTTGCCTGCCTGGATATCATGTGAAAATTCACCTACATTTCTTCTCCTTTGGTTCTGATTTATTAACTCTTTGATTCAACTGAGATTTACATTGTTTTTCAGGATGAAGTATGGATCTAAATGAGTTTTTCCACTTTTAAATAGTGTGCCAGTTTTTTTTCCAGTATACTGCTTTCTTCAGAGATACAGATCAAGAATATGGATTCTAGTTTGAACAATTAGAATAGAGGTTGGATAGGCGTGGGTCTGAGGAGTAGCAGGTCATTCCCACTTCTCAGAATTAGAGCAGGTAGAGCATAGAAGAGAACTTTGTGTATGTGCACACATGAAGGAACAGGCCTAAGTAAGAAGTGGAATTTTTCAAGGAACCCTTTATAGAACGCAGGCCCTTCTTCGAATGGAAATTTGAAGGCATAGCTTGACTCTCTTTGAATAACAGTGAGTAAAGGAGTTTGTTAAACAATTTTTTTTTCTTTGGTACTGGGAATCGAACTCAGGACCTTGGGTTTTCCAGGCAGAAGCTGTGCCACTAAGCTATATCCCCGACCCTTAAGCGATTCAATAAATATCACTGTATAGTTTATTAATGAGGACTATACCAAAAAGAAAGTAAGCAAAGTTCTACAGAATTGTTGAACTTGAAAACATGAATTGCCCTTCTCAGTTTTACCAGTTTCAGATGGGAAATTCATAATTTCTCAGTCTTTTGAATTATGATGTTCTCATGTAAAACTTTCTCTGAAATGAATTGACTTCTCTCAGTATTGCTTTTGCCTGAGCCATACTATTAGCTCAATTAGTTAAATATTGGGTAAAATAGCATTTAAAGCTGTGAATGCTTTAGGAGATTAATACAGAGAACTTCTTGTGAAACAAAAGTTACCAGTGGAAATTTTTATTTTGCAGTGGTATTTATGTCAGATTTAAGTTTTAAAATGTTTTTTCTTTAAATGACCATCACTGAGTTTTACTTTCAAAGTATTATTTGGTGTTGATAGGTTCTGTTTACTCTTCTTAACATTTATTTATATTAAAAGTCACTTCAGAGTGAATCACCCATCTTTATATTAAAACACACAACTACCTTTCTCTGGAAAGTTCTAAATCTAAGTGCCCCGCCAGTTTTAAGTTATTGGAGGTTCTTCCTAGAAAGTATAGGCAGAGCATATGCAGGCGTGTGTCCCCAAGTTTTTCAGACCACCTGGAGTTACCTGTCGGTGCCATGTACTCTAAAATTTGAGATGGCTTTATGATCTAATGGCAGATATAAACTGGGAGTCCTGTGTCTTTTACCTTATTTTTTCATTTCAAAATAGAAAATGCATTGAAGAAAGAATGTATCGAAGGTTGTGACATTTTCCATAAATGTGAGAGGTATTGATGTTTCTCAGAAGAATGTGACTATAGATAATCTTACTGCCTTAGGTTTTTTTTTTCTTTAGGCTCACATTTCTTCAGAATTTGAGGAAAAGTGGCATTTGTAATAGGTGATCGTTTCAGTAGATATGATTTTATTGTTCATGTGTTCAGAAACATGGCTTGAAGTAACTCGAAAGGTATCATTGCATTGGGTCTCAAAAAGTATGTTGTTAAGCTTTTAATTAAATATTTACTGAGCCTGCTGCGCCTGGTACATTAAAATAAAAAATCTTATGAAAAGAGTAAAATGGCCCTAATCTCAATTGCTCCCTTCTACCCACACACACTGTATTGCTGACTGCTCCTTTTGACTCCAATGTGATTTCTCAACTTGATATGTTAAGTTCTAACATTTCACTGTATGTCTAGGACATGTCCAGAATATGTAAGTGAATTTATCTTGGAAATGTAGAAATGTATCATACCCAGTTTTATTTACTTAGGTATCAGATAGAGACTTCACAAATATTAAATATTTGAGTGTTTGAATTTGATATTTCTGTGTGTGTGTGTGTGTGTGTGTGTGTGTGTGTGAGAGAGAGAGAGAGAGAGAGAGACTGACTCTTAAGTAGCCTGGGAGCAAGATAAAAAATGCCTCTGATCAGAAGCCAGAGGTAAACCTATGACAACTTGTTTGGAATACACCTGTGCTGAACAATTTGCCTCTGATTTCTGTTTTATGTGGCTGATCTTAAACATTGTGCAATATTTCATTTTTACGTTTTGGTACAACTTTTAATTCTTGACCATTTTGCTCAGAAGTGATTGCATCTAATTTGGTAAAAATTAATTCATTTTATTAGGTATTAGTACACATAAGTTTGTACAAGAGAATATGACATTTAAACTTTCTGTTTTTAACTGTGTGACCCTAAATTGTCAGCCCATATGGTGGCCATTGTGGATAGTAATAGTGAGGAAGAAAGCTATTAATATGAACAGTGTGTAGGATTTGTCCCTTGTCTGTGAGTGTATGAGCCCAGTGTCAAAGGTATGCTACATCATATATTTTATATAGAGTGGCTTTTAGAAAGTTACTAAAGCTTTTCCATCCACATCAGCCAAGTAGGAGGATCGAATAGACAACAGGATATATATTTATCTCTGGCAGGTAGCTAAATTTTTGAAAGATGTTTTGATCTTCTCACCTAGCTAGATTTTCACTTGAAATTTCCTAACACTGCTTGTATGTCCTTATTTGTTCATTTTCAAAAGTGAAATCCATTAGTATTCAGACATATTAGTTTATAGCACCCATTGCAGCAATCAGTTGTGCTGTCTGCGTACATGCCTTTTATTTTCTGTAACTAGGATTTGTATTATATATATTTATTCAGTGTCTAAGGTATACCAAAAATGATCTCTAAGCAAGGTTGACCTTAAAGATATCTTTGTAATTTGTTCTATGTTGCTGCTGCTTCCCTCATAAAGTCCTCTTTATGTTACATTTCTAAATTTTTGAAGTAGTTCCAACTTGCTGAAAAAGAAATTGAAGTAAGCTTTAGAAAATGTTAATTGGGCCTAGGGGCATAGCTCAGTGGTGCAACACTTACCTAGAATGCACAGGCCCTGGGTTCCATCCCCAGCACCAAGAAAGAAGAGGATAGGAGAGAATATGTTAATGAACTTCAGCTGGAAATATATATAGAAACATCTGTTTGAAAGACCACTTATAGTGAGGTGTTCATTGAGTACAATTTTTGCTATTATCAAAATTCGTATAAGCACCGAAACTTTAATTACATTTTCATCTTAGATTACCTCTCTGCTCTTCTTGAGGTTGGGGGTCCTATATTAATCTTTATTGTAACAGCAATAGACCTTTGTTTAGTAGGCACTCAAATATTTGCTAGTGCTATTTCTGTCTGGTGAAACTAAAACAGTAGAGACAATTGGAAAATACTTTTTATTTTTTTGTTCTCTCTCCACCCCAGCCCATTAATTTTTTTGCTGTAAAATCTGAAGAATGAACTTTTAGTAGTGTTCTCTGTATCACTGCACATGACAGTACAGCCATGTTCTTGAATTTAAGATCTTAAAAGGTGTTTAGTATTCCTAGAGGGTAGCAAATTATGCTAGTTGTAAAGAATGAATTACACATTATAGATTATTAATAATTTATGTGTTCATAGTAATTTAAAGTTCAGTTTTTTTAACACTCATTTTATATATGATCTTCATGTCAGCTATATGAGGTAAGTTGCTTTTTCTGTTCTGTTTTACAAATGAAGAAAACAGGTCTTTTGAGAAAACATGACTGGTCCACAGTTGCAGAATTAGATTATGTAATTATATCTGAATCAGTGTGTGTAGAAATTTTTACTTAACACATTTTCTCCATTGTAAGGTCTGTAACTTTGTCTTAGAACTTTGTCTTAGAATGCTAGAGTTCTAGAGCCAAGAGATACTGAAGTTGATACATATGGGGAAAAAATTACATATTAAATGCCAGGTCAGTATCAGTTGTAGCTATTGAGAGCTGGGAATTGTAACCTTGGGGGAGATGTCCCAGACATTGGGCAGGGAGTGCTCTGATTAACCATGCCTAAAGTGGACATGGGGTAACCTATGAATGACGGATATGTGGCAGTCTGAATAAGTAAACATAATATAGCCTTTCTAAGTACCTGATAGTGCTTTTTTCTAGATTCTATTCTAAGGTACATATATTTGAAATAATTATGGCTGACTTCTAGGAATCTATATGTATCAATGAGAATTTGAATTTTGCTATATGAAGCAGAAAATGCAAGTAATATGGCTTAAATAAATGTGAGGGCCGGGAATAGAGCTCAGTGGTAAAGCACCTGCCTGGCAAGTGCGAGGTCCTGAGCTTAATTCCCAGTACAAACAAATAAACAAACAAATACATACATGCATACATTTATTTGAGTTCTTTTTCTCATTAAATGAGAGTTCCAAAATTAAGCATTCTAGTGCTGTAGAGAATCTACAAGATACCATTAGGAGTATTAAGTACCATACAGCCTTCTTCTTAGCCATCCTGACTGAGACTTCCTGGTTACAAAACAGCTACAAAGGCTGTAGTTGATCCATTTGTGATCCAGGCAGGTTGGCATACTGGGAAGTGCAAAATTGTACCTGCTATCTTTAAAGATCTTTGCTGTGAACCACATCCAGTGAAATATACCTTTATCTCACTGACCAAACTATATCGTGTGACTACCTTATCTACTGCAAAACTGGGAAATGTATTTTTACTTGAGTACATTGGAACCTGACAAATAGGACTTCTATTGCAGGAAAGAAGGGAGAATTAATATTGGGTGGATGTTATAGTCTTTGCTATATACACCCCTTCTAATTAATTCTAATTGAATATGGATTAGCTGTCTAATCCATATTCAGTCATCTTCCTATAAAAAGAACATGCCCACCCCTGTTTAAAAAGAAAACACTTGCAAAGTCTTTACATCCAGTAGTTACATCTAGTAGTAACATCCAGTTTTAAACCCTCAATTTCTTGCTGTTGCACAGGCCTCTCTGTTAGGTCTTTTTATGATGTCTTGTGATCTGTTGTCCCACAAACTGTTCCTTCCTCCATTATTACATAGGTAGAAAAAGAATAGCATAACTATTTATGAAAGGTCCTGCCCACAAAAGGGGAAGATTGAGAAACGTGGCAGCTATCAAATTCTTCTGGGCAGGAAAAGCAGGCTCCCTGCCCTGGATTCTTGAATGACCTGTCTGACAACCCTTGGTTCAGTTTTCCAGGAGGATTTCCTTTGCCTGGGAAGTAAATTTGTGAGGGGAGCCCCAGCATCTTTGAACAGCTCTGTGCTGAGGCAGAAATTACACTGAGGAACTGGAGGCATAGTGCAATGGCAGGGCCCTTATGTAACACGTACAAAGCCTTGTGTTCCATCCAGAAAAAAAAGGTGAGGAAGCAGAGGAGGAGGACGAGAAGGAAGAAAGAGAGGAGGAAGAAGAAGAAAAAAAGGAAGGGAAAGAAGAAACTATGGTTTCCTACTGATCAGGACACCCAAACACAATGAGGACAGTTGAGTCCTGAGATGTCAGGGGCCAGTGGCATCTAACTGCTAAAGGCAGGGCCACCATGGTTACTGAATGGACCACAAATTCAAAGCAGCAGTCAGGATGCTCTGAGGAATACAGGGATATTTCTTTTGCCTGGAAACAAGCCCATGGCTATTCTTTGAAGACTTCATTATTGTCCTTCATTCTCTGTGACCCCTTCTGAAGTGCTGGGAAGTGTAGAGGGGTGGCATGCTTTTCTTGGGGACTGGACAGCTTCATAGCTAGTGTTCTATTTATAATAATTCATTTAGGCCATGAATTATTTTAGAGATTAATAGTTGTTGGATGCTATAGAGGAGTGTTAGGGTTCCCATGACCATATTATTTCCTCTAAAATGTATAAGATTTTAATTATCTTTGTGCTTTTAGTAAACTCTGTGCGGGAGAAGCCACATCTAAACATACTTTCTTAGCCAGAAAATTGTTTTTCTTACTGGCCTCTGTGCTCTGCCCTTTGTTTCCCTTTAAATTAATAGCCAGTTGCCTTGAGGTAGTCAACACCCTTAATCTGATTTTTGCTGGCTGGTTTTCTTACGTGTCTTGAAGAGAAGTTTTAAAACAGCTTGGAGCTATGATCTCATCTCCAGATATGACAGCTATTCTCTGAGTTACTGTTTGTAATCACCTCCCTTCGAGCGTACAAACACTGTTGATGTTTGCAGCCCTCCAAAGCTTGAAATTATGCCATTCTCAGTTAGTTTAGACTGAAGGTTTCAGGGAGAGAAAGGGTAACTCTAATTTGGTTTGATCTCTTATGGGACTTGGCTCAAAAGCTGCAAGAGGAAGCCATCAATGATCCATTTTCTGAAAATTTATCATATTTCTATAGAATATAGACTCACTTGACATGTGGTATTACCAAATGTTTTGCCACCACCTAACAAGAGTAACTGGCTTTAAATGTCACCATAAATTGGCTAGAATCTGATGTCATCAGTTCTTAAGACCAATTTTCCTTTAAGTCTTTCCTTTTCCTTGATATAGGTACATTCCAGGTATTGATTGGCAGCCTGGACTACATTTATTTCTTAAACTCATAAATTGGAAGGAACTAGAACTGGGTAAGTGATTTTTCCCAAAGACAGGAACATTTAGAAAATAAAAGGAAAAAGTATAACAGAAGAAATAAGTAGACATAATTTCTAAGAAAGGAGTTAATCACTCAATCAGTGATGGATAAAGTGTTCAAGAAAAAATGGGCAATATAGTGTTCATGTGATCCTATTAAAATGGAATAGATATTATGCTAACCATTTTCTTATTTCAGACATGAGGTGATCTATTTTTACCTAGGATCTTAGTTCCTGTCCTGAGAGTAACCATGGTGAGGAGGAAAGTGAACCTACCGCAGTTAGTTTATATGTTCTCTAGGGGACGGGGATATAGCTCAGTGGCACAGCACCTGCTCGGCAAGTACAAGGTCCTGAGTTCAATTCC
The DNA here is from genome assembly GCF_000276665.1 of Chinchilla lanigera. Classification (NCBI taxonomy): domain Eukaryota; kingdom Metazoa; phylum Chordata; class Mammalia; order Rodentia; family Chinchillidae; genus Chinchilla; species Chinchilla lanigera. Next base: position 915,322 of record NW_004955565.1, read on the forward strand.
TAGTACCCCCCCAAAAAAATCATGCCTATATGTTCTCTAATGTTAAGACCTCTTGGATGGTATCTAGTAATTGTCTTCTTTAAATGAAAAGTAAGTTATTCTGTGGCTGCTTTTTCTTGTACTTATGTGTTCTTAAATATACCTTCATATGCTCAATCAATTTTAGTAATACATAAACTTTGTAAGTTCTACCTTTTGGTAGTGTCCTAGACTGAGAGTTACTCTTGAAAGACAAGTTCTAGTAAATAACCATTCATGCTGTTTAACTTGGAAAACTAGAATGTTGCTTCAAACTATTTTCTTAAAAATGTCTGTAAAAATACTAAAGAGGAGAATAAATAATACCTAGTCTTTATTACAGTCTCATTTTCTAAAAAATTTCAAATGCTTTCACATCCTGTGACATATGAATGGATGAGTCATCCAACAATACACAGCCATTACATTAGACATTATAATTTAAATATCAAGAAGGGTAAACATTTTACATGTATGCCCTTAATTATTACAACAGGCTTTAGAGGGAGATGGTATTAGCCTGTATTCATCCACTTTTTGTCATTATAGCAAATATCTGAGCTAAATCAACTTATAAAGAGAAAAGATGAAAAGATTAAAAGATTTACCTTGGTTCAGTTTTGAAGATTTCATTCCATGATCAGTTGGCCCCATTGCTCTGGACCTGTAGCAAGGCAGCACATCATGGCAGACCTAAACCACTCACTCACCTCATGACCGGGAAATGATGGACACAAAGCAGAAAGGTATGGAGTCCCACTATCCCCTTCAAGAGCATACTGACAGTGACCTAAGGACCTCCCACTAGGCCTCACCTCTTGAAGTTTCCATAACGTCCCAATGGTGACTCTGGAGAACAAGTCTTTAACACGAACATTGGAGGGCATTCAAGAGCCAAACCAAAGCATATCCTTACTTTATGGATATATGGTAATGGAGACTCTGAGGGTTATGAGATGCTTATACAGAGCTACCAAGCTCTTGAGTGGTAAAACTGGGAGCTAAGGAAGTTTCGTCCTAAATTCTGAATTGTTCAGTTACCTTGCTATACTTGCATATGTTCCCTGCCAATTTGGGAACTCCGTTTAATAGGAGAAGTAAACATAGAAATAATGAATTGAATTACTCCATCTTCTTAGTTTTGTCATAGTTATGATCATTTTATAATGTCCATAAACTTAAGTCTCATATGCAAGGTATGTGTGGCATGCTTAGTTTGAATATCATTTTCAAGGCAGTAAGCTGAGGTAGCATATTCTTTAAGCCAAAATGGGGAGCTTTTTGGAAATTCAACAAAATTTATTCAGCACTTAACTATCTTCTAGGTTCTCCTGGGCACTGGGGATATAGCTGTGAATAATATAGAATTTTCCTTTTCTGTTATAGCATTTGCAGTTGGAGAGGAAAACAGTTGTTAAATAATTCTACAAACAATTATTTAAAATTCAGTGTTGGTGAGTGCTGCAGAGGAAAACCATGGGGTACCATGACATTATAAAAGCGGAACAGAATTTATATCAAGGGTGTGAATTAATGGAATGATCTACTTTCTAAGTAGAGATATCTTTCAAATTCCAGTCTAATATTTTATCATTGAGTTTTATGATTTTTATTCATTGTTCTTTTGTGATTCTTGCTCACTGGCCTATGATTTGTGAATGTCAAGGGAGAAGAAAAAGCTTAACTTGGTCTGAGGCAGAAGCAATTTTTAGATAACTTGAGCTAAGTCTTGAAGGATAAGTAGAAAAAGATTGGACAAGGGGAAGAGTATTCTATTCTGAGGGAACCGTTTGTACAGTTAGCACAAAGGTAATGAGTGAGACATGAACTCAGTCTTTTGAAGATAATGATGATTGGTACAGCTGGATTTGTTATGTGTTTAGTGTCAAGAGAGGGGGCTGGAAGCTGGGGATGTAGCTCAGCAGCATAAGTTCCTGTCTGGGAATCACAAGGTCCTGAGTTCGATTCCTGGTGCAACAAAAAAAGAGAGGGCTGGAAAGATAGGGGTAAGTTTTGAAATATTTATGTAATGAAATCTAGGTTTTGCACTCATTTTATTAATCTTTCCCTGTCACTTCAGAGGATGTAAGAGATGTGGAATTTTCTTTTCTTCTCCATACTTTAATTGTTAAAGTGTTTAGAAGGAAAACATAAGGATTGACCTAAACAGTTTGTATAATGAGATAGCTAGTTGTACAAAAAGTACATGACACAGTAATTATAAGGGTTGCAGTCAGATTGCCAAAGCAAGATTATTGATTAATGAAATACATTTAGATATCCTAAATAGGTGGCAGCTTCAGTGTTGTAGGATGACTACCAGTGATGGCGAACCTTTTAGAGCTGTCAGTGATACAAAGAGCCCTCTGTGGCACGTGTGCCATAGGTTCACCACCACTGGACTATATAGTTGATCCTCTCTATCTGTAGTTTTGACATCTACGGATTCAGTCAACCACAGATTGAAAACATAGGAAAAAATTGAGGCTGTACTGACTGTGTATGGACTTTTCTCATATCATTATTTCCTAAACAGTATAACATAACTATTTACATATTTACATTATATTAGGTACTATAAGTAATGTAAAGATACTTTGAAGCCTGAAGAGAAAGTTTTTTAACCATGGCATTTCTGACATATTCTGATGAAGAGGCAAAATATTTTGTCAGTGGTCAAAGAAGACATAAAATATTAAGTGGAAAATATTATTAACACTGAAAGCAACATAGGCAGTTTGAAGTAGATCATTGAGAACTACATAGGAGTCACGTGGCCTGAATCAGGGCTGGCCTCTACCACTGACCCTAGACAATTTGCAGGACATTTGGGAATCTGAGTCTATTTTACCTTTTTTGAACTTCCCATTGATAACATGACATACAGAAAAATCATACAAATTATAAGTGTGTGTAACTTTGATGAGCTTTTACAAAAAAGTCCTCTTTGTGCTGCTTTTATTACCATCATTTTGTCTTTAAATTCCAGAAATAATGTTGTCACTTTTCGGGAATACCGAGGAGTGACAAAAAATGCCTTCATCTCAGATACTGTTCTGGAAGTGAAATTTGGTATTTCCAGTATTACGAAGAAGTAGGACCAATTTTCAAAGTTGTGTAGTACCTATAGCTTACTTATATATAACATTATTAATATATCTATGAAATTGGAAATGACTGAAGAAGTAACTCTGAAAACTGCCAAGTAAAGGACAAATAGTCTAAAAGTAAGCATAAAGATGAATGGGTCTAGTACATGATCGCTTGTTAGTTGGTACAAGCTGTCATTCTTGAGATTCGGTAAAACAAGTTGTATATTTTTACATGTACAACAAGTATGAAACTATTCTTATTACTTGAGAATGTTCAAGAAATGGTAACTTTCAGAAATAAAAGCAAGTTGTATATTGAAAATGGCCACAAGACTTGAGTTCACCAAGTATTTTCTTTTGAGTTTTAAGAGGTCTGATGTTTCTTAGTATTAATCTGAAAACTAACAAATGCTTTACCACAGGAAATTGTCTCTCACATTGTTCATACTCTTAGCTGAATATTTCTTACTGAATAATCATAAATGAAATTACTTTTGTAGTACTTTATGAAGTAATACCAGTTTTAGTCACAATAACAATTGTCCATGGTTTTGGTCATCCCTATCCACTTCCCTTTTCCTCATCATCTGCTATAGGTATCTTATTAGATACCCTATGATCTATTCTGACATCGACCTGTAAGTGGGAAAAAATGAGCTATCATTTTTAATTTCTGTAAGGTAAGGTCATTTTATTGGATATTTTTATCTTTGATAGTTACAGTTGTCTTTGCTGAACTCAGAAGTTAAATAAATCTTTCAATTATGTATTTGTTTGGGAAGTTTTTACCATAGGCAGTACAGTTTTAACAAATAAACAAATAGAACAGCTATACTTAATATTTGGATAGTACACAAAAGTTCTATAACTTGAGATAGAATTTGAAAAAATTTTATCTTAAATTAGAACGGAATTGAAAGAAAAATTAGAATAAATATTTGACAAATATTTTCATAGATGTGGTTGGGCATCTGAATTATTCCCCCTTGGCTCTGCCTAGTGATTTCCATCTGTGTTCTCTTGGGAATGGCCATTTGAGGGGTCTCAGCCACAGCCTCAGTCAGAATAGAGGAAGGCTGACTCAGCCAAGGCCCTGTTACAGTGCTGCCCACAGGGTGGGCTTTGGATGCAGGGTTTCCTAATCCCCTTATTAGTGTGTGACTCTCAGTTGTTTAGAAAGCCAGTTTATTGAGTACATTTTCAGGGCACAGTTCAGTTAGCATTGACAGGTGATCTGAGAGAGGTACAGTATGTGGGTGGATGTATAGAAGACTGAGTGCTTTTTTATATTAGAGGAGAGACCTAGTCACTGGTAAGAATGTAGGATCTAGATTAGTGGTTGCAGAAAATATCTTAAATATGAGTACAGCATTAAGTAATTTAAATTACAACCCATTCACGAAAACACCATCTTAATCCTTCTCAACTACTTGAATTTCTTACAGCTGTTTAGGCAGAAAGAAAAGGTTACCAAGCAGTCACATGGGCCCATGAGTAAAGGTAAACTGCTCCTCGCTAGAACAAGTTCTCTTTCATACTACCTTAAAGGATGTCTTTCGCAGGCTTCAGAGGCCTCTAAGACACATGTTCTATTCAGTAGATAGGGATTGTTTACAACTTGCTCCTGACATCTACTGCACACCTCATAAAAGTTTGGAAACATCTATAACTCATTCCAGAGTTTGCTGTTTTAGTTAGTACAAATAAAGGGAACATTTAAAATTACATAGAATGCATGTAATTACCTTTTATGTCGAAGTTCCAAAATGCAGTGCTTTATAGAAGTTAACAAAATGCTGTTCTGATTGTTTAGGGTAGGCTTAGCCAACACTGCAGCATTTAGATTAGCACAAAATCTATAAAGTGTCTTCAGGTTGCCGCCAAACCTGCGTAACCACTTCCACAGAAATGCTGTTCCCCAAAACAATGGGAGAGAACATCAATCTCAAGAATATTTATTCTTTGGAATAGGAGTAGCATGAGTTTAGTCTACCTTGAATGTATCAGTCTTGTTCTTTAAAAATACTTTGAGTCTGTGTAATGAACACATTCCGTACCAGAGCCCATGTTTTGCTCTTTATGTTCCAGTGACCTTAAACTCTGCCAGAGTTTGAATAAAAATGATATGTTACTTTTTCTTTGAAGAGTCTTCTATCTTTGTATGTTGTAATACATTTTCCTCCCCTAAGACTCAAATATGTGGTTAGCTGTGCTTTTTGTTGACACTGACATATTCTGAGTTTCATTCAGTTCCAGAGATACGTATAAACTCCAGGTTGTGAATGAGACTCCAGGATAACATGTTCCATAGGCACTAATCTCATTTATGAGCATGGGGCCCTTATCACTTGGTCACTTTCCAAAGACCCCATCTCTTAATTTTGTTGCATTGGGGATTAAACTTAAGGATGAGTTTTGGAGGGACACAAACATTCAAACTGTAGCAGAAATGCTAGTTGTAGTGAAATTTAATGATTTTCTTTTCCATAAGAATTTTCGGAGCTTTAAATTTGCTAATATACATTGAAGTTTTTTACAAGATTTTTTAATACTGTGTTTACTAAGTTGTTTTTAATTAACTCTGTGTAAATTTTGAGTTGTACAGCATGATGCAGGAGCAGTGGGCCTCAGAATATGCCTTGGGAAATGTGATAGGGATAAGGGGATAAATAAAAATATGCATCACAAAAAGCGTAAATATATATAATTCTTATTTGTTAATTAAATTTAAAAACTGAATGTTATAGAACTTCAGGACCTCATACTCTAATCTCCAATAAAGAGTGATTTTTACAAATGGTATTGGAATTGTGAGGATGTTATGCTTACCTTTACAAAAACAATTTTGACAGTATAAAAATTACATAAAAATCAAGTAAATGAAACACAGAAGATTGAATAGTGCATGTTTTAAACACAAAATATGAAGGAAGTACAAAGTAAAGGAGAAATGGTAGGAAACAGGGAAATAGACTTTTTGGAGATGGGAAGGAGATCTGGAAAAGAGGGAAGAAGGGAGTATGGGGGTAGGGAATAAAACACGACGACTATATGATATTTTAGATATATATGTATTAATTCCCCAAAGTGAATGTAATTATTATGTCTCACAAACATATTAATAAAAATAACATTAACCTCATTACTCATATATTTGAATATGTCAATTTCTCTTTGTTGCCTACAGTTTTTCTACAAAAAATATTACATGAATGAGGATTCTGATGAATAAATAAAATGTAAATATACCTATTAAAATTTTCAAAAATAAAAGTTGCATAAAAATTCAAATTTGAATTGTGATAGTTATTCATCAGTATACCAATAAAACTACAGAGTACTGATTTTACTTTAGCAAGATGGTGACATCATTAAAACATCTAGAGACTGACAACCAACCTAGAGTTTAGAATGAATTATGTTTTATCAAATAAAATCACTGTCACCAGTTCTGGAAATTACCCTCCATTGAAAAGTATCTGGTATAGCTTAGGACACATTTATAGGAACCAATGGTGAAAAGTTTTCCCTCTTTCCCTAAAGCCCTGGGTTTTCATACAAATTTAAAAATTTACTTGGCATTCTTGATCCATGATGAGCATTGGGAAGGAAAATAAATGAAGAATAGTACAAAATGAATGAAGATTGCTGGCTTTGAGTTTTAGAGTTGGCACTTTCAGTCCCTAATGCCGGTGTGTCTCTGTATCACTCTCTCCTTTCCCCACCTGCTCCCTGTTTCCCTCCCTCCTCCTCTGTGTGCCTGTTCCTGAGCAAAGATCATGAGTTTTAAAGTATATGGGAAGTAATGATGGTCTCCTGCCTTTGCAGACCCAGTCTTCATCTACAAAACAAGGGACAGGATCAAGTGACACCTGGAATTGTCTGTACATTTGATCTTATTTTATTCTAGGTGTGCCCTGTTTTAACAAAACCGTGTAGAGAAGCCAGAATTCATAGATAATGAATTTTGCAAAAAATATTTCACTGTAGAAAAAATACCTTGGGTTCCATTTCAAGCCAAATTTTGTCAGTTTTCCTCAATTTCATTCACTTGTAACTCACATGAAACAAGGCTTTCAGAAGTATAGCAAGTGTAAGTGTAAAAATGTTTTCAGAAATCATCGTTATTCTTAGGAAGTTTTATGCCATTATGTGAAGTTGATTAGTGCTATTCATAAAAAAGTTGGTACTTTAAAATCCGAGCATCAGAATGTACTATTTTACTTAAAACATATTCTCATTAATTTTTACAACATATCCTTACATCTCCTGAGAAATATTCTAAGTTGTATTTTTGTTCTTCCCCATTAAATTTTTTAAAAATAAATATAACATGAAATTTACCATTTCCACCATTTTTAAATGTCAGCTTTAACAACTTTAAATAATTCACAATGTTGTACAACCAGTGCCATTATGCCTATACCTTTATGCTGTGCTATCCTACCTGGATATTATGAGAAGAGAGAGAAACTCATGGTATAGAATTTAAATGATTTCTTAAAATAGTTGTAATGTTTTAGGTATGAGTTAAATAAATTCCTTGAGCAAAGTTTAAGTTGAATCTGATTGGTCAGAATTTCCTTGCCACAGGACCCTTAAAGTAGTGAGCATTTCAATCAAAAGAAAGGTCATGCCAGTGTTTATTGTCATACCCTCTCCTCTGGGCTTTAATCTTTCTGTTGGTCACAAGTCACTGCTGTAGGTTTCTCCCTTGCTGATAATATCTATCTGGCAATGGGGCTGGAATCTAGTAACTTATCAAAAACAAAGGTTTCCTCCATGTTGGAAGTGCTATTGTCTCAGGAGTATTTTCCTTCTTGCTCCTGATTATTCATCTTAAGTCTTTGATTAAATGAGTATGCTTATGCCTACAGAGAGATTGGAAACCAGTCTAATTCTCATATTTTTCAGGAAGCCCCAGAGAGTTGAAACTAACAGTGATGAATTTAGAGGTAAAACACACATTTCAATACCAATCAAAGATTGTCCTTTTTTGGTCAGTGAAACAGAGAGGGACAGGGTCAACAGAAAAACCTATGAATAAACTTTCAGTGCCTTCTGGTGTTGCCTGAAGTCAGAATTTCAAACTTGGAAAAATGGAGATATTTATTCTAACCTCTATTAAAGATGAGGAAAGTGTCACAGCACAACTGTAACTCAAAAATATAAACAGTTGTAAAACTAGAACTGGACACCAATATATCTTGACTTTTGCTCAGCCACCGGAAACATGAAGAGTGTGACTCTACCTGCTTCTAATACTTTGTGTACAAGATACTTGGTAGAATTGTTACTGCCACATTATTGTAGAATTTCTCTAAAAGAAGTATTTTTGATATTCTAGTTTTACATCACCTTTTAACTGATTAAGAAAGAATGTTTTAGTTTACTTTTGTAAGCTTGAAAATTGTTTTTAAAGTAAACATTGAGTATAAAGAGATGCTTTGCACACATTTTGATTTGATGGGTATATGAAGCATATTTCTTGTATTATATAAGTGAATAGTTACAATATGCTAATTTTTGAAAACCTAAAGTATTACAGAGCACAAATGTATAAAGCAACTGGAATTAAAATTTCCTGATATATACAACAGATGAGTTTTTACTTCTAATAAAGGGTAAAGAGTGGATAACTTCAGTGGGAGTCCGTGGGCATATGTCTGATGTAGCTATCAGGTAGGGATAACATAGTGATTAGGAAAGGCACTAACACTGGATCTTGAATTTTTGAACTTGAATTCTGGTTGAACGAGTTACTATCTTTGGGGCCATAGCCAAGTTACCTAACTTTTCTGTACTTCAGTTTCCCCATATGTAAAATGGGGATAAAGATATTATCTCCCAACTGTAGAATTATTATGAGAATTAAAGTATGAGAATTAAATGTCTCTAAGTCTTAGAAAACTGAGTGGCATGTAGCAAATTTTCAGTAGTACTTGTAATACTAGTAATGTCTCTATTTTGTGCCACCATGATAGAATACCACAGACCAGGTCATTTATAACAGAAATTTATTTGGCTCATGGTTTTGGAGGTTGGGAAGTCCATAATCAAGGGGTTGTATCCAGGGAGGGCCTCCTAGCTACATCTTATCATAGCAGAAGGCATTCCATGACAGGGGGACACGTGGAAAAGAGCCAAACTTGCTCTCATAATACTCATAGCAAACCCATTCCTGTAATGACATTAACCCCTCCATGAGGCTAGAGCCAACATTACCTAATCACCTCTTAGCCTCGCCTCTCCAACATTGTTGCATTAGGGATTAAGTTTGGAACACATGAGCTTTGAGGGACATATTCAAACCAATGCAATGAATAACTTACTGATCTATACTAATATATATTACTTGTTATTAATAATTTTATCATTCTTGTTGATCTACTTGAAAGACTATGGTAAAGGTGACATGTGGATGGATAATCATTTTAATCCTTTGATAAGTGCAAGACTTTTGACCTATAGAAGCTTTTACTCCTGGGAAATGGATATACCTATTTTAATCAGAATCAATCCAATATTAATAAACTCTTTGTTTAGAAAGTGTTTTGCAGCCCAGATGGTTCCACTAAGACAGTTTAATTCCTTGATCAATCTTGTGCACCACACAACTAAGCAATTTATAAATTTTTATATTTTAATTGTTATTTTCCTGAAAGAATATTCATCAGGATCTTTTTTCTGTTTAAATCCAACAAGTAGACTTTTTAAAACATCAAATTTCAGTAGTTATGCCTACTACCATTATGTTTTCTTTTGTTGCTGCAATTGCAGGGGAGTATTTTTTCTTTATCATTATACAACACTTTAGTAACCAATATAACTTTTTTTTTGTCTTTTTGAAACAGGGTCTTGCTATGCAGTTCAGGCTGGCCTTGAGCTCACTTTGTAGCCCAGACTGGCCTGGAGCTCACAATGATCTTTCTATCTCAGCTTCCCGAGGACTGGGATTACAGGCATGTGTCACCATGCCCAACTCCAATCTAACATTTTAAGGGAAGCATTTTTATGCCTTCCTGATTATTATATTTCATTTAAAATGCATTTTTGTTTCCCTTGTCATTCTCTCTATCAACCTCCTTCCACTGTGATATTGTTAACACACTGTCTTCAAAGCATCTCATTAATTCCAGAGTCAGAGAGCATGAGAAGAGGTAAGGCTAAGACATCCCTGTGGTAATGTTCCTGATGACTGGGAGAGTAAACCAGGGTATTCTGTATGAGAAGGTAAAGGTGGGAAAAGGAAGAAAGCTAAAATGATTTCTCAGATGCTCTAAAGAAACTTTGCTACAAAGAGAAACTTCAGCAAGAATAGAAAGGCACAGTGTTTAGTTAGGAGATAAAGAAGACTCATTGAAACTTATGGAAGAATCAAAGAGGATTAGTATAGTCATTTTTAAAATATTCATTGTCTCTAATCAGTTCCATTCTATGCAGAGACATAATTGCAAAATTTCACTTTTTAAAGAACGCATGACTGAAACTATTCTCTTGCTAAGCAATGACTTCTTGGTTTAGGGTAGAATCTCTCCAAGATTTTAGATACAGCAATAAAGACAGATTTGTTCTAGTGGCTTTAGTGTTATGTACTCTTAATAGTTTAATTTATCTAATGTTTTATTAAGATCGAGAAACGGTATTATACATTCAAGTCAAGTATTAGTCCAAATCAGTAAGCATCCGTTACCATTCGTGCTTGTCTCTGTTTTGTGAAAAGCAACATTATGGCAATCTAAGTGTATCTTGATCCGTAATTGAAATAGTAGTCTTTGTTAATTCAGAGGATCACAGTCATCTTTATTTCCTGGTCACTATAGTACTTTATCTACTAGAGTTAAAGTTTAAGCTGAAGTACTCTTTCAAAAAGAATGCCTAATCTTGATCAATGATGTATTAACTTTAGTGTAATGTCGTTTCTTTAGCTGATATTGAGATCCATTTTATTTCTGTCCCAGAAATGAAAGCATCAGATATATTATACTTCAGATTGTTTGTATGACAAATCAACTAAGTATTTGTGGGAAAACAAAGGTATAAAACAAGCTCCAAAATTAAGTCTCTTATATGGCAGTAATAAACTATGATCTCATTAAGGGCAGTATCCCTGCATTGTATACAGTGGAAGTACGAGGAATTTTCCACAAATGGAGTGGTAATGACCTTTCTGTGTGATCCCTGGAAAGAATTGTGGTCTGTCTTTTTTTAACTGATAAGCTCTTTGTTATTTAGTGCTGTCAGTGTTCTTTATTTATAATATTACAGCCAAAATAAAATAGGACAGTGCAGTAGAACTCATGTTTTCTCTGTTACAGCTGGCCCTGTGAAAGATGTTCGAGGAAACCCTAATTGCCTACAACCCTGCAATGAATTGCATACCAGATGTACTGTTTTAATCTCTTGGTTCCTGGCATGCGTTTTTCACCTTTTACTTCAGTATGAGCCTTTTGTTTGGAGCACTTAATGTTAAGCAGTATAAATGTGTCTTTCCAAGAGACATAATTAGATTCTCTCTTTTTTTCCAAAGGAAGAAAGCAAGGTCAGCATTAACTTTGTATTTCCCTCTCAGGTTGTTTTGTTGAATGGAATCTGTATTGGGTGAAGGTGAGAAATACTCATTTGTGTTTTTTTTTTTCTTTTTGCTATAATGTAGTAGTAGAATGGCTAGATATTTTGAAATAAAAAGCCCTTCTGAAAATTTGTATTTTAGATAGTATTCAGATGGCATCATTTCATTCCTCTTGATCTTCTGAAAAAAAGTACTTTTCTGTAAGCTTTTATTTTACTCTTCAGCCATGAAGTAGGTCACTGTATGTGAGAGCACAGGAAGAAGTAAGGACTGAGTCCATGGCATCAGCTAATGTATTATATATCTTGTGTTAAAAACCTTTCTATGACTGTAACAGAATACTTGAGATAATTTATAAAGAAAAACAAGGCTTGTTTTGGCTCATAGTTTTGGAAGTTCCGGTATCTGACTGGACAGGCTTATGGCTTTAGGCCTCTAGTGAACATGCTAGATGGCAATGGTGGGAAATGTGTGGCAAACTGCTTATCTCTTGGCCAGGGAGCAAAAGAGAGTGAGAAGGGGCCAGTCCCTTTGAGGATATGACCTAAGGACTTCCCATTAGATGCCCCCTCCCAATAGTGTCTTTAACACATGGACCCTTGGTAAGGCATCCAAGCCATAGCACAGCTTATTAAAGATTAGTTATAGATTAATCTTGTGATGTGCTTTGAATTGTTGAGCTCATCAAAAACAAGATAAGTTTGAGAAACTGTCATAGCAGAGAGGAGTGTAAGGAGATACGATAACTAAATGTAATGAAGTATCCTGGATGGGATCCTGGAATAGAAAAAGAACATTTAGATAAAAACTAAGCAAATCTGAGTGGAGAGTAGACTTTAATGCTGATTTATCAATATTAGTTCATTAATTGTAACAAATTATTATTTTAATAGAAGACGTTAATAATAGGGAAACTAGATGCAGGGTATATGGGAACTCTCTCTACTGTCTTTATAACTTTCCTGAAAATCTAGAACTATGGTAAAAAGTAAAGTTTCTTTAAAAAAAAAAAAAAGGGCCTGACTACATAATTTCTTATTGAGGAGGGAAGAGACGTGTTTAAGAAGAGTGTGAGGAATGTAGGTAGGGGTGTGCTGTGAGATCTGGACTCTAGCAATCCTGGTGATGCCCTGGACAAGTATCACTCCTTATTCTAGATAAAAGTGGTACAATGCACTCACCTGTGGCACAACTGAAGTGGTGGGAAAGACTGGCTTTTAGCATAATCAGAAACCTTTATTCTGAATGTGTTGTGAGATTGAGATTAACACTTGTTGAGAGCATGTAAGTGTGGGCAACCTATCTGTGTAAAGTGCCAGGTAGTACAGCCCATACAGTTTTTGTCACAATCACTCAACTGTGCTACAGTAGCAAAAAAGCATAGAAAATACATAAGTGAATGAGTGTGGCTGTATTCCAATAAAGTAATATTCACTGAAATTAGTGGCCTGTGTCCCGTACTTTGTTGACCTCTGACCAAAGTGATCATACTGCCCAGCTTCATTCGTTATACCACAATAACTCTTTTAAGAATTCATATATGAATGCAGTTTGAACAAGACAGAATAATATTGACTTAGCCCTGTTTTCAAGGAGTAGAAATGGCAGCAGTGCAGTGGTTGATGTACATGGTTTACTTGTACATGTGGTCACTGTGCTAAAGGAAACTTCATGTTGCAAGTGTCTGAATTCAGGGCAATTTACTGACTTTTTTAGGTTTAATCTGATTATGATCTTATTTGTTTATTCTTAAATGATTTTTACTATAATACAATGTTCAAAATACTTTTGGGAAACGTATACTACCCTTTCTGATCAAAATCCTCTTGGGAAACCTTATACTACCCTTTCCAGGTTGTTTAGTAGTAGTCTAATTGTAGGTCTTCAGGGTACTCCTGGTATGGTGACAGAGAAGTATATTTTCTCTAGATTTAGCATGGCTGGCCTGACAAAATAAGGCATTGCATAAAGATTCCTCAAAACCACCATGCTGGTAGGTGGAGAAGTTAGTTCAACTTTTCTGTTAATTAGACTTTAAATGTTAATTTTGGGAGGGAAACCACCCAGCATACTGTACAAGAAGCAGAATCAAAACATTCCAGCCTAGAAAAAGGAAAGGAGATTGCCTGTAGATTGCCTATAGAATAAGAAAAATGAAGGTTTCTTAGACATGCTTAGGATGGTAAAATCAAAGAATAGAACCATTATAAACCAAAGCAAGGGAAGAGGAAGACCAGGTAAGTGACAGGAGGTATAGCCTAACAGTAGATTTCCACGTCAACCAGTAAACCCAATTGTTTATGAGTTTTTTCTAACTATTGTTTGACCATATAATCTCTTGTATGAATCCTGAGCTATGCAAATGCTTGTCAAGTGCCTTTAATGGGCTTAAAAGCATCTACTGACCCTTTTTGAAGTCTTTATGATTCTAAATTCACTGTTCCTTTTTCTTGGAAATAGTGGCTGGCACAAGATTCGGCATGGATAGAAGAAAGCTCACAGACCTTTCAGCCTGGCGTAGTTCACGTTAAAACCCTTAGCTCTCCAGTATTGGGTGTGGGACACTGTTTTGATTTTAAAGTTAACTGAATCTTAGTGTTCTTACCTGGCAATCATGAATAATGGTGTTTGTCTTCTAGAGCTATTGAGACAACTGTATGAGACCTTTCGCAAAACACTGAGTAGAGTGCATAGCAAAGAGGTATTCAGGAGTGGTAGCACTGCTGCTATTGTCATCCTCAGGGCAAATCCAGAATAAAAGAACTCTTTTGGAAGCCCTCAGGGAAACGGAAGGGTGACAAACTTGACAAGAATGCGATAGATCGAAAATAATGGCCCCTGCAAAGGTAGTAGCAGAGCTGGAGGTATGTGACTTAGGTTAGTTCTACATCACCCTCTTTTTTTTTTTTTTTTTTTTTTTGGTTTTTTCTCTGGTACCGGGAACCGAACTCACGACCTTGCGCATGCCAGGCAGGCGCTTTTGCCGCTGAGCTAAATCCCCAGCCCCTACATCACCCTCTTAATGAGGACTCCCCTATTTAATACTAAGTTTGTCCCAAACCTATCTTAGTATTTCCAGTTCCTCTACAGTATTCTACCTTTTTTGCATAGACTCGTCCCGTTTTAATATACTTTTGAAATTTATTATGTTTATTGTTTGTATCTTGATTCTTGGTGTTGATAGTGAAGTAGCACCTCTGTAGCATGGAAGATGTAGTATTTTTTAGGGGAAAGCATTAAAGAGGTACTTGTATAATAATAGTTCACCTCCAAGAAGAATTCTCCTCTTGTGCCTATGTTTCTTTTCTTTTTTCTTTCTTTCTTTCTTTTTTTTTTTTTTTTTTTTTTGAGACAGGGTCTCACTATGCAGTTCGGCTGGTTTTTAACTCACTTTATAGCCCAAGCTGCCCTCAAACTCTCAACGATCCTCCTTCCTCAGCCTCTCGAGTGCTGGGATTACAGGTGTGAGCCACCACCACGCCCAGCGTATGTTTCAAGCATAACCCTTTTTGCCTATTCTGTACTCTTTAGAACCCTCTGATGTATCTGTATCTCCATTTCACAGTTTTAAAAAGTGGGCCTAGAGAGAGTGAATAACTGGGCTCATGTCATCATAATTAGTAATGGGCATGTATAGAATTCAACTCTAGGTCTTTTTAATTTGCAAGTCCTTGCTCTGTGTTTGCTTTGATTCAAAGAAGAAAAAGGTAATCTATCAAGAGTTAAAGTACCTTTTCTCAAGGACTTTTTTTTTATAATTAGGTAGTGTTTGCAGCTGGAGTGTTTGTACTTCCAGGTTGCCTGGGCATGCCAAAAGCTAATTTTAAATTTGTTTTAAAATATTAATATGTAAGGATTCTTGGCTTGTAGAACAAATTTTTTTTCATTTAAAAAAGTTTAGTGCTCACTTGATTGAGCTGCCTTTTAAAACCATATGTTAAAACATCTTGTTCTTTTATATGATCTCATTTGTTTTATATCCATGTTACATTCTTCATGCTTGGTATTTTTTCTAGTAGTTGACATAAATGAAAGATTTCGTTGGAGGATAGAACATGGTAGTTGTATATGTTTTTATTTCAATGAATTGATCAATAGTCATTGATCAGAGTGTTGCTAATTTTATCAATTTATCTAATGCCTATTTACTGATTTAAGCTTGTGCTCAAAATTGGTTAGTCTCCAATCCATCCTTAATTAGGAACCATGAAGTTTTTGTTGGTTTTAAGTCTTAAGTGAGTTGGCTTATCTGTAATTTCACACACAAAAATGGTTATGTAGATTATATAAAGAATTTATTTCCAGTTAGTTATATCTTGTGGTGTAAACTTGATGTGATTGAGGCTCAAATCTAATCTTGCCATATCGTACAAACAAAAATGTTTTTAGTGAACTATTGAAACATACACAGATGAAAGCATGAATTAATTCTGAGCTAATCATTATCGTGCCTGTTTTTATAAACTTTTAGGTTGAAAAGCTTTCTGAATTTTAAGAGTTATGTTTGGTTCTCTACCATTACAAAATACTATTTTGTAAAATACCTCAAGATTACAAGGCCTATTTTAAAAAAAGCACGTTACTATATATTAAGAATTTAAATGTCTGCTTTTTTGCACTTAGATTATGGTAGCACTGGAAGGATTTTGAATTAGCAATCAACACCTCTAGTAATACACAAGAATTTATATTTGAAGAGGTATTTTAAAATAGTTAACATGTTATATTATTTTCCAGTTTTTGTTTATCTTTTGTTATCTTTAAAATTTTTATATTTTGATATTGTTCAAATGCCTCAATATAACATCAGTTACCTGTTTGAGACCCTAAAATTCTTAGCCAGGACTCATAGCAAACTGCATTGTGGCCCCGATAAATTTCATGGCTAATGTTTTTAACAGAGTGCATTAGTCACAAATGAACTACAACTTCTTATAATTTTGAATAGAATGGACTCCAAATGTTAGCCAAAATGAAATTGGTTGAAAATGTAGATTTCCAGTTCCCGAATGAGGTGAAATAGACTCACTTTCTCAGCCCTCTCCTCTATGCATACGACTAAATGCCCTGGAAATTATTCAGCCAATGACCATAGAAGCATTCTGAAAGTTGGAATGCAGAAGGTAGAACAGTTAGGAACCTCAGTGTTTGAGATTGATGACAGCAATGAGAGAGAGGTCGCTGGGATTTCTATTTACCTCCTTTTTACTCCTGGATTCGGTAGAAAACAAAAATGAAAGCTTGCTTTCTCTGGCAGAAGAACCAGGAAAGGGGAAGCCCACTGAGGCCCATTTGGAAGTGCTCACCTGCACTGCTCCACACTGGGGCCTGGTGAACAGCCTTATCTGCACCAGGAGCAGAATTGCCCCTGGTCTTTTCAACCCTTGCTGCATAGCTGGCGCCCCTACAGGATTATCTAATCTGCCAGCAGTAGCACTGAAAATGTAGCCATGTCAGCCTCTGTGTCACAAGCCAGGTTCCTGTGGTCTGGTCGGCCAACAAGAAAGCCTATGCTATACCTACTTCTGCTCTCTACTGGCCCCAGCAGGTGGTCTGTTCTTTAGGTAGCAGTCATGTGACCCCCAGCCCAATAGCCCATGGCTTAAGGAGACCCAAGCGCAGTAGCTTCAAAGACCTCTCCTTTGAAGTTGCTCAGTGGTAGACAGCAAGTAACCATGGAAAATATGTTTTGTCCCTGCACACATGACATCAGTAGAGATTGAATGGGAACCCCAACAGCACCAGTACAATGAAGCAGATCAAAATAGCATTGTTAGCGCTCAGAAAACTAAACTGCCATTGGAACTAGAGCCCACAAAATTAGTCTAGAACCTACACAATAAACCTAAACAGAATGACTACCAGCTAATATAGAAGATCCTATGGTCTCCAGTCTCAAAAATGACCACAATCAAAAACCACTTATCTATCATACCAAGCTCCAAGAAAACCACAATTTGAATGAGAGAAGACATTTTACTGAGTCCAATACCTACTTGAATCAGATGTTGGAATTATCTAGTGAGGATTTTAACTCAGCTATAGTAAATTTCCTCCAACAATCAGCTGCATATTTTCCTAAAACAAATGAAAAGATAAATTTTAGCAAAATAGGACCAAAGCATTGCCTAATGAATTAGAATTAGAATGTGAGAGAAAGTGGTTAATAATTGTCCCCTACTATTTGGCTAGGCTACTGGAAGGAAATGAGGAGACGCCCGTGGTCTTTTCAGCCCTTGCTGAAATAAGGGGTTGCCTTCAACTACAACAGGGAGAAAGGAGATGAGAAAGTTCAGTTCATTTTCAGGTGTTTTCAGGGATATGCTAACCCTTTCTCTTGTCTTCCAGGCTCTGTATATCTGTGTAGTTTATTGATTAACAAAAAGTTATTATCTGAGCACTGAAAGGTTGATCCATCATTGGGACTGGTTACAAGTGAGCATTACTAACTTGCATACTTTCTGTAACATACAAGAACTTTGGTTTCCTACCTAATTTGAAAAATTCCCTGAGTGTTTCAATATTTGATTTCACCATCTTGCCTAAACAATTACATCCACTGTTCTCTTAGTTTCAGATTTTTTCCTAAAGCAATTTTCCAGGTCATCTACTTTACTTCTTTAGACCTAGAAACTGATTACTATGATTATGATTCAAAACCTATTGTCTACTGCCCTGCACTGAGCTGGGTAATTGGTTGTAAATGGTTTTCTTTTGCATGCTTTGCCTTTGTGTTAAGTATTTTTTGGTTAAAAGACCAGACGTTGCATTATTGCCTGCTGAATATGCTTATATTAACAATTATAAAAGAAAGTAAATTACTTTTGGGTGTATTAATAAATAGACATTTAAATTGCACAGTTAAATCTCTTCCATCTTTTACTAAGCAAACAATTGGATTACTTCCTACCATAAGTATTTAACAAACAATTTATATGCCATGTTTGGGTGGGAGAATATTTGTTAACATAAAAAATTGAGATCTGAATGGTTTTAGCTGTTATAACTTCATTATTTGTGTGTTGTTATTATAAATTTTAAAATTCAGACCATTGCATCCATAGTGTTTCTTAGGGAACACTGATACTGATGATTACCAGGTGCTACATGGTAATAGGGGTGGAATAGGACAAAGAAGAAATGCTTATTTCTTAACCACAAAACTAGGCTGCTAATGTGTTATGTGAATATGAGGGGGTATTTTATTTGGTGTTTCCCAAGCTAACTTGACAGAGAAACTCATTCTTTAAAGACTCCACAGGTAGCCAATTTAGACAAGCTTCAATTTAGATGTTGGCTAATTGCATTTTTGTTATGTGTTACAGTATAAACATTAAACAACCCTGCTGCAACTAAAATGAGTAATAGAGAAAGAAAGATTTCTGGTTTTGAGTTTTTGTTTATTTAATTTAAATTAGATAATTTAATTTTATTCAATTTAGAAGTAATTTTAGCTAGTTATGGAGATCCTTAAAACATAGTTCTGAAGGGGAAGAGATTAACAGAATTCCACAGAAGTATCACTGAGAATAATTTATTTAATGAAGATAGCAGTTTCTGAGCCCAAATACTCCCCTATAGAGGCAGAGTTGTGATTAATGACTTGCAACAATACTATTAGAGGATAATGTAGTATTTGGAAAACAATGTGTGTTAGTGGCATATTAACAGAACACATCCCTTTAAAGATATGATTTAAAATGTAATTTTATACTCCCAGACTTCCATAATTATTAGTTTCAGTTTATAAAGACTGGATTATGCAGAGATTTTGACAACCGTGATAATGCTAGTACTAGTTATATTACATTCATGAACACTAGAAGAAAAGGAAGAGAAAAGGTCAGAAGCAAGTTCCAAAAATGTTTCTCTGTTAAATACTTTGCTCAGGCCAGTTTCTGATATATAAGCCCAATGGAAATGTATAGAAAATACATGGTAACAGAATGAAAATGTGCAACTCTTACTTAAAAGTGAAAATTTTGCTTTTCTTGGGCCAGACTTGAGTGAAATGGGAGGAACCCTGTCTTCCTGTCTAGGGCAGACCTGCTAGGCATTTGGTCTCCATACATGTATTTCCACAAGAAATTTATTGTTACTCTGCTCTAAGAACTTACCTTTAGCTTTTTTTTTTTTTTTTTTTTCCAGTACCGGGAATCAAACTCACGACCTTGTGCTTGCCAGGCAGGGGCTGTGCTGCTGAGCTAAATCCCCAGCCCCTAGCTTTTTTTCTTACTGAGCTTGATGTAGTCTTTCTGTGGTGATGTTTCCAGCAATTCCTTGGAAATATGTTCATCGTTTCTGGTGCTTTGTCCTCTTTACTCTCAAGTGTTCTCATTTGCAGCATTGGCTTCAGTTACCTCCAATTCACTCATGCTTCCTAGACAGTATACAGAATAGGAGTTCAGACTTTAAGCTTCCCTATAATGAGGCTCCAGGTCTTACCCTGTCGTAGCCTCAGTTTCTGTCTAAGTTGCTTTCTCATCACTAAGGCAGAGTACCCAACACCCACAATTCTATGGAGGAAAGATTTATTTTGGCTCACAGTTTGTAGAGGTTTTAGTCCATAATTAGCTGGCTTCAAGGCAGGGCAGCGCGGCAGAGGAGCATGGCAGAGGGGAAACAGCTCGTGGTGGTGGGAAGGAGAGAGACAGAGACAGAGATCAGTGGAGAAGGGAGGGAGGTAGACCTTTCCAGGTTGTACCCCCAGTGACCCACCTTCTCCAGCCAGGCTTCACCTCCTAAGTCACATTTAGGTATAAACTTATAAGTGGATCAGTCCACACTGAAATATCACACCTTCGTGATCCAGTCACTCCCCAAAGCCCCACCTATGAGAGCATGAGGTTCAGGGGGGCATCTAGATATAAATATTAATAATTTTCTAGTCTGTACAATATTAATAGTATTATAATATTGGTCATATTGTAATATTGGTTATAATATTGGTTATATTAATATAATGGTTAATATTATATTGGTTATGGTGGCTAATATTATATTGGTTATGCTAATAACCGGTATTATCCTGGTTATGATGTTAAATAATGAGAGAGTCTATGTAAAGTTCTTAACAGCACGCTTGGCATATGGTGTAAGTGGTAGTTGTTGATTCCTCATCCTTATGCACAATGTTAACCTCTTCCTTTAAGTTTGTGTTCCTATCTGTCCACTATAAATCTCTCCCTGGATAGTCCAGGGAAATCAATATTTTCCAAATAAAACTATGTGTTTCCTTTCTTTCCCAGCCTTCTACTAGTTCTTTGTCCTACAGATATTTTCTCACTTGATATCAGTCACTCAGTACCTGTGACCTGAAAACTATGAATTTTCTTTCAGCTCACTCTTATCCCCTAGTTAATCATCCACTATGTTATCTTGCTAATTTATTCACTTAAGTATCTCTCAGTTGTCGGTATTGTACCCACTCAGCTATTTATTGTTTCTTGTTTGAGCTAATGTAGTAACTTTCTGACTGTCCCATACCCCAACACATTTTCTGTGATCTTTGACATCTTCCTCCTTTTACAGCTACTTCCCTCTCCAGGTTTTCTTGCTACCTATACCAAAAAGCTCGGTGTAACCAGCACACATTGCACTTTGCTAACTGTAGGCTGTTGCACTTGCTACTTATTGCCTCCCTCTGGAATCCCCCTTTTTTTCTCCTTTGCCAAATAAAACGCCTTTTCATTATTCTAAGCCCTTCTAAATTTCCCTGTCTCGTAGAGGCCTTCTCGGACCACCTTCCTATCCATGGATAATAAATTTGTACTGTGTTACTGTACTATTTCAGTAGTTAATTCAATACCAATATTTATACTAATATTACAGTAATACTTATATGTACTGATATTTATACATACCAGTAGCATTGTGCTAGTTTGGTAACTCCTTGAGAGTAGAATCACTTTATTAATCTTTTGTTTTTTTCTTTGTATTTTTTGCCTTCTTTCCACTGTGGAAAATAAGGCGAACATGATAAAATGTGCACATACCAATCAATTTTTAAATGTCAGTACAGTAATTCATTATCTGTGGAATTTCTTTATATGTTTGTCTAAGGGACCCAACCTTATATAACCAAGTCAGAGTTCTTACTCTGGGATATGTTTATCTTATTCTCTTTCTCATTTCCTTCCACCTACATTGGTTTTCTTTCTTCCTATTTCTTAGGTCACAGAAATGTTTTTTAGCGCGTTTTCTTGATCTCTACTTCATCATGTATGAGTTAGCAAATTGCTGTACATTGGCTATAACCCCAGTCCCCCCGCACACACACACTCCAATTGAATTTTCCAGAACCTCTGCTTTGAGCTGCGATTGCTGTATATGATCTGCAGTTCTCTCATAAAAGTAGTAAATGATGAATGTATCATATGTAGACTCAGATTAGAGAAGGCATGCTACATGAAATTAAAGCAAGGCCTACTAAACTTTGAACTATTAATGTTTGATGGAGGCATTAATTATGTCAGTGTAAGTACTGAGTTACTAAATGCTAGTCTTGACTCTGAATTGTTCAGCTTTGACAGGTGAACCTGATTTGTTCTGTTAGGTTATTGGAGATCCATTGCTAACTTTTCCAAATAAGCTTCCCTCTTCTGTTTTCAAGAACAGTCTGCATTGTATTGAACTAATTCTTTTGTCAAGTCTTTGTTCACATTTACGCAGCAGTTCCTGAGACTAATTTTAATAGTTTTCCACTTTATGTGTGCTTCTTCGCTGTGAGGAGGCAAACTTTCTTTTGGTTTAGTCAGTGGACGTAAAGCAACCTAGCCTGATATGTGTATGTGAGTACATGTGTTAGGTCTGATGAGGGATACTAAAAATATTAAAGAGAAAGAATGTCAGATCACAATCTCTCTTTCCCTGTCACTACCACAAAATGATAAGAAGAAAAGGGATAAGCTCTTCTTTAGTGGCAGTGACTAATTCAGTTGAAGAGGGAAAATACTATTGTTACCTTTCTTAGATATCATTTACACGTCTACCAGATAGTTTTCAACATTTTGTTCTTACTGCTAATGTTGTCATTTATTACTATTACATTTTAGCTTTTATTTCATTTGCACCCACCAAAAGTATCCCTCTGTTCTGAACAACAGAACTGTGCAGACAAAGATACAGATGTAGTAAACTGGCAGAGAAATATCTAGAAGCACCATTTCTCAAAATTTTATATACTATATATTTATGTAAAATGGTGTGATATGGTAACTATATCAATAGCTTATTTGTTTCTAGTCTGTCGTTTTTCTTACATCCCTCACTAGGAACAGTGACTGGAACATACTAGGTTCTTAATAAATATTAGAAAGACAATGTATTTAACATTACATTCTATAAATAATACAGTCAACTTTATGTGCAGGTTTCACATCCATAGATTCAACCAACTACAGGTAAAAACCATTCAGAAAAAATTTCATCAATACTAAATATGTACAAACTTTTTCCTTATCATATTACTGCAAACAATGTACTATAACAACTATTTAGATAGCATTTACATTGTATTAGGTATTACAAGTATTCTAGAGATAATTTAAAGTTCACAGGAGCTTATGTATAGGTTATATGCGGATACTTTGTCATTTTTACCTAAAGGACTTGAGCTTTTATGGAATTTGGTATCTATAAGAGATCCTGAAGCCCATCCCCTGCAGATGCAAAGGAGTGACTGTATATTACATAACACAAATATACACATGCATGTATGCATATATGTGTGTGTATATATGTACATACACACATGCACAGTTGATCCTTTTTTTGTGGTAATTATGTTCTGTAAAGTTACCAAAACATTGAAAGAGCAAATATTGAACCATTGCTCCTATGGAAAATACAAGGTTAGGTTCCTTTGAGCCTCTGGTCACAACATTCTCATCAGCCAATCAATACTTAAGTTTGTTTTATGTGTATATGTGTTTAAAGGCACTTTGATATATATTGTTCATTCATTGTCATTGAACCCATGGCCAACAATTCTAGAGCCTATGCCCAAATGAAGCTCATTTATTAAACACATATTTTCTCTGTAAGACACATCACAGCCTTCTTCAGAGGAACACTAGGTAGCAGTTCAGCACTACGCTTGAGGACAGTCTTCAACAGCAAAATTATCAAAAAAATGCACGCCCCCAAAAGAACTAAATAGACTTCACAAAGGTCACTTGTTTATGATAAGAGAACTTGAACAAGAAAGCATAGTCTCACCTTGTTTGACCTTAGCTGGCAAATTGCACTCGTTTGTTGACTCAGATTTTTTGCCAATACATGCATATCCATAAATAACTGTAAAAGTGCCACAAGTATTGACTTTAAGGTTACAAATAAATTTTAGCAAGCAGGCAAATTCACAAATATGGAATCTGGGAGTAATAAATCAACTAAGTATCAACTTTGGGTGTTTGTTATGTGCGCAAATGTATAAAAACTGGTTTTTGACCTTCACTTTCTTTTCCTTTCTAAAAGGACTTGTTCTTCTTGGCTACAATTTTTCTACACATACACAAACAGTACACAATTCGTTATAAATATAATGGCGCTTCCAGGCCTGTGAGGTGGACAAGTTCACCTCATTTATTACAGGCTGCTCGAGACATGTTGTGTTTTTATGAACTTCTCATAGAGTGAGAATTTTATGTTACAGATATAACCCCAAGGTTTTAATGTGGTAAATTAAATTTCCTTACATAGCTAAGCCTGTGCTTGCAACTCAGTTTTAAACTACTAAACAATGTACGGTTGATGGATATACACATAGTTATTTAAAATGATTCGCATTGTATTGATAAGTAAAAATTTAAGAGCTTTTTTGATTAACAAGACCTTAGGAACTTACCCCAGATGTTAAAAATATTTTTAAACTGGAAAATGCATATATGAAGGAGTGTATAAAATGTATATGTATGTATATTTCATCAATAGTGAAAATTTTGTCCTTTTATTTGTTTTTTCTTTGAAAGAGTCTTTTTTTGTGTATGACTTGTTCTCTAAGTAACACTTTGGCCATTCTTTTGGGACCACAATACACAGTATATTAATCATCATTATTCTCTATTTTGTTATGAAATTTTGTTTTTTATGGAAGAAGACTTTTTTATGTTTTCTTTAATATCTGCTTGTATTACATAAAATAAAAATAATAATGAAGTGAAAAACCATGAATGCATAGTCCAGGTTACAAAATAGAATATTATTAGAGACTTCAAAAGCCCTTTCTGTGCTCCTTCCCATCACAACCTGCCACACCCTTCAAACTACTATCTTGGGTTTTGTATTGATCATCCCTTTTGGTTTTCATCATAGCTTAACACCCTGTGTATATATCCGTTAACAGAATATTATTTAGTCTTTAAAAACTGAGTTGCAAGCACAGACATCTATATAAAGAGTGGACTATTTTATGAAGACTTTAAGGAGAAGAAAGGCCAAATGGAATCTCTTGTTCATACATAACCTGTCTTCAGATGCCCTGAGAGGTTAAGAGCCCATTTTGGGAAGCTGGTTGGCAAGGTCACTAGTAAATCCCAGGATTTGGAACTCTTCCCAGGCAGGAAGGACATTGGAGCTGTAGTACACAGTGGGCCAGGTCCAGCAAGAATGCAGTCAGGAACACCAACCCCTCTGCCTTTCCTACTCTTCTGCTCACTGGAACCTGCTTCCAGCTCTCAGGAATAAGTCAAAGCAGAACATTGCAGTGGAAGGTAATGAGAGTTCTCTCCTGGTCCAGGCAGCAAGGAAGAACAAGAGTCTCATTGGTCCATGGCCAGAAAAAGCAAATGAAAAGAATCTGGATTTAGTTCATCTAGCCATTGTTATCTGGCTTTAAAGGGTGATCTGAAGTAGTGGGAATCTTTACTGGCTCTGAGACTGGTTGTCCTCTAGGTTTGATGTGTGGCTCTCAGCTTGATATTTCCTTTCTGTATGTCTTAAGGATTCCCTCCTCTTCTTCCTTCTTCACTTCCTTCTCCTCCTCCTTCCTATTTGCTTCAGTTTTGCCTTTGTAATTGTTTTCAGACAGGATCTTGCTATGTTGTGCAGGCTGGCCTTGAATTTGCCTATGTAGCCCAGGCTAGCCTCGAACTCGCGGTGATCCTACTACCTCAGCCTCTTGAGTCCCAGGATTACACGCATGGGCTACCATGCCCAGATTGTTTTGTTCTGTTCTGTTTTGATTTTCCACATTTTTATTAGTGCATATTGATTGTATAGCTTAATGGAATTCATGTTGGAGGATTTGTATATACACATAACATAATTCTCCTCCAATCAGTTCCTTTGCTTTACCCGCCCACACACATTTTGGAGGAATTTCAATGTGTATAATGTATTTTGATCATATTCATCCCCCATTACCTGCCCTAGAGCCCCTATTTGTGTCTCCTGATATCCTTTTTATTGGTTCATTCTTTTTTTTTTTTTAAAGATAAAAGGAGGAAAACATTAACAGACATACAACATTTTACAACATATCACAAGCACAATACAGACAATACAGAGTTACAAACAAAGTGGTAGGGAATTAACAATGGTGGTTG